>NC_138372.1:82738008-82784266 GCF_054177405.1 Leptonychotes weddellii
TTTTTTTTAAAGATTTTATTTATTTATTTGAGACAGAGAGAATGAGAGAGAGAGAGAGCACATGAGAGGGGGGAGGGTCAGAGGGAGAAGCAGGCTCCCCGCCGAGCAGGGAGCCCAATGCGGGACTCGATCCAGGGACTCCAGGATCATGACCTGAGCCGAAGGCAGTCGCTTAACCAACTGAGCCACCCAGGCGCCCTCTTTTTTTTTTTTTTTAAAGATTTTATTTATTTATTTGACAGAGAGAGACACAGCGAGAGAGGGAATACAAGCAGGGGGAGTGGGGGAGGGAGAAGCAGGCTTCCCGCCGAGCAGGGAGCCCGATGTGGGGCTCGATCCCAGGACCCTGGAATCATGACCTGAGCCGAAGGCAGACGCTTAATGACTGAGCCACCCAGGCGCCCCAATAAGTTTTCTTTTATTAAGTTTTTTGTAACAAGAAAATTGGAGACATTCTTTTATAAATATTACAGTTTGAATATACATAAGCTTCCAGAATAAATTATTTATATCAGTAGACTTATGAGTTTGTAGTGTGAGGATGTGTTAGCCTTCTAAAGTATTAGAAAATTATGAAATCTAATACCTTGCCATAATATCTAAGGAAGCAGAACATTAATTTCTTGGCTTTTTGTGTTATGAGTAGTGTAAGGAAATTTTTCTGAAGACTTCTTTTTTTTCATTTATATATCCCAGACTCCTTAACGATATTAGACAATGAGCCCATCCCCGGGATGGTATGTTTTTATCCATAATATTCATGGAAAAGGCTCAGTTTCCTTTTAAAAGTTGATCTCACTTACTCTAATAGCCCAAGAACAGATATATTCATTTCCAACCTGTCCTCATATGAAAGTTTGGGAGTGTTATTCACCATATGTCTAATGTCAAATATTAAAAAACACAGTATAATAAAATGCTAGTTCAAAATCCCCTTACTTTCAATCTGTTAGTCAGATTAATGGGGATGGCACATTGGTTCCACTGTTATATCACTCCAGTGGCAATCTTCTAAAATTAGGAACTGCCAATCTGGCGGAAGCAGAAGAACTCTATATCATTTTAAATTTAACTTTAGCCTGCTCTGAAGCCATTAGAGACGATTAAAGGAGATCTCCAGCCATTATATTCAGCCCAGTAGTCTTCAAGTTCAAAAGGTAAAAAAGCACTTTTCACTATAAATAAACTGAGAGACAAAATTATTTTCAATGAAGTTTCGATTTCAGTGAAAATAAAGTAGGTAATTACGTTGGCTATTACTGAGGTCACTGCCTTCATTGACCATCTGGCTTAAAACTAAAAAATAGGTATCATTTGTGACATGGACAGAAATGAGCAAAGTGTCCACAGCTTCCTCTTTTAAAGACCTGCAAATTCGGTTAATTCACATATTAACAGTCTTCATGAAACAGTTACTGAAAAAATAGCCTGATGGCCTTTTTGAACCTGAACAACTCACAGGGAAGGAAAAAAAGAAAAGAGAGCTGTGATATCTTACCCTTACCATTACTATAGTTATAGTTTCTATGTGATGGGCTCTATATGATGGCGCATGTAATATTTTTGCATGCCAAAACTAGCGGGCCAAACTTATCACTCCAGTTTCTATAGTTTTCCTACATATATGGAATCCTATTTGTTGGTTGTAAACGTTATTTTCAAGTTGGAAGTGTTATTCCCTAATAAAGAATATAATTTAATTTTTGCCTAATTTTGCTCTACTTTCTATAATTTCCAAAGCGTCAAAACAGTTTAGAAAGTTGGACGGCTACTGTGGTAAGGTCATTCTTAATGCGTATTGCTTACTTTTATTAATCTCTTTCACTTCTAAAAAATGTCAGTATTGGATTTTTGTACAGCATTGGCTCACATACCTATTATTACCTGAGCTGTACTGAAGAGAAAAAAGTTAGAGCAGTTTATTGCCTTTTTTTAGGCAGCTTTGCAAAGACATAGATATATTGTTCAAGAAGAGTGAGTTAGAAATCGAATTAATTTTGTTCGAGTCCTAAACCTAGGATAACTTTATTCCTATATCCTTTGTAAAATCCAAAACTTCGCTTTAAAAAAAAAAAAAAAAGACAAAGCAGGTGCTGTTGTGTTGTGTTCTTGTTTTCCTAACACAGAGGCCACTAACTTCAGGTTATGCTATTCATTCAGCCTCAAAATAGAATATATACTTTCTGAAGATCCCATTCTCTGCATTCATTGCTGTTGAAGAGTCTTTGCAAATCCCCTTGCCGGTAGACATAGATGTTAGCCCAAGAAAAGGAAAGGAATGGTGGGGGCGGGAGCAAGGCAGGAGAGGAAAATAAGTTGCCAAGGGAAAAAAAGCTGTACTTTCAATTGGAGTTTATTTTTTATTCAGTCAAGTCTTGCAAAATTATTCACAGTAGAGATTAATGATTCCTTACAGATAGGGGTAGGCCTTAGCCTCCCTACTAGTTTCTCCTGACAAAATCCATTATGCAGTGATGCTAGTTGGAAGCCAGCAAGGGACAGTTTGTTGAAACACCTTTGGGATGGAGTGCTTTAACCTAGAATCTGGCACAAAGGAGCACAAATCCAATACACCGTTCTGGAATGTTGAAGAAAAGGTTTCACAGCAGCGTTTTCACACGTAGCCAACCAGATGCTCCCAGAGCAAATTATTTGCTTGTGGATTCACCAGTGGGAGACTGAAACCCACAAATCAGGATCCCTCCCCGCCCCCCAGCTAGCCGGACATACACATGCATTGATGGGTTCAAGGACAGTGGTGGCTAATCTCTCATTTTGCTCTTTGTTCTTTTCTCTTTCTTTGGAACGCTGAAAGTAGAAAACCGTTGGCTTTGCCAGGAGAGAAAACCTCAAACCACAGTTCTCAGTACAATGTGTGTGCAGGCTGAGACCCATCCCGGCGTCACAGATGGCTAGTCCTGGTTCTCGTCCCGATACTCATCTCATTGCCCAGTGCCGAGCCCCATGCCACTAAGCCGCACGCTTGCGCAGTGCCGAGCTGGCTGCTCACCCAGAGCCTGCTCGCGGGCCATTAGCAACCTCTTTTACCATGACCTCGCTCCTCCGCTCTCTTCCTCAGACAGAGGTGAGCTGATAATCATTCTTGAGGCAGGACAGATTTTATACAACCTGGAATAACTTTGGCAATTACGTCTCACAAAGAAATCCAATAGTTCCTATTTGGGATATGAAATTATTTCCTCTATGGCCCGTGGTTTCATATTGACTTCTTACTTCTTCTTTATATGCCTAGCATCTTAGCTGCACTGCCAGGGAAAAAGCACTTCTATTGAAATAATAGCCGTAATTATTTGATAATTTGATAATTTCTTTTCTTTTGAAGGCAGTACATCCTTCATCTTTCACTTTTACACCAAACTAGAAATTTAGGAGGTAACCTCGCTGTGGAAACCAATGCTGGAAACTGTCCATCCATCACAAGGAATGATCTTTTCTCTGAGGGGGATTTTCTACTGGATTGCCAAGTGCATAATATTGCCCTGGAGCGAGGTGCATAAAACAACATCACTGCCACACATCCTGTGATATTTAACTCTAGAGTGTTCGGAAGCCCGATGCGCTGGGGTGCTGATTGTGTTCTATAGTGATCACCGCGTCTTAAAGCCCAGAAGGTCTGAAGTTTATCTAATCCTGGGGTAGAAGAGCAATTAAAATTCATCCCAGCCAGGAGAGCTTCCGTAAAATCCATTATTCCCGCCGTTTTTTTAGGCCCTTAAAGGAAGGATGCTGGGTGAGACAAGCCATAGAGAAGTCCACACTTTATTCAATAAACATGGATGGAACACGAATCCTGTGCCAGGCACTGTTCTGGGTACTGAGGACATGGTAATATAGGAAGACAAACGCAGACCCTGCTCTCAAGAGCTCACATGCTGGTGGGAGGCAGATGGGAAATAAGGCAGGGAATAAACAGCGGGTGGAAACCATTTTAGACTTGTAGTTAGCCAGGGCCTTTCAGAGAAGGTAGCACATCGACTGAGACCTGAGTGTCAAGGGGGAGCCCACTGTGGAAAGTTCTGAAGGAGGAGTATTCCAGGTAGAAGAAACACGTCCGGAGAAAGCCGGAAGGCAGGCAGGAGCTCTGCTGGTCCAGAAAATGGGAAGAAGAAAGTGTGGGTGGCATAGTGAATGGGAGGGAGAGGGGCTGAGATGAGGTGGGAGAGGGAGCTGGGCACCAGATCACCTGTCCCTGAAGATCAGGACAAGAGGTGCGGACTTTCTTCTAAGTGCAGTGGATGCTAAACAGTAGAGAGCTTAATGATATGGGGGTTTCGATTTAAAAATAGTAATTCTGGAGGGGCGCCTGGGTGGCTCAGTTGGTTAAGCGACTGCCTTCGGCTCAGGTCACGATCCTGGGGTCCCGGGATCGAGTCCCGCATCGGGCTCCCTGCTCGGCAGGGAGTCTGCTTCTCCCTCTGACCTTCCTCCCTCTCATGCTCTCTGTCTCTCATTCTCTCTCTCTCAAATAAAAAAAAAAAAAAATAGTAATTCTGGAAAATAATAATAATAATAATAATTCTGGGTACTGTGAGGACAATGAATGGTAGAAGGGGCAAGGAGGGGAGGGCAAGATTAGAACCAACAAGCTTATGGTAGTCCAGGTGACAGGTCACAGTGGCTTGGACTTGGTTGGCAGCAAAGCCGGTAAGGACAATGGATGGATTTAGGACCTGGTATAGTCTGTGCCTGCCCTTGCTGAGAAACTCAGTATTCAATCTAAATTTTGAGGTGGTCTGCAACCAAGATGTGCATTTTCTGTTTTCTGTTCCCCTCAGCACCTGGATGCCTTGTAATTGGTTTGTACCAGTTTCGATGTGGTAGAGAAGGAAACACAGGGACAAAAGTAATAGTGGTTGTAGCACTCCAGCATATGGATGTAAAGCAGAGCAGTCAGACAAAGTGGCTAAGTCCACAGAACTGGCTGCCACCCACTCCCAGGCTCTGCCACCCACTACCTCTGTGACTTTAGACACGTTATTTACCTTCCCTGGGTCTTTGTTTCTCAATCTATAAGACTATTAGGATAAGAATACCTACCTTATGAGACGGTTAAAAGGATTAAATAAATTAATGCATGAGAAGCACTTAGAATAATGCCCTGGCACAGATTAAGTGCTCAATAAATAAATGGTAGCTTTTGTCATTATTGTGGTTTGACTAAATCCCTTCTCTACCCGCCCACCCCCTCTGCACCAAATGATGCATAAAATGACGTATCAACATGTTGCCTTTCCTCTTAGTTACCAAAAAGGAAAAGGGACTAGATAGAGATTTTTTTTTTTAATTTCTTAAGAGGAGAAGAGAAACTAGTATTTAGGAAGCTCTTGCTACTGGACAGGAGTTTCATAGACAATTGTATCTCATTTAGACCTCTCTATCATCAAAATAGTTACCATTTATTCGTAAGCTTTTTATATGCAGTACCTATTTGCACCTTCAGAAGTACTCTGCTAGGAAAACTTGTTGTGTCTGTTTTACAGATGTGGAAGGTTCAGGGAGGTTATTTGCCCTGCCAAGTTCCCACCACTAGTGAGTTGAAGAGACCAGATTTGAGCCAGCTTTGTATGACATCACAGCCTTCCCTCTTTCTCCTAAAGAATGGGTTAGAGACAAACTATACCAGGAGACTTCCAGTTATCTCTCGAATCTATCAAACAAACCAGGAAATTTGATTTCACCCTCAGTTTCCCCCATGCCAGCCAGCTCAGGTCTTCCTTTGGGCCTTGAGTGGCCTCCAATCAAGAATGTCCTGAGCTAGATTCGCAGTCTAGTTAGCACGCACTGATCATGCATTTTGATGTCATCAGGCAAGTGCCCATCATCAACATGAATTCATTATATGCTTCTTAGGAAATAAACTGATGAAGGTTGGAAATCACTGAAAATCCTTTACTTTCTCATGTGGTTATTCAGTCTTTTCACACTATTCTCACATTATTGCTCTTGGCAATATAATTGAGGATCTATTGATGTTTAGCATTGTAAAATAAATCTATATCATGTAGTTTATAACTTGATCATACAAACTCATTTATCTGGAAATTTTGGCATAATTCTTCTTTACGGACTGAATTTTTATCATAAACATTCATCTTATTAGTTATGTAGTACTAGAAAAAATAATACACAATATCAGTTCATGGTACCTTTGTTTCTTTGGGGTTTTTTTTTTTTTACACTTGTTCCCACAAAATAGAATCGATGAATTAAAAGAGCATACTAATAACCCAGAATATTAATTAAGATATTTTTAGATATTTAAGCATTAGATCAAAAGAAAATCCAAGAGTTCTCATTGGAAACTTATTAAATTGTCGGAAAACCTCTGCTGCCCACTTCCTACCTTTGTGAATCTTTTCTTTCTTTGCAATCTGTGAATAAACTGCCCTGTTTTGTCTTGCTGAAGCCAGGCCAGCCATAGGCAAACCTTTAGAATAGGGCATTCAAACATTGTAGGGGGATCTGACAAGCGTAAAGAGTTATAGCCAACAATCATTAGCACAAAGGAATTGCCTGATTGAACAGGTCGGAGACCTGCCTGAAACATCCTAATAGGCTGGAGTGATATTCAGAAAATGTGACTAGTTAAGGGCACCTGGCATAGAAAGCAAGCAGTTCATGGAAATGAGTGACTTGGACACAGATGACAGGTCTAATGCAACAGTGACAGGTAGCAGGAACCCAGGGAAAGGGGGGGTGAATGGGAACAAAGAACTTTAGATTAACCAAGAGACCTACATGGATCAACTGGTACAAAACAATTAGCACTTTGGAAGATAAAACCAGATAAAGTGATCCGCATCGGATCACGCAGCGTGCGAAGCAGCACATCTAGAGACAAGAAACGTGTTTGTTTGAGTCAGAGTCTTAGCTTTGGCCTCAGGAGAAGTCAGAAAGTTGAATCTGTAGAGAGCAAAAGCCTATTCACCCTTCTGCACTTTCTTTATAGGGAATACATGAGATTTATTCATCCTTCTGGTCCTTGGAATAAAATAGCCATGATAGAGGCTAAATCTAAGATATGGTTTTAATTTAAGATTCTGAAGGCTTTCAACTTTAAGTGTGATCCATACTCCCAAACAAGCAGAGCTGAAACCCTTCCACCCCTTCCCTGAGGAGAACCCGCACAGCATCTCTGGAGAGCTTTATGTGTGTAGTTCTTTCCAGATCAAACCAACCCTGAATCTCCCTTCCTTCCCTGTCCTCCTTGCCCCTCTCTCCTTGCTGCTCTCCTTTTCTCCAAAGAATTAAAGGAAACAGAAGCAAAAGGCATTAAAAACAACTAAGGTAAGGGACATTGCTAAAACTACTATTTAGTTTAGTCAGTAATGAA
The DNA here is from genome assembly GCF_054177405.1 of Leptonychotes weddellii. Lineage (NCBI taxonomy): Eukaryota > Metazoa > Chordata > Mammalia > Carnivora > Phocidae > Leptonychotes > Leptonychotes weddellii. The sequence continues at coordinate 82,745,363 of NC_138372.1, forward strand.
ACTCAGATTATTTTCAGCTGTAGCCTCAGGAATGATTTAACTCTCACATGATCTTAGGAATGCAGAAATCGCTCGGAAAAAAACACCATGAAGAATCCCCTGTTATGTGCCAGGCAATAGAATAGATGCTTCCAATACAAAGATAAAAGAGATGTCAGAGGATACAAAGACAAGAGATGTCCACTACCCTCAAGAAGTAATATTTATAGACCACCCACTCTGTGCAAAGCACTGTGCTGCTCAGTGTGAACAATGAAAAGAGGTGCAAGACAATGCCTTCCCCTCAAATTGCATATGTTTCCATGGAAGAGACGAGAAATGCATATGGAGGAGTGTCTGTTGTAGGTTTTGAAGAGTCAAATAAACCTTGACATTTACCAAAGGACTTTCTGTGTGTCAGGCACTGTAGTGGTTGCCTTGTTATGTATTAACCCATTTAATCTACTTAACAGTCCTATGAAGTGGATACCAGGTATTAAATTATCTACATTTTATGAATGAAACAAAGATCGGTTGAGTGATTTCATGAGATCACCCAGCAAGTATTTGGTGGAGCCAAGGTTTAAATCCAGGCTGTTCAAATTGTATCTACATTTATACCTATGTCTAGATCTAGATCTGTCTTCCAAGGCAGGACTGGGGTCTGAAGGCTGGAACAGCCCCAAAAATCTTCATGGTGGGGGTTGTCCATGAGCTGGACTTTTAGGGATGGATGGGGAGTTTAGGGAAGGACACACCAGGAGCAGAGGCACTGACTCAGGGGCCAGTATGTAGCAGCCAAAGGGCAGGAAGGCAGAATGGACCGATGGTGCTTGGGGTGAGAGGGGTCCAAGTCCTAGTCCTGCCTCTGCTGCTGGGTTGCTGGTGGGGCTGGGGTAAAATCCACACATCTCCCATAAAATGGAAATAATAATAATAATAATAATACCTATCCTGCCAGGTTAGTGGAAATATTTGGCAAGATGACATGCAAAGGTATCTTAATTATAATTTAATGTGTGTGTGTGTGTGTGCATGCCGCGCACGCACATGTGCATTTAAGACAGTGAGTAGTTTAGCCAGGATTGGAAAGTTTATGTTGGGGAGTAAAAGCAGACAATGAGGAGATTCTCAGCACATCGTGGGGGATTCTGACTACAAAATTATCCAATGAGTGAGAGGTATTGCGTAAACTTTGTGAGATACTCAATCCGGCCATAGCACTCCTGTGCATTTGATTTGGGGAGAGAGAATAGACATAGTGGGAAGATATTTTAGAAGTAGAAAGAAAGCACTGGGTATGAAATATGTGATTTTTTTTCTATAAAATTCATGTCTTCATCCACTCAGGAGTCCTCAGATATTCACTGACTACAGTCTGGTACCAGGCGCTTTTTCTAGGCATTGCACTAGAGCAAGGAATGAAACAGTCAAAATCCTGATGTTCACGGAGTAGACATTCTAGAATAACTCCTTACTAATATAAAAATATGTATATTCAAAAATAAAAATAGGAAATGTCAAAGAAAGTTAAATGTGTTAGAAGAAGATATTTTCAAAGCCTGTTGTGTGGTCTCTCTTTAACCAGCCCACCCAAATCTTACTCATCCCTGCCTAATCTCACCTTGGGTATGCCTTAGTCTGCTTCAGAGGGGAGGGCGAACATCTTTTCACTGTGTTTTAAATAATGTTCACAGCCTCCTAGTTGTATCCAAAGCATTCCTCCTTGTTTTATCTTTCTGCCGCTGGATCTGAAAGCCCAGGGAGGTCCAGCTTCCACACGTTTGCTTGCTAGCCTCTTGATTTGGGGCTAACTAGCTCACCTCTCTCCCAAGACACAACAGCCGTGCTTTTCTTAGGAGAAGCCTGAAAACGCCCTTCTCTAGACCTGCAATGACCCTATTCCCCCTTTTCCGGTCATCCTCTCTGGATTTGTTCTCATTCCTACACCATTTTCTTAACCAATTAAGAAAAAGTTCTTTTGGCTATCAAGAAAGAACTGAGTACCTTTCCCTTTTGCCGCACATTTGAAGTTTAGTTTTAGTAAAAGCTATGTTGCACAGAATTATTGAAGTCACTCATGAGCTCACCTGGCATCCCTGTCTTACCTAAATGTTTTCCTCAGTAAGCGCTTTTGTCTGTTTTTCTTTTCATTAAAGAAAAATGAGCAAATAGATCTTCTTTCCGACAGGTAAGCAGCTGTTTTTTCTATGTAAGGAACTGTAGATGTGAAAGATGATTTTCTTTTCAAATCAACAAGTATTTATTAAGCCCCAAAGAAGCTAGAAACTATTAACGATGAAAGTGAACTAGAAGACACAAGAGCACACCCTATGTGAAGTTACGTTCTCTAAGGAGACGTAAATCCATGAACCTAAACACAAACACCATTTCCGTGTGGCTCTCCCGGTCTTGGTTTTTATTGCAGGATTTAGAACAGTGCCCACACTTACAAAACTCTTTTTTTTTTTAATTTTATTTTATTATGTTATGTTAATCACCATACATTACATCATTAGTTTTTGATCTAGTGTTCCATGATTCATTGTTTGTGTATAACACCCAGTGCTCCATTCAGTACGTGCCCTCTTTAATACCCATCACCCAGGCTAACCCATCCATTCCCCCCACCCCACACTTACAAAACTCTTAATAATAATCATTGAGCTGAATGATCTCTCATGCTCACAACATCTCTGAGATGCCTCTATTACAGATGAAAAAAGAGAGACTCAGAAATCCAGCCATGAGTGGTGATGTCAGTATTCGAACCCAGACTTTTAGACAACACCACGGTAAGCAGTGAAATACTAAAGTTTGCCGTTCAAATTCTGGATATCTCGGGAATGTATCAATGGGAAAGGACAATGTGAGTTGCAATGGGTCACCACTGACTTTATCGAAAAGGTATGTTTGTGACTCGTCTGTAATTGTAAGCCCTTGTCCCTCCTGAACCTCGCTAATATATTTGAGAACACTTAAGTGTTTGGTCCCTGGTGCAGTGGCGAATACATTTTTTAAAATTAGCAGTCATTTTTACTTGGAGCTTGGCATCCCTAAATGACTCATGTCATCATTATGCACGTTCTCTTGATTCCATAATGTTGTTTTCCTCACCTTGAATTTATTGACACCAATTCATTTCGCCTTGACATTGGCATTAACAGGGAAATGGCTTTGTTTCATCCTCTTATAAAATCACCTCCCAAGGGGCGCCTGGGTGGCTCAGATGATTAAGCGTCTCCCTTCAGCTCAGGTCATGATCCCAGGGTCCTGGGATCAAGTCCCGCATCAGGCTCCCTGCTCCTTGGGAGTCTGCTTCTCCCTCTGCCTCTCTCTCTCTCTCTCTCTTCTCTGTCTCTCATGAATAAATAAATAAAATCTTTAAAAAAAAAAAAAATCACCTCCCAAGACTTGGTTTGACATTGTCAGGAGGTGATTATGGTGACAGCAAGGCCACAACAGACAAGAGTGAATTACAGTGATTCCCGGGGAAAAAAAAATCATTAAGAAAATTTACTGCTGTGTGATTTCAGTAACTATTTGTCATACTTGAATATCCCTGCTGTTTAAAAATCCTAAGAGGGCTTAGACCATATTTGGAACACTCCTGCCAAGTATATATAGGAAAAATTAAGTCTCTAAGGAAACATTTAGCTATAGCTTGACAAACAGGAACCTCAAATTATATTTTAGCTTTACACAGTGCTCAAAGGCACTGAAATTCTGTCTCAAAAAAAAAAAATGCATGTGAATTAATGACACAATTATCTCCTTTCAGTCACAGATACTTCAGATTCTTAATGTCAAGTATCAAAGGCCTGTAGGATAGCCCTACCTCCTCCTCAGAATGTGGACTGTTTCACAGATTTGCCTTCAGCTGTACAGTTGCCTTTCACAATTCCCACGTCATTTCAAAGAGCACCAAATCTTTTTACCTGCATTCTTCTCTGTGCCTCTGATGGTCTCTCGGCCTCCATCCCAATTCCATCTGGATTTTCCTTTAGCCTGTGTCCCGAATTTAACGAGTTACCTTCCAATTAAAAAAAAAAAAAAGTCACTCATTTCCTTCAGGGCCATGTCTTTTCCACCCTCATATGGCTGGCATGCCAAGATTATAGTAAGAGCTAATACATTTTGCCTAATGAAAAGTGAAGGGGGTGCTTCTGCTCACTTGGCTCCGCCGGCCACTCTTGCTTCTTCCCCTCCCTCCTACCCTTCCCCAGGCATACGCTGTATCATTGAAGGAAGAAACCCCAAACAAGTCACCATTCCCTTCCTGCTAGTGTTCTCCATCAGAAAGTAGGATGGAAAGGCCTGACAAGTCATGGGATACGAGCTGAGCTGGAGTGTCAACGCTGCCCAGCACTTTTTCCAGGTGTCCTCAGTTAGTTTCCTCTCCTGTTCCCTCCCAAATATTTCACCCCTGCCCTCAAGATCTCACCTTCCCTCCCTCTCCATGTACTCAGGAGCTAGTCTTACCTCCTACTGCCCAGAAACAAAAGGAAGCCATCAAGGGAAAGTTCCTTCTACTTCCCACTCTCCAGCCTATAAGCTCTATATTCCTGTGTGTTGATACCTATCTACCAATCTACTTGTCTATCTACAAATAATAGACATATGCCCTCCGTTCAGAAAGAGGCAGAGAACAAAAGACATATTTTATTTGTGTGTTCAGTAAGTAATTTGTTGGGCATCAGTTTGGTGCCAGGAACAGCGCTCCATACTAACATATAACCACAGTGAGCATGTCAGACATGGCGCAGACACGTACAAGGGGAACCCAGAGGAGTCTGCTGCAGACTCAAGTTGCATGAAATATGTTTTCTTTCAGGGCAGTTAAGCTGGACTCGGAGCCCCTATCCTGGAATGATAGTGGAAAATTCCATCACAGTCATCACTGTGATCTGCCAATGTAAAAATGTCCATTCATCTCTCATCATCTGTACCAGTTAACAATAAGCAAGCCCTCGGGCTACAGATCCCTTCAGTTCCAGAGGCTGTGTAGTTTTGACAAGGCAAGGAAGCCCAGTGTCTGGGGCCTTCCTAGGATTACAGGATTGTGTAGGAACGCTTCTGTCTTTCCTGAGATAATTTGTGTTTGTTTGTGTGTGTGTGTGTGTGTGTGTGTGTGTGTGTGTGTGGTTTCAAGTTTTTATTTAAATCCCAGTTAGGGAAGATACTCTGGGATAACTTTTGCAGACATTTAAGATAACTGGTAGTTTGACTAGAAATATATATGAATGACACAAATTCTGAAATATGGCAAGATTTGGTCACATGGATCATTTCTTACGTGAATCACCTTTATCATCTCAGTAAAATATGCCTTTTATTTTCTCAAGTAACAACAGTTCCTTTTATTAACATTTTTAATATCTTCAAAGGACCACATATTTATTCTTGGCCATTTGGAACAAGTTAAGAGTCTAAAGATGAAAATTAAAGTTACTAAAATCACCAGCCAGAGCTAAACACTGGTTGTGCATTTTGGTACAGTTCGTTCCAGTCCTTCTTCTAAGGTCTGTATCACATGAGCCATGTGTAGAGGTGTAAGTCTGTACTTAGGGGGATCATGCTGGATAAATATTTGGGCTGCTTTTCCTCCTGACATAACGTCCTGCACTTTGAAACGGTGGTTTATACCCTGATGTGTGTTGCATCGTGTGTGACTAAGCTTCCCAACGAGCACCATCTTTCACCTCGGGCAAAAAGAGTGAAGGCCGCACCTTTTTGTTAAACTAGACAAGTGCATTTTCTGATACCAGATGAGAAACTCTGTGATTTCTCAGCACCATTTTTATGAGCACTTTGCCTGTGTCTGTGTCTGAAGGTGTTGACCTAAATAGGATTTCAATACATCATTAATGATCGCTTTGGGAAAAGATGCCCAGCCTTTGGCTTCGTGGGATTCTCAGTGAATTCGTTCTTTCTCAACATCAGCAAAGGCTTTTTTTTTTTTTTCAGGTTTCAAAGGCTGACAACTTTGGGGGGTTTGGGCAGTGCCTCTCACTCCTTCATTGGAGTTACCTGTTATTTCTTTGACACTAGCTGGGTTACTGCCTAGTGCAAACACAGGCTCCTTCAAAATGAACATGGCTTTTTTTATGATGTTTTGAGCAGTGTTTCTTTTGACTGGACAAGAGCAAGTGTCACTCCCATAATCAGTGCTTTGAAATTAGATGACTCTGAATAGAATGGCTTCTCTCTAGTGTCTTGATTACCCACACATGTTTGACCACTCAGCCTACAGCTCCCACGTTGTTCCCTACAGTCCCTTCAGCTCTGCTCCTTAGCCTCATGACCCTGAGACCTGGATGCTGTCACACGGGAATCATGCCCCCAGCACCACTGTCCCCAGATGGATCTAGACACAGACAGGAGTGGAGGTTGAGAGCAGGAAGACAAGAATATTTCCAACTGATCGCCTCCAAGTTGCAGTCTAGGTACTGTTTGCATCTGAACCTATGTCCTGCCTCCCCAGAGCAGAAGCTAAAGCTGGGCTCCCTGGGACCCTGAAAACACACCTTCTATACTCTGATCAGTACAGGAGAATGCACATTGAGTGAGAGTACACAAGTCACCCTTGAGAAGACAAGCACTGCCCCTCCAAGCCAACCTTGCAAAACCTTGTGGAGGACACAACAGCTGAATACAAATATTCAAGACCTGAATGTTTGACCCCAAATTGTCTCAAGATTCATACCTTCAGAGGACATATACAGATGCTGTCTTTGAGGGAGGACATTTGCTTCCGTTTTCACTTGGGCACCTTGAATTGGGTAGGTAGTGATGACCAATTCAAGGTGCTCAAGTGAAAACGGTAGTGATGAATTCCTTATCTGGCAGGGATAGGAATAAGCACCTCACTCTTCTGCCCTGGGCTTCTAGCACTGGGGGTGGGGGCGGGGGATGGGGAAGGTGTTGAACATTAACAAAGTATCCTTAGGTTGTGTTTTATGTTTTTTAAAGCACCTCTACATAATTCACCTTGAGGCTCCCAACAACTGCGAGGTGGGTGAACAGGACAAGTGTAACTATTCTTGCTTCAGAAGTAAGGGAAGAGAGGCACATAGAGGTGAAACAATTGCCCCAAGTTCACACGGCCCATTAAATACAGAGACCCAACTTGAATCACAAGGTCTCTTCACCTCATTCTCTTGACACCACCTCATGCTTCTAGTACAAGTCGGAAGAAAAACTATGCCTGCTCAGTGGGGCACCAGATAAGACCGACGGGCAAAACCAATCAAGCCAAAACAGCCACCCGAGTCATCACCAAGACTCGTAATATTGGAGAAGTCCAACTATCATCACGTATTTGATGAAAAAGAGGAGGAATTCCTCACTCTTTGCCTCTTAAGACAATAGGCTCCCCGTGAAAAATATACATGCAAAACATAAAGTTCAAGAGAACTTTAGAAATACATACTTCAAATTCTTTCCCTAACTTTCTAGCTGTCCTTAGAATGCAAGCTCCACAGAAGCAGCTACATCATCTTCCTGGCTCCCACCATGTGCCCATCATCTAGGACAGTGCCTGGTTGGGTGATGGATGGATGGATGGATGGATGGATGGATGGATGGATGGATGGGTAGATGTCACTAAGTAGCTTCATGGTATGTCCAAGACCTCACAGCAAAGGGATGGCTAGTCAGAACTAGAACCCAGGTTTCATGACTCTTAATCAACGTTTTCTCCACTGTACCATGTCACCTTTCATAGCCAGACATAAGTGAGAAAAGATGGGGGGGAAATGCAGTTAGTGTGCCCAGAATTCACAAAAGGCCATTAGACACCAGCCTGCAAAGATTCTTCCATACCCCAGGAGCTAAGGCCCAGTTTCATATCTCACAGCTCACAACTTCGTATCACAGCCGCCAAGGCTGAATAAGTGGGTCATAATCATAGCTCTTTATCTCCCTGCCACAAAATCTCAAATGCCTAAATCGGAACTGAATGTTGCACACACGCCTTTGTTATTAGCCTGTTTGGTAGAGGTTTTTCACTCTTTGACGTTTCTTTGAAAAGGACAGGAACAATTTGGAACATCTTTCCCTCGGCAATCCTGGGCTCATTTCAGGTGGGGAAGGTAGAGGTCACTTTATTAATACAACCATCAAGGAAGGTTGTCATGGCAACGCGTTGCATCTATCCCTTGAAGTGCCTGAGACAAAGCCAAAAAGAGAAACTTTCAAGTCTATAAATACAGACCCAGCATTGCTCAAGCATAGCAGCTCACTGACAGGGTGAACCTAAATGTATAGTGGCTTTGAACAAGATCCAAACACAGAAAACTTCCCTTTTGTAATGCAATGGATCGTCATGACCATAACGGGAATAAGTGACCCTTCAGGTCACCAAAGCAAAGAAGAATAGAACAAGCAGCAACACTAAGTTCTGGCTGGTGCCCATTTTGAGCATAGGGATCCCTCTCTATGTCTGCTTTTCCATGCCTTCCAGAAAGGACTAACGGAAGAAAAAGGAATCAAGGTCTCATCAGTCACATTTTGACAAGAGATTGCAGTTTGGGAAGAGGAAACATGTATGACAATCAAGGAACCCACAAAAACAAGTTGAAGAATTGAATAATTTAGCCACATCCCTGTGGCTCATTGTCGAAGCCAGAGGAAAAATAAGAAGGGAAACAGGAAGGAAGAAATACCGCTCATTCCTATTTTTTCACTTTGGAAAATTCTGAGTGTTTTTATAAACTCGTAGCAACTGTGGAAGCTTATTTATCTGCTATTGTGGCTTGCTTACTGAAGCTGTGATCGGAACTATTTTTTTTTTTAAAGATTTTATTTATTTATTTGAGAGAGAGAATGAGAGACAGAGAGCATGAGAGGGAGGAGGGTCAGAGGGAGAAGCAGACTCCCTGCCGAGCAGAGAGCCCGATGCGGGACTCGATCTCGGGACTCCAGGATCATGACCTGAGCCGAAGGCAGTCGCTTAACCAACTGAGCCACCCAGGCGCCCCAGTGTGATCGGAACTATTGTAACACCTTGCCAACCACAGCCTCTCCACCAGGACCCCACACTTCATCTTTTGGCCACAGAACTGTTTGGGTCTAACATTAATAACCTAACCTTATCTCTTAGGGGCCACAGATCATTCTGGTCGCTCCACTTGAAAGCATTCCTAATATTGAAACGTTAGACGGTTGATGAATTATTTTTATCAATGGTAAAAGTATCCTTTAGAATACAGTCAAGCCAATACCAAAGTAGGATTAGTTTTTCTGGTATCTAAGGATATTTCACCATAATAAACATAATGGTGTCTGGCAAATAACAATTTGCAGCCAGTACTGGATCAAGTCTCATACAAAGGACTTAAAGACAAACCTTCTCTGTTTACAGAGATCGCATGCCCTTAGGTTGTCAATAGCAATGAAGATAGAATCAGGACATGTTTAATGTAAATACTTCCCCAAATAAGGTGAGAGTTTTCAGTATGAGACAAATCCACATAGAAGGGCACCAAGTAAAGGAAGTGGGAACTGCAAGATGTGTGTTGGGGAGCAATCCCTGGTTGGAATTTTAATCTGCAGTGACATGCTGGATGAACTGGAGATACTGCCAGGGTTGTAAATGGTGTTTATCTGTTGCTATTCCCAACCTAGACCTTTGATATTTTTGGTTACATTTTATGGATGAGCTGATTGGTATTTGGAGTGCTGCCAGAATGCAGTGGAAGTCTGGAAGATATGAGATCTAATGCTCTCAACCTATACCCCTGCCTAGTCACAGTGTGGTATGAAGGCAGGACAGCTGGTCAGTACATGTGACAATCCACTGAGGATTACAGAAGTTATTTAGATTGTCTTGAGGAACATAGGATGCGCACTGCACGCCACCATTTACTGTGTTTCTCCTGAACGTTCTTTTCTATGTAAAGAGCAGGAATCTGTAAATCAGGAGCCCTGATTCTAGCTCTAGTTCTTCCATAAATTGCTTTCAGTTTCCTCATCTAGAACTTGTCTAGTTTCTGGAGTTTGCCCACACTGCGATTTTACTATTCCTAACAGAGCAAAGTAGAACAAATTATACGACGGGTGATTTTGGTTCCTCTCTCTTATTCTTTCATTGTCAATGGTGTGTGATCCAACGGGTCTGTCTTAAATCCCAGCTTTCTGTATTTACTCCCCTCCAAGGATAATCCACTCTTATATTTCAACTTTGAGTATTTACAGTCACCTCTAATTCCCATGGCTCTGCACCTAAAAACTCACTATCTCTCTGTGATCTAGAATCAGCAAGGCACCTTCATTCCCCTTTGCCCAGTATATGTAAGGACAGCCGCTCCTCTTCATTGCTATGGCTGACACCCTGGTCCAGAACTTCATCATTTTACCATCGACATTAATTGAAGAGTGATTCTTTGTTTGGGGGGTGTAGCGTGGGGGGAGCTGTCCTGTGCATTGCGGGATATTTAGCAGCATCTCTGGCTTCTGTCCACTAGAGGCCAGTAGCATGCCCTCCCCTGAGGTGTGACAACCAAATGCCTGCAGACATTGTCAAATTTCCCCTGGGAGACAAAATCATCCACTGTTGAAAAGCACTTTAGACTGACAACCAAAGACCTCTGTTAAATGTTAATTCCTTAAATTTCTCCAATCCTTTTTTTAATTATTCCCAAATCCCTTCTGTCAGATTCAATCAAGAACATGTAATCCTTATTTTGCAATTTCCTTCACTCAAAGTACCCTTCCTCTCACACTCTTCCAGGCTGTTTGCTTATCCCTAGATAGAGTCACCCACAGCAGAAAGGCTTCTAGAATTAATTGTATACCTTCATATGATCACTGCATTTTGTTGACATCTTTTCTTCTCAGGACCCTTTGTGATCTTTCATTCTCTTCCTGTGGCCTAGATGCTGATATTCTTCAGTGTTCTATCCAGAGCCTTCACTTGTCCTCACTCTACATTCTACCAAGATTAGGTCTTCTATTCCCTTCACTTCAATCTGTAACAATGACCACCATCGCTCCTGCTCCAAACCTGTATCTCCAGGATGACCTACGTCCTGAATGGTTAACTGGTTTTTCCAACTAAGAACAAGACCCCTGAAGAAGAGCCTACAGGCCCCTCAAAGTCAATAGGTCCAAAAAAGTGCATTTTCTTCCCTGCCCAAAGTCTTCCTCCAATCTACTTTTTTAAATAAATTTTATTACAGTGCATCTGAATACTGAAAACAGGAACCTCAGAATCTCTCTTAACCATTTCAAATCACCTGCGTCCAAATCTATCCCCTCTCCCTCCCCATTGCTCTAACCAGACCAAGCCCATTCTACTGAAGCATCTGGGCCCCTCACCTCCAGTCTGTCCTTTCTCTGGCTAAGCCTCACCTGTCTCTCCCCCCTTTAAAACACCACCCTGCTCCTAGGTTTTGACAGCTTCCCATTGCCTATTATCGAAACTCTGTGTTGTGTGTTATATAGAATGTACACAACCAGGCCACAGCCTACCTTTCTAGTCTCCATTTGCCCTGTGCACATCCAACATTCCAGTCACACCAGTCCATTCACAATTCGCCAATGTGTTCCATGCATCTCTCACTCAGGCTCCTGTCAGAAAACTGAAACCGCACTAGGCATCTCAACAGAGAGAATTCATTAAAGGGAACAGTTGAACTGGTGTTTTGGAATTTGGAAATGAGAAGAGGACACTGAAGTCAGAGATAGTAGAAACTGTATAAGCAGGGAGCAGCACCACTCCTGGGCAGAGGGATCACAGGAAAGAGGATGGATTATTAGAAACTGAAAGGACTGAGGGGAGACCCCACAGACATGGGGGGACATAATACTTAGCTGCTGCCTGGGACCTCTGAAACCTGGGCAGGGCCCCTTAGAGCTGAGCTTGAACCTCTAGGGAAGGAATGCTGCTGGGTTGGTGCAGGAACCTTCTAAGGGGAGGAGGGGGTGAGGAAATAAAGCTGGTCTGAATAAAGCTACACACTGGGACCAAATGCTGCTACTGGGGTGAAGGGCCATCATAGGGCAACACTCCCCTGTCGGTGGAAGCCGGAGACAACGTGCAGAAAGAAGGGTGCTTTTAGAGTTGAGAGACAATTGCTTAATAACCAGCACTCTGCACTTGCAAGTCTCTCTGTCTGTACTCATACAGCTTCCCCATCCATAATGCTCCTTCTACCAATATCTGCCTGGAGTGCACTATTGTTCAAATACAATCTCCTTCCTAGAATCTTTTCTAATCTTCCCCCATATAATTATTTACACCAGCATCTCAGTTCCCCTAGCATTTTGCAAATACTTCCTTTATAGTCTTTTTTTGTAGCACAGTTATTTCTGCATGTTCGTTTTATTTGTTTTCTGCCAAACTGTGAGCTCCTTTAGGGCAGGTACGACAGTACAATCGAGCGGGGTGCCCGGCACACGACAGATGTTGGCTGAGGTGGATGGAATTGATAAAGGCATGCTAATGAAATTATTATTAGATCATGTCTTGCCTATATTTTATCTTCCCAACCAGACTGGAACTCCATAAGAGCAGAGATCACGCTTTATCACTTTTTATCTGTTTGGTGTTTAGTAAAAGGCTTCATATGCTGAAGAAGAGCTCAGTGATATTTGTTAGCCACCTAGTTTATTCATTAAGCACCACAAATTTGGTTCAAAAAGACATGAAGATGAAGGATAAATTTATGAATAGCAAGTAAGATCTGTAGTTAGGTTCAGATGCGCCTCTAGCACGTGATTCCAACAGAATGCCGCACATAGCTGAAGTTCTGTGTTTGTTGAATAGCACAATCAGGAGACTAAATGTAAAAAGTCTTATAGCGAATTCTAAAGTAATGAAAATATATTCTAGATTTGATTTTTTCTGTTTATCTCTTACAGAAAAAAATTTGCTTCCCCAATCCATGATATTATGAATCCTGGGTTACATCTGTTCCTTGCCTAGTTATTGAATTTCTCACACTCACCAACATCAACTAGCAGATTATTTAAGTGTAGGAAAGGTATTGGATTTTAACTTAATCACCAGCTTCTTGGGAAAAAAAAAAAAAGAAAGGAAAAAGAAAGAAATCTCTGTTCAACAACTGATTTACGTTCAAGTCCAAGAAGAAAAATAGCTTTTTTTTAAGGGGAGCATTATCTAATTAACTATTGATTTCTTCTCAATTATCCAAGGCAAGCAATTATTGATATTGATAGAACAGATATTTCCCTACCTCTAGTGCCCAAATGGAAGGAAATATCCCATTCAGCAATCTGCTGCCTGGGACTAGAAATGCTAAGAATCTTTAACTTTAAATCGAAACAGTTAGTTGGATCTGTTTCTTCCATGTTACCCCAATTAAACAGATATTTCCTGAAGTGTAAGCAAAACAAAATGCTGAAAACCTGTGGATGCTTCTCAAATTAACAACAACCAGTTTTGACCATGAGTAGAACCACTCTACACGTGTAGATTTTTGCCTCCCAGCTACAGCTCTTGACATTTTTAACCATGACACATAAAATACTATAAATTGGGTCTAATATTCAAGATTTCTACCAACCAATGAGAGGCAGCTTATATAATCGTTAGAGCCCTCACAACACCACCTTGTATGTCAATATTTGGAGCCTGAAGGATTTAGTAGGCCTTAATAGTCACTTCTGACATTTGCAGACAGCAAGTGTGGGTATTTTTGAAAATTGTACCAATACATTATACCGCTGTCTTAGAGGTCGCCAAGGAGTTATTGTGGAAGACGGTAAAACGAGGCCCCGTTGAGGGCACTTTGTTATTAACTCTGTGAGTGTCCACTACCATCTTTCCTCAGCTCATTTGCACACAGGGCATTAGAACTTTTGTGTGTAGGAAGCGTCCATTGAAGGTGACATGACTACTGAACACAATTAATGGACAAGCAGCATTATTGAATTACTACTTGGGAGATTTTTTTTTTTTAATGCTTTGAACTTGGTAGTAATACTGAGTGTGTTTGTGTGCATGTGTGTGTGAGTGTGTGTGGGTTTAATTCATGTGGTACCCCTGGGGAAATTTGACCATGACATTTTTTTAAAAATGAAAAATGTTATAATTTATAAAAATCTACTTTTTCTGCTCTGCCCCTACCCCCCCACCCCGCTCCAGAGTGGTTCTATATAATAAATGCTTAAGCAGCATATGTTGTTGGAAGTGTTCTTGGCTCTTTTACTCTTTGTTGTTATTTTAATTTCCCTGGGTCCTATTTAACATTCTGCTAAATCAGTGAAACCTTGATTATCTAAAAGAATAGGAGACATGGAATTAATGAGGATAACCAGAACTTTGAAATAAGTAATTATTAGAGATGAAAATTACATGACAGGGACCATGAATGAATTTTCGTATCTGGAATTGCTTGCTTGATTTATTCAAACCGATTCTATTAATTGACGGACATAGTGAAATTTTGGTAATCAGGGTCTCATCACTGCATTTTTTATCATTCCGGGAAATCAAGGTAACCTTGGACTCTACTACCTCCCGGATTTACAAGGCAGTGAATATCCCTAATAGGCTGTCAGGGGCAAATATGAGGGCTCATCCTCACTCTCCTCCCACTTTCTCTCTTCTGATCTGGCTGCCGCCTGCCTGGAGCATGCTGCCTGCCCCCTCCCCTCCCCCCTCCCCTCCCCTCTCTCCTCCTGCCTCCCCCGTAGGCTTTGTCTTCCCGCATGCTGCCGCTGGAATCACCTGCAGGGAGAATGGCCCACCCCTTTGAAGTTCTTGGTCCTTTTAGCCATACCGCTTTGCATTTTAACTACCATTCATCTGGCTTTAAAACTCGGCATTCTTGTATCAGGGCACTTGTCCTTTAAAAACGCAGGAGGTCCCAACAGGTCCCAGTCCTCTGAAGAGAAGATACTGCCAAACCAGGAGTATTCCCTTACTTTGTACTCGATAGCCTGACATGGACAATGATACTATCCAAGATCGCAGCAAAAATCTGTACGAAAAGGACAAATACGATTTAAAAAAACGAACAAACAAAGGCAGCAAACTACATTTGTTTGGAAATTGGGAGTCGCGTGCTTAGTTTGTGGC
This sequence comes from Leptonychotes weddellii, assembly GCF_054177405.1. NCBI lineage: Eukaryota > Metazoa > Chordata > Mammalia > Carnivora > Phocidae > Leptonychotes > Leptonychotes weddellii. The sequence goes on from NC_138372.1 coordinate 82,760,388, forward strand.
GGGGAGGGGAGGGGGGCGGAAACACAGGATCCGTAGAGCTGTTTTTAAGCTGAAAACCTGCTGTACTAGATGCACTGAAATGGCTTCTGCTTCTCCTCCCCGCGCCCCACCCCACCCCCCACCCCCCGCTCTGCAGCGAACGTCTGCGACAACGAGCTCCTGCACTGCCAGAACGGAGGGACGTGCTACAACAACGTGCGCTGCCTCTGCCCGGCCGCGTACACCGGCATCCTGTGCGAGAAGCTGCGGTGCGAGGAGGCGGGCAGCTGCGGCTCCGACTCCGGCCAGGGGGCGCCCGCGCCCGGCTCCCCCGCGCTGCTGCTGCTGACCGCGCTGCTGGGCACCGCCAGCCCCCTGCTGGTCTAGGCGCGCCGCCGGCCACCAGCCCGGCCCGGGCCCGCCGCCGCCTAGCGGGGTGGGGGGAGGGGGGGCAACGCGACCCGCAAGCATTCGCTGCGACCATAGGAAACACACCCTCAGACACCCCCACTCCGACACCGTGTACAAACTAAGAAGGCCTAACTGAACTAAGCCATATTGATCAGCCGTGGACAGCACATCCGAGTCAAGACTGTTCATTTCTGACTCCAGAGGCGTTGGCAGCTGTTGAGCCTATCACCGCAAATCAAATGGCCAGCTGCAGAGCTTATTGCCGCCTGGGAAGGCGCGACAGCCCCCCCCTCCCCGCCCCGACACAGGAAAGACAACAAACAAACAAATCAAGCAACCTACAACCGCTCGCTACTCTCCCGTGGGGTGCCCCAGCACCACTGGCCCAGTGTGTGGACCAACCAAACAGAAGCATTCTTTGCTGGCAGTGCACTGTGGGTATAAGGAAATCTGTTACAAGCTGCCATATTGGCCTGCTTCAGTCCCTGAACCCCTTCCAACCTGTGCTTTAGTGAACGTTGCTCTGTAACCCTTGTTGGTTGAAAGATTTCTTTGTCTGATGTTAGTAACGCACATGTGTAACAGCCCCCTCCAAAAGCTCAAGCCAGTCATCCCCCCTATATCTTAGCAGCACTGAAGTCATTCCCAGGGCGAGCACACATCCACTGTCCAAGAGTGGCTCTAGGAAAAAAGAAAGTGTATCTATCCTTTTGTATTCAAATGAAGTTATTTTTCTTGAAATACTGTAATACGTAGATTTTTTGTATTCTTGCCAATTTGTGTTACCAGACAATCTGTTAATGTATCTAATTCGAAGCAGCAAAGACTGACATTTTATTTTGTCCTCTTGCGTTCTGTTTTGTTTTCATTGTGCAGAGATTTCTCTGTAAGGGCAACGAACGTGCTGGCATCAAAGAATATCAGTTTACATATATAACAAGTGTAATAAGATTCCACCAAAGGACATTCTAAGTGTTTTCTTGTTGCTTTAACACTGGAAGATTTAAAGAATAAAAATTCCTGCGTAAATGATTTCAGGAATTTGTATTGCAATTTCTTAAGATGAAAGGAGCAGCCACCAAGCAGTTGCATACTCACTTTACTGGTTCCTCTGTGGACTGAATGCATTCAGCTGACGAATTTAGTACCCAGGAAGATGCATCGATGTTCACTAGCTTGGACAACTTCTGCAAAATATGAGACTATTTCCACTTGGGAAAAATTATAACAGCAAAAAAAAAAAAAAAAATCTAAGCGATTGCCAAGATCATGCCAAAGCCTGTTGGCAGAGTACTAAGAGACTTTAATTTTTAAGTCATGCTATTTTCACAGATTGATGTGATCATGTGACTCCAGGGATGGTGATCTGTGTATCTTTGCAAATACAGTGTTTACATGGAGTATCATGAGAGGCAACCTGGAGAACCAGGAAAGTGGCAGGGAAATTGAGTGATTAGCAATTTGATTGAATATCTACAGACTTAGTATTTAGAGGAAATAGCAACATATACAGCAGCAAGGAGACATAACTGCTGTTCCTGAGAATAAAGTTTGTTTTAAGTACCACCCGAGGTGTAATAAATTGTTTCTGCCTTTTAGCAGGCCAATGACTGCACCAGACAGCGAGGGCTGGGGTGGTACGGGGGGAGCCCTTGCAAAGTCTCAAAGTGGCTCAAAGAGTGTGCGTTCCGTTCCCAGCACGCTGTTGTCCCACGGCTTACAAATGTGTTAGCAGCAGGACCTGGAATCAAAAACAATCATCAGCCCAAGCCAGAGTCTTTCGGACAATGAAGTCCTTCATGACTTGGGAGAGCAATAATCCATGATAGTGTTAGGTTGGAAGCCTGCTCCCGGGCTGAATTCTTCACCCCACCATGGGGTGGGGGCCGGGGGCGGGGGTGTCTTCTGATAAATAACCTGGGCGAAAACTAGATGAAGGAACATCGTGTCTTATTGGTTTTGTTCCCAGAAAGGCCAATTCAAAACAGGCAATACAAGGTAAACAGGTAATGCCTGTGCTGCCTGCCACCCCACGTCTAAGTCGATTGAATATTTGTTATTCACACCAACAGTCTCTTTTGATGTAAGAAATAAGGAAAGATGGAAATAAATTCGAGCGCTGGTTTAGTGCCAAGGTGGCCAACCAGAAATTGGAGATTTACATTAGAAGCATAAACAGCAAATTATAGTTCAGACTCACCAAAGAATACACATGAAAATGCTGGTAACACACAGAGTTTGAGATTACTTATAATGAGGTGGATTTCTCATATTAAAATTGGAATTTAGGTTGTCTTATAGTTTATTAGCACAAACCAAAGGCAGACTGTGTTATTTCTAGCAACCATGCACTTTATCATTATCCACTCATGGCTTTGTCACAATGCTCAGGAATCAGACTCTGCACATTGCAATACATGGGATTCCAAAAGCTAATTCTAAAATTTAATGAAGTCTTGATCTAAATCAATTCATCTGCATTTTATCTTTATGAGGCTATAAGAATCTAAATTGATGAGGAATATCTTGCGTTCCATGTATTTAGATATAGTTTTCTGAATTTCCTGAAGTGATGTGATCTGCTTTTAATAAAAATTCACTTTTAGGTATATAACAAATGGAAATGAAATGTTCTTTTTAATCTGGATTCTCAAGTTCTTCTAAAGGGTTTATTCCTTTGAAGGAACCCCAACTCAGTGGATTTTTATTCATCTGCTGCTCTCCAGCATTCTTGCAAAGTGGGTTCCAGCTACCATATTATGTCTTTGAGAACAGGACTCGGCTGAAAAGTGGGGACGAAGCTGTTCACATACTTAAGGTCCCAATTCTTGCTTTGTCAACTTTCCCGCAGAGTAAAAATATAATTCATCCATCAGCATCATGAATGAGCATAAAACTGCAACAAAATTTTTGTCCAAAGGCTCAGGTATATACAAAGTATCACTATTTCTAAGACAGTAATTAGACTGCTCTGCTGTGATATGGAAGTGATTTATTCCTGACCATGTACCACCCTAGACGGAGCATTTTTTTTTTTTTAAGATTTTATTTATTTATTCATGAGAGACACACACAGAGAGAGAGAGAGAGGCAGAGGGAGAAGCAGGCTCCCAAGGAGCAGGGAGCCTGATGCGGGACTCGATCCCAGGACTCTGGGATCATGACCTGAGCCGAAGGCAGACGCTTAACCATCTGAGCCACCCAGGTGCCCTAGACGGAGCATTTCAGTCCCAGCAAAGAGGGGCCCTTGCTTAAAGGGACCCATTCGGACCCTCCTGTCACTTGGTATTAGTAGCTGGGAACCTAGTATTTCCTACCCAGATAGCCTCCAGCCACTTTAAGGGCATGCATGCACTCTCCTGGGGACCCAAAGTCCTAAAGGCAAACAGCATCGTGCATCATGACTGCAAATCCCTGGGCACAAGGGGTGGTCAACAGTGAGTCTGTGTGGATAGATTAGTGAATCGGCCCTGGCAGGCAGTGCACACTGGAGAATTCTCACAGGAGCGAGAAGTAGCCCCTTGCGGTGAAAACCAGAGCTCAGGAATGGAAGGAAAGGGGCTAAAGGTGGGAGGGAGAGACTAGGGCTACCTCAGGGCCAGGGTCCAGGACCCAGGACGGAAGGAACTCTGAGCAGGCTAAGGATTGTAAGTTGATACCTGGGTTTCCAATTCTTACAAAAGCATTTGTGTCAAAGTGGCAGATTGGAACGTATTTTATTCAACCCTGTGTTAGCTTGCCACGTAACTTTTAACTGCTTAGCCATATGGCACATGGGCTTCCATTGGTACTTTTGTCCTGGTCCCCACCTGGTGGATCTGCCTGGACGGAAACACTGCATGAGGCGCCCTTGAATTAAATCGCTAAGATGACACAAATCACTCACCCGGGTAACAGAAATGTGAGGGTTGGGGGGAAGGCATGGGCCACAGTTCAGCGGTTCCTGTTATGAATGCTCCGCCGCGCCTCTTCTCAGACTTGTGCTGTGGACAAGGAAGTTTGGGATGGACTGGGGGCAGCTGTGAGGAAACCCTGAAGCCAGATCTTTTGTCCCATTGCCTTCCCTCTCCACCATCAATAATCCAGTATTACTATAGGATGTAAAGACCCCATACTCTGATATGGGTGCTCTGTGCATTATGGGATATGGGTTTGTTGTACTTCACCTGTTGTTGAAGACTAAATAAAATACCTGTTCAACAGTTTCTCTGCTCACAAGCTTGCACAGAATCTGTGGGAACTTTGAAATACATGTTCTATATATTTGTTACATACGGGACTCTGTATCTTATGATCTGGTGCAATTTTAAAGCTTCAGCTTCAGCAGTCTGAATAGAGTTCCTTCCCCACCATGTTTATTCCCGGTCTTTCTTGGTAAGGATGGGAATGGGGGCAGAAACCAAGCTACATGTTAGAACAATATGAATAACCAGGTAAAACTGTAGGATTTTTTTTTTTTTTTTGAAAATCCAGTTGGACAGCCTTAATGGTATATAAGAATGAAAAATAGAGGTAAGGAACACCCCCAGAGTTTTGATCCAAATGTCTGGTTGTGAGCAATTCCTTCTTGGCCTCAGGAAAGCAGGACTAGATTCTAATCCATTTTCTGTCTGAGAAATATTGAATGTTGATCTGGCACAAATATTCCTACAGTTCTGACCAGTTCCATATAGAAGAGTTTTCCCCTTTTAACTACATTTCCACTTTTTTACACTAAAGTTTTCCCCTTTAGTTACCTAAAACAGATGCCGAGGAATTCCTAGCATAAACTACACATAAACATAATATGATGTCAGAAAGAATTAAGAATGCCAACCATCACATTTTGAATTTTCACCAAAATCTTGGGAACATGGAGCACTTTTACTCTCCACGACACCTGGGAAGGTGTGACTCACATACTATCTTCATTTTGCATCTGAAGAATCAAGTAACTAAGAAACAGATATATGCCTTGTAAAAATTATATTATTGCACTTAGCTAGAAATGAGAAAACAGCATCTGTGAAAAGCCCATATTAATATTTAAAAATGCAATTATTTGAGATCGATTATGGCAGAAAAATTCTGCTCCTAACACATTTTTTGAGTAGGTCCTGAAAAAGCCTATCAAAAAGACTTAAATGATTTTAGGGGGTGTTTACATTTGTACAGTTGAGCCTCTAATCCTTCTTCTACCTTCTCCTGACACCCAAGAGCTGTTTTTAATTGATGGATGAATTAAAATGGAGTAGTAACATTTAAAATTATGTGATGCTTTTCTTAACCTGAAATGATAGCTAGTGAAATAGGCCATTATTCCATGAGACCTAATTATGTTAACACTGAAGATTTAGCTAGGCTGGCTGAAGCGAACTGCAGAGAATTGGAAGGAAAAATAAGACCCATTTTCTTAACATAGTACCAGTTTTTCAGAGGCATCACTTTTAACTGTTATTTAATTAGTGAAGTATGAATCGTATGGGGGAGGGGGGAACTGACTAGAAGAGAGAAAAAATAATTACTACCTCTCCTACATCTGTCTGCATAGACTTTGAAATTCCTGCGTGGCAAGAATGTGTCAAGTTCCGTTAGAAACATAATGTCCCGCGGTGTGTCTGTTCCAGCCGCCCTGCCCTGATAGGACCGCATTACAGCTTCGCTCTTACAAGGCGCAGTCATTCTAATCTAACAAAAGAAGGAAAATGGCAGAAAATCACACACCTGAAGTCCTGTTAAGAATAGGTGATTCTTTTTGCCCCAGGCAGGCAAGAACATAATGTCATTTTTGTGCGTTTGTATTTGCGCTCGGAAGGAGGGCCGCTCCTGTGGGGCAATGGTTTTCCCTCTGCCGGTGTGAAACATGGCGAGAAAACATTCTCCAAGGAAATAGCGTTTTGAAATTTACCAGTCGAGCCTACCCCCGTGAAGCCCTGGGTAATTGTTTTGGCTTCCATGGTGTGATAAACACCTAAAGGCAGAGATTAATGTCATCACCCCCCCCCCCATCTCTTTTTCTCCCCGCTGCGGGGGTGGGGAACGTGGGGCCAAGTACAGGATGTTGACGTTTGCAGGAATCCTTCAGTCGGCTGATGCCTAATTATGAGGACCCCAGTTAAATATTTAGTTTATTAAATTAATAGTGTGAAAAGCATTGGAATAGTTTTACAACCACTTAAACCCGTGTTTACATCCTGTGTAATTACAATTCATAATTGGGAAAGCAGTCAAATCTAAATGCATTCTGATCAATGGTTCTCATTCTGCCAAATAGACCCAGCAGCACGCATTACAGCAAGGGACTCTTAAAAGAGGATCTGTTTCTACATCTAGACTTCAAACCAGATTCAGGGAGGGAGATGGAGGGATTCTAGCTGTAAAGTGCTTTAAATTACGTGTAAGATTTTGTGTATATATGATTTTTTTTCCCCTGGGCAAAGAACCTATTACACTCCGTTTTTTTGTTTGTTTGTTAATTTATAAAAGGCCTAAAAGTATAAGGATGACTGCTCTAAAACCTAAGATTGAGATTTATCCTAACTATGGAAGTCCTGTTAAATAATAAATTGTAGACAGATGATGAGTGAAAATAACATGAAGGTATTTGAAGGCACATGTCCAGCAATCAGGTCTTTATTCATTTCACACTGACCTTACCTTGCCTAAGCTGCTAAGGGCATCTATACTCCCTTTTGTAGATAGCTATTTTAACATGTGCATGGTTGTTCTGGAAGCCAGGCGTGAAGTAAAGGTGAAAATGGCCCGGAGCAGCAGTGTAATGTGAGTGACAAATGATCCAAGTGTCTTGGCAACTTGGTGTGTTTCTCATGGCAGCATGTAGACCAATGAAGATTCACATCCTCTGGGGCCCCGGGTTAACCTTCCTTCAGGGTCTGAAGGATATTGGTGGTTTGATAAGGGTTCTAAATAAAGCTCTTGGGAGAATCTCTGTTCCTAAGCAATATAAATATCTGCATTAAAATGTGTATAATAAAAGCCTCGTACTTCACAATCAGTTCCAATTAAATAACTAAACTCTGGCAATTGGATACCTGTCATTTTTCACTGGATCTGAATATGTCCATAGTTCCATGTAAATTCTCACCTTAATGCACACAATATATTTGCATTTTCAACCACATGCCTATATTATTGATAGTGAGTGAGGGCTACCTCCAGTTAGAGGCAGATAGCCCTTTGTTGACTTGAGACTCGCCTATTAGAGGATGTTACCATGTAGACAACTCCTCCCAGTTCTTCAGATTGTGTCACCTGAAACATGATCACACTCTGAAACAAAGTCTGAAATGATGTGGGTTCTGATTCTGTTGTCAGGGTTGTGAGCAGCACAACCCAGTCTGCTTTCTCTATTGCAGACATTGTGCTGGAAAGGGGTCACAGTGTTTCTTTTCCATTCTTGTCCTAACATTTCAAAAAGTAAAATATATGCGACACCGGAACACATTTGGGTTGAATGGCACCGAGTCACTTTCTTTTTGTCTGGTTTGTTTCATTGTTATGGTTATTCTAGTTTACAAGCATTAGATCAGGAGCAAAGGTCTTTCTAAGTTGTGGGCATTATCCTGACTCTTCAGGGCACATATTTTCATTTCCCACTCTGCCCCCTGGACCAGCACTATCTAAATCAGTACGCCCTAGCCACCTAAGGCTACTGAGCACTTGTATGTGGTTCGTCCAAGCTGACATGTCCCGTGAATGTAAGAATACTCACTGGATTTCAAAGTCTTTAGTACAAAACAAATGAGAAAAGAATGTGAATTCTCTCTTTAATAATTTTCATATTGATTACATGTTGGAATGATAATATTTTGGATATACTGGGTGAAATAAAATATGTTATTAGAATTGATTTTAACTGTTTCATTTTGCTTTTCTAATGTGGCTACTGGAGACTTTTAAATTACATATATGGCTCACATTATATTTCTATTGGACAGTAATGCTCTAGACACTTAATTTCCCCCTCTATAAAATGGGGCTAATGGTACTCATTCTCCAGAGTTAATGTGAAAATAACAAGGAGCTAATGAACACGAAATTGATTGGTAAACCAGTAAACCACAGGAAGAGTCTAAAGTGCTGATGACTGCGATAGTGATACTTTCAAGCTCCAGTTCCACATTTCCAGATTTTTCTGGAAATTTTCAGCCAGAGGTCTTACCTGATCTTCCTCCAAAAGCACTCCAGGACCACGAATGCAAGGCTTTTAAAGTTTTAAATGAGACATATGGCCTGAACATGGAGCTTACATTAGCAACAATGCCAACAAGGAGAACACTAATGGAGACCGAAAAGTCATAGTAATAGCAACCACATGGTGAATCTTAACTGAAAGCCTGGAGCTAGGTACTGTGTTAAGTATTTTTACCATCTTTATTCTAAACAATACACTACACTTCTATCACTGTAGCTTATGAGACATTGTTGACCCCTGTTTTTCTTTCTGTACACTTAATTGCTTCTGATAAGCTATGTATGCATACAAAGAAGGGAAGATGGCAAAGTGTGGCAATCCAGTGTAAAAAAGGTTAAATGTGAGTGTACAGGGGGCTCGTGGGCTGCATGATAGAGATACAGCATTATGATGGGAAAGGTGTTCTGATTTCAGTAGTTAGAAGGGTTGAATCTTTCACTGATTTACATTTTACCTGCTTAAGCAATGATTCTCAGGAGCTGGCACCTCTGTGATCCCTCCATCTGATAATCCTGCAAAATAACTGCCCACTCCACAGCCTTGCACTCAAAACCCACCTTCAGGGTGTCCCGGCATACCTCTCCAACCCACGGGGCCTGAAGATGCCCTGCACGTTACCATCTTCTTGACTTCAGTCAGGTCTTTTTAAAAACCTGGAATGCCTTTCAGCATTCTTCACCCATGAAAATCCTACCCCAAGTCAAGCTCCACCTCTCCAAGAAATCTTGGCAAATCATCCCCACGGCTTCTACTCATGCTTAATGGTCTGACTCATCACTTAGTTCTTACTATATGATTTATACTGTGATTTACTTGTTATCTCTCCTAGCAGATACAGACACACATACAGAAGACTTTCCGTGTAATAGGGTCCTATACGTGCATTCACGAATATTTACTGGGCACCTATTAGGTACCAGGTGCTGATCTGGATGACTGAAACAACAGGAGCTAATATAAATTTGAGCGCGCGCCCCTGGGATTATATTTAAATAATGCAATTTAAGTAAACAACTCTATTAAATAATAGAAATAAGAACTAAAACAAGCTGAATTCCCGAAGAGAAAATGTTAGACACATGAAAGATCTGCAGGTTGAATCTCATTTTAAAAACACGAGGGGAGTATTCCCAATTAAAACTTGCGATGTATGCATCTTAAAAAGCAAACAGTCCTTTAAGTGTGATCAATGTATCCCAAGTTACAACTCTAATTTCACAGTTTGACATACAGCTCCTTGTCTTAAAATAGAAGCATCTCATGCTTCTCAATCTTTGTCACACTTAGCCTTGGAACAAATTTTTCTCAGACTTGAGCATGCATCAGAATCATCTGGAGGGTTTTAGTAAAACAGTTGGCTGGAACGCACCCCTAGGGTTTCCGACTCAGTAGGTCTGGGGTGGAGCCCAAGGGTTTGATTGGTAACAAGTACCCGGGTGAAGTTGATGCCTCTGGTCAAGACGACACCCTTTGAGACCCACTGGCTTATGCTGATTAAAAACTTCACTGCAATTGACTGAGAAGCTCACAGGGCTTTATCCAACTCCCCTTCCCTGAGGCTCAGTTACCTAACATTAAAGTGGGCATCTTGAGCCTCACCCCACAGGACGATGGTGAGAATTAATTGACAGCATGTCCATGAAACTGTTTAATCTGAGGTTCACATTCAAGAAATGTGAGTTGAAGCCACACATTTCCAATTTAGCCGTAAAATAAGGCAAAAGCTTTTCTTTCACTAGCCTTCTCCCACTCACTCAATTCTAGCTATCTAGTAGAAATTCTGGTTTCTAAATTCAACTAATTTCACTGACAAAATGATAAAATAATAGAATCTTACAGTTTGCAAAGACCTTAGAGATTTTCTGGAGCGAGCAGTTAAAAGTTTTGGACCAGCTAAATTGTCAAACCTTTTTTGTTTACTTTCTTGATTCAATAAAGCAATCAAAACAATTGAACTGGTTGCATATATCATTCCTCAACTTGAATATCTGGTTTTCCAAAATTGAATTATCTGACTAAAACAAGCTGCATCCAGACTACAAGAAAAATAGAAAGAAGATTCTCGTTTCTTCTTGCCTGGTCATGGTTGTAGCGTCCACACGGACGCTCTGAGGCCCTGAGAGATCCCACTTAATGAAAGCCCCGTTCCTCCTAGCTCCAGCTTGTCCACTCCCTCACTCTGGGCCTTCGGTCTGTGATGTTGCTCTGCCCTCTAGAAAGGATCAGGGGGCTGTTGATGCAAGGAATCAATGATCAAAAATTAATTTTAAAGCCCCTGGTAAGAGCGCGTTAACATGAATGGTGCGGCTTGCCTAGCAGAGAGAGCAACACAGCTGAGATCTTCCAAAGGATTTGGGAACAAAATTTTGCAGATAGAATGTATCTTGAGAATAATGATGCATATCACTAATAACCTAGTGCTAAGTTATAAGCCTAAATTGGAGACTTTGCAGAGGCATACACAGCCTCTGTAATTTCCAGTTTGGCGTAATAATATGGAAATGGCTTTTGGTGCCGGGGTTGGATCCGTCTAAATGAGCTGGAATTGATAGCTGCCTGTAATACTAGGGGCAGGAGAGAGTGATCACGTCTGTGTCCTTGCTGACTCATCTAGGGCTCTCCAGACGTGACAATTTTAAGGAGTGATCCCTTAAATGTGTTATGGAAACGCACTACAATATCCCGCAGCACAGAGCGAGGTCTTTCTAAAATTGCCTCAACAAGAACACAGGATGGGGAGTCTCCTTTCCAGGGAGGGAAAGGGCTTTTGTTCCTGTGAAAAGTAAAAGGAGATAGTTACGTGCAGGGAAAAATAAAATGCGATAGAGGTGTTCTGAGAACACAGAGAATTAACTGTCCCTTTAGGAGACTCCCAAGTCCCGGTCTGCTCTGTCCCCTGGAAATGATTAGCATTCCAGAAGGCAGACACCTGTGCCTTTCCTTTCTAGGGACAATATAATGGACGCCCGAGGACGAGACAGTAACACTCATGATTCAAATGTCAAAACAGCAAAATTAAAACCTCCGATCAGTGACTTAGGGAATAAAGGCTTCTTGAGTGACTGTAGTATAGACAGCATCTCAAGTATTACGCAACAGTTAACCTCACTAATAAGTCATCACTGCATGAGTAAACCATCAGGAATTGAGGAACAGCGGCAAATTTAGAGCCAATGGAATCAAGCACAATGAGGTCTTTGCACGGCATACGAGACTCCCTATTACTTGGCGTCCGTGTCGCTTCAGCTTCATCTTCTGGCCAGCTGTGCTCCAGCTGAGTACCAGTGGTGGCAATTGCCCGAAGACACCAGACTCGAATGTTCTATGTGCCTTTGCATTTGTTGTCCCTTCTGCCCGGTCTGTGCTTTCCCACTGTGTCCATGGGGTGAGCGCATCCCTTAAGACCCAGTCCAAGGGCCTTCTTGCTGATGCCCTGTTCCAGTTACTATTGCTGCATAACAAACCAGCCCCAAACTTAGTGGAGTACAACAAAACAAGGGAGGATGGTTTGCCTCTTCTCCAAAAGGTCTGGCACGTCGCTTGAGGCTGATGCAAACAATGGAGGGCTGGCGGCTGGAATTAGAAGATCCACTCCCAAATGGCTTCTTCACTTAAATGTGAGGCATATTTTTGGGGGGTGGTTGAAGGCTGAGCCTCAGCTGGGATCATCCACCAGACTGTCAGCACGTGGCCCCTCTGGCATAACAGCTGTGGGGTAACCAAACATCCTATGTAAAGGTTTAGTATTCCAGCGAACAAGATGGAAGCCACACGTCTTTTATGACCTAGCTTCAGAATACATATGGCATTACTTCCCGTCCATTCTAGCACTTGACACAGCCACACGCTAGCCCAGATTCCTGGGGAGAGGACTCAGACTCTGTGTCTCATCAGAAGTGTCAAAGAATTTGGGACCTTGTTCCTTCTTGGACCCCTCCCAGAGACAGTGGTACTTTTCTTCTTTGCCCACCCCTGTACCTTGGGGTCTCTATCAACACTGGCTTCGGGCTGGGCTGTGTGGCTGGCGTCATTGTATCTGCAGGGCTTAGCAAACTCACATAAGATAGTGGATAAAAAGTGCTTAATGAGGCCACCCTGAGCATGGCTCCAACAGACGGTCCATTTTAAGTTTGGATTCCAAGCAGGAACTCCCCCATCAAAGGATATATAACCATACCCAGAGCACAGCCCCACTGTGCCATGTGGGAGAGCACTGCGTGTGGACAGGGCGCAGGGCGGCTCAGAGAACGTAGACTCAGATCTCCCAGTGAGAGAGGCCACCGGGAGCCACAGCCCCCAACCTTCCCAGGGGTATCATCTAAGACAAGGGCCGGCAGTGACGAAGCCAGCCAAGGGCTCCAGGCAAACAGCAGACTTGCAGGTGCAGAGGTAGCAGGGGACAGAAATCACACGAGGCACAGAGGATTTTTGCTGGCCAGGCACATAGCACTCCCCCATTAGCTGCAGTCATGCCCAGCTTCAGCATGAAGAAATGGAATCCTGAGAGGAAAAGCACTGTTCTAGAAAACTAATCTCATCATAGAGGCCAGGGGAAGAAGTCTGTCATTTTAAGCCACAGTATATTTCCATCTCTTGCGGACTGAACTGTGTTTCCTCAGAATTCATATGTTGAAGCCCTAACCTCTAAAGTGACTGATTTTGGATATAAGGGCCTTTAAAAGTTAAATGAGGTCATAAGGGTAGGGTCCTAATCCAATAGGATCGGTGTCCTAATTCAATAGGGTTGGTGTGTCCTTATAAGAAGAGGAAGAGACTCCAGGAGCGCAAGCACAACAGAGAAAAGGCATTGAAGACACAGCAAAAGCCGGCCCTCTGCAGCCTAAGGAGCGAGGCCTCAGGAGAACCCAACCGGGCCGGCAGCTGATCTTGGACTTCCGGCCTCCAGAACTGCGAGAATGTTGATTTCTATTGTTTAAGCCACACAGTCCATGGCATTTTGTTCCAGCAGCCCTAGCAAACTAATAAAGCACCTACAGACCTGAACTTAAAAAGGAAAAAAAAAAGGCACTGCCAAGTTCAGTCCCTCATTCTCCAAGCATTTATGGAGGACTTAATATGTGCCGGAAAAGATTATGATTCCAGCGCTGGGTTATAGTAGAGAACAAGATGGCCCTGGTCCCAATGAGCTCACGCTCTAGTGGCAGGTGACTGACAGGAACAAAAGCACAGACGGGGTGTGTCCAATGGTGACATGTGATGTGAGGACAGTGAGCACCAGCAGGTTGATGCCACCTGAGATGAAGTGGAGATGCGCTGTCACAACAAAGCACCATTTGAGCAGGAAGCTAGAGTAAGTGAGGAAATGGGCATTGCCAATATCTAGGGAAAGCGCATCGCAGACAGAAGGAACAGCCACGGCAAATACCATGAAGCAAGAGGATGTCTGAGCAGCCGCGGGACGGAAGACCGGCTGAGCTGGCTGAGCCAAGGGCAGGACGTAGATGAAGGTGAGAGACAGGGCCTGTTTCATCTTCAAACTGACATATAGGGACGCCTGGTGGCTCAGTCGGTTAAACGTCTGCCTTCAGCTCAGGTCATGATCCCAGGGTGCTGGGATCGAGTCCTGCATCAGGCACCCTGCTCAGAGGGGAGCCTGCTTCTCGCTCTGCCCCTCCCCCTGCTTGTGCGCCCACGCGTTGTCTCTCTCTCTCTCTCTGACAAATAAATAAATAAAATCTTAAAAAAAAAACTGACATAAACCTTATACAAATTTCTGAGTGAGGATTTCTGCTGCTCAGAGGAAATAAAATAAAGAAAGTAGTCCCCGCGGGTGCCTGGGTGGCTCAGATGGTTAAGCGTCTGCCTTCGGCTCAGGTCATGATTCCAGGGTCCTGGGATCGAGTCCCGCATCGGGCTCCCTACTCCTTGGGAGCCTGCTTCTCCCTCTGCCTCTCTCTCTCTGTCTCTCATGAATAAATAAATAAAATCTTAAAAAAAAAAAAAAGAAAGAAAGAAAGTAGTCCCCTTATAGGGTTCTTCTGCCTTTGTCTTATTTCTGTGTTGCAAGTTACACAAAACAATTAGCAAATCACATAAGAGCTACTCAGGAAATGCTTGTGGAGTGTATGTATTCATGCACCTCAACTTCACCCACTCACTGATAACATACCCAGCCTGTCTGAACAGTCTCAGTTTTGAAATATTTGATATTTATCCATGCCAGGTTTTAATCAGAAAATATTATCAACATGTTTTACAGGGTAGCCGGTATCTCCTTCACAATCAAAGGAGAAACTTTGCCAGTGCTGGGGATTTTGTCCGAGGACACAGTACAAGAGGAGTTTCTTCCTCTAGATCCTGACTCCCACTCTAACACACGAGCATTGCCATTATGAGGACATCGGACGCATCATTTTGGGCCATGGTTGAATGTTCTAACATTATCATTTGAACACACCCGAAATAGGAGGCTTCCCCGCCGAGTAGGAGGGGTGGGCTGCCCCCTGCCCCTCAGTTCATTCTCTGAGTGAGGGGATGAACAAATCAACTTTTACCAAGTACTGACCACACACGTGGCATTGTGCCAGGCACGTTCACATACCCAGTCTCCTTCCGTCCCCCTGACAGCTCACATCACAGATGAGGGAACCGTGGCTCAAAGAGGCAGTGGGAGCTCCATCTGGACTCCAGGCTCGATGTGCTTTCCATCACCCACAGCTGCCATGCTCCGGCCACCCCTCTCTTAGCAGCTGCAATTGCTCACTCTTCGGGCATCCCCAGTGTGCTGAACGCCAGCCCCCCTGGATTGCAGGGGGCAAGTCTGAGTCATGGGAGTGCTAAGCTCACAGAAGGAGCATGCTGGCCGTTTGACCTGAGAGGCCCCTGCTCACTGCCAGGAGGCCCTCAACATCCATCCAGATTCCAAGCATCCTCCCTGCCTAACAGACTGGTTGGGAGGGTGGGCTCAGAGTCCACTTGCCTGGGCTAGAAGCCCAGCTTCTCCACTCATAAGCTATGCAGTCTTGAGCACCGACTTAACCTTAGTGTGCCTCAGTTTCTTCACCGCTAAATGGGTTTAAAATTACATCTACCTCACATTGTTGTTACAGGAGTTGAATGTATCACTATATATTTTAAGCTCGGAACATAATAATCCTTAAATATTTGATATTGCCATTATTATTTTTATTATTGCTTTATTACTGCCAAATGTCTGTGTCCTCCCAAAATTCATATGTTGAAGTCCTAATCCCACTGTGATGGTATTAGGAGGTGGAGCCTTTGGGAGATAATTCATGAGGGTGGGGCCCTCATGAGTGGAATTTTAGTGACCTTGTAAAAAGAAACACAAGAAAGGTGCGCTCTCTCTTCACCCATGTGACAACGCAGGAAGAAGGCAGCCACCTACAAACCGGGGAGAGCGGTCGCCAGGAACCAAATCAGCCAGCACCTTGATCTTGGACTTCCAGCCTCCAGAACTGTGAGAAATAAATTTCTGTTGTTTGAATACAAAAATACTAATTTGAAAAGCTATGTGCACTCCTACATTTATAGTGGCATTATCTGAAGCAACCAAATTATGGAAGCAGCCCAAGTGTCCATGGATTGATGAATGGATAAAGAAGATGTGGTGTGTATAGACAATGGAATATTACTCAGCCATAAAAAAAGAATGAAGCCTTGCCATTTGCAACAACATGGACAGAGCTAGAGAATAGAACGCTAAGTGAAATAAGTCAGACAGAGAGAGACAAATACCATATGATTTCACTCATATGTGGAATTTAAGAAAACAAATGAACAAAGAAAAAAAGAGAGAGAGAGAGGCAAACCAAGAAACAGACTCTTAACTGTAGAGAACGAACGGACAGTTACCAGAGGGGAGGTGGGTGGGGGGATGGGTGAAGTAGGTGATGGGGATTAAGAGCACACTCATCACGATGAGCACCGGGTGATGTAGGGAAGTGCTGAATCACCACATTGTACACCTGAAACTAATATGACACTGTGTGTTAATCCTGGAATTACAAGAAAATTTTTGTCTGTTGTTTAAGGCACCTCGCCTGTGCTATTTTGATAAAGTAGCCCAAAGTAATTAAGGCAATTACTATTACATGTCTTTAGTGGTGTCGTCTACTCTCGCTGTTATGACTTCCACCTTCACATAGGTCTTCCTCAAGCTCTCCCTCTATTTAGTGCCCACCTCAGAGTGGTCAGGACAGACGGGTCTGACTGAAATGGGAGCCGGCAGCCGTGTAGAAATTGAGTCAGGCAGGATGATCCTAACATCATCTTCAGCACAAATGTCCAAAACAGATTCACCAAATTTGTCATACGGGGTTCTGAAGGATCAAAACTGGCACTGAGGATTTTCCTTTCCAAGTTTAAAAGGATGGAAAAAGCCAATACTGATGACAGCACGAGGGATGCAGGCACTGGGGGAACAGGGAGGTGGGGCGTGGGGCAGGGAAGGAGGAGCGAGCGGGGATAGCAAGACAGTCACCCGTGTCTGCCAGTCACCCAGGCTCCAGAACGTGTAGTATTTGCCACCTCCCTCACTTTCCCTTTCAATTCAGTCAACATGTCCAGTAGATTCTATGCCACCGGGTGTTTTTGTATGGGTCCCCTGGCTTTCATTTTCACCGCCCCCATCTCACTTAGACCCTCTTTGCCGCCCTCCAGGACCATGATAACAGCCCATGCTCAGGTTCCCCAGCCAGTTCACTCAACTGCCTGCTCCTGGCGGCAGGGAAGGGGGCGGGGGGGGGGGGGCGGGATGCAGCTATATACAATAGACTCAGAATTCCAATTCTGCCTTTCAAACAACATCCTTACAGATCCTTTTCTTAGTGAGTAAAATCCATATGCCTTACCTTTTCCTCCTGTCCACTAGCAAAGCTGACTACTCGCTGTTCCCAGACCATATATACCCTGTGTTTTCAGTAAAGACATATTTATTGAGCACCCTCTCTGTTTTATACCATTGCGGGAACTACGAGGGACACAAAAATGAGTACTTGGTCCTTGAGCACCAGGTCACAGCATAGCAGGGGGAGATCAGCAGGGACCAACAGGAAAGTATGCGAGGAAAAGGCGGATAGGATCTGCACATCTGTTCTGCAGTGCTCACGTGGAGGGGTCTTCTCATTGAAAATGCTGTCAGTGTTGAGTAATATTATGAATCATTAAATCACTTTTGTTTAGTGAAAAAAAGTCTGAAAGAGAATGGCGAGCACCTGAGTCAGGCGTAGGAAGAAAAAGAGAAGGGCACCGTGGCCACACCAGACCCACCTTGAGTAGTCAGGCAGGACCAGTGGGGGCTCCATGTCAGGCCTGGACACATCCTTCTTCAATTTTCTTTCAAAATTCTGTGACGAACCCACAACCTGAGCAGGGCATTATCAGCCCAGTGGAGGCCCTTATCAGCTGCCCCCGTGGAGTGAGAAAAGCCAAGATGGGGGGCTTTCACACCCAGGATGGCATTCTACCACCTCGAAGGAGTTGTGTGTCTTTGGGCAAGTGACACAAATTCTTTGAGCCTCAGTCTGTTCTACTGAAAACTGAGATAACACTTCCTATCCCATAGAGTACTGTGAGATTCACCTAGGTAGGATTCATTTGCCATTATGGGAGTGCTCTTAAGTCAGGAAAACAGAACCAAACCAATGACCACGAAAGGGTTTCTGACACTACCTTAATTTCCCAACTACAGGAAGAATTCAACATTCTAAATAAAACAAAGTCATAAGCAATGACCCCTGGGGTCCTTTGCTTTCCAAGCCTTCTCCTCTTTTTACCAAGACTTCTTTCTCCTTGATACAGCTGACTACAGATAACACTAACTCAGTCTCTAGATGATTCCATCCCTGACCTGTCTCTATGAGATGGGATATTGTTCTCTGAAGATAGAAATGCACTAGGTAAGCGCATGTACACATTCTCATCCCCTTTGGCAATAAAAACTTAAGGGGGAAAAAAACATGTTTTCCAAGATGCGGTCATAAAACTATTTGGTAGGACCTTATAATCTCAGGCCCAAGAGAAAAAAATAGCACAAAAAGGGAAATTTCAAACAATGTTACAGAACCACAGCAGTAAAGAAGTTGTTTCCTGAACAACATAATCGCTAAGCCATGTGACCTTTCCTGCCATGTGAAGAGCGAGAAATTCTCTAAATTAAATCAGTCAGAATGGCAAACCCGAGAGGCACCTCCTGACTGAGACCTCCGGCAGCAGGGCAGAGGGCCAGTCTGGGAAATCAAGCAGAATTGAAGTTCCCCTGAGAGAGCAGTTAAGAGCAGAATGGGTAGGTGTTTATAAGTTTTGCCAAGGCTTCTCCTGCTGACAGACTGTGCCTTCTCGATTGAGTACTGCACTTCCGTTTTATGTTTCTGCTTCTGAACCATGGCCTTGCAAATACCATAATGTAATCACAGCATGTATCCATTCTCTGAACCTATACCCAGAAGGTAACTCCCAGCCATGCATGTATGTTAGGACCAAAGACAACACAGGCTCATAGCCTCCCAATACTCTAATACCCTTCTTCCGAAATTGGGCATTTGGACTGAGCAGATCTGGACCTGAGATGTATCTAGGGAGAAGAGTAGGTGACCACTCCCTGGCCCTTTTTGCATCTGGCCAAGCTGGAGCTCAGATGCAATTCACAGATGGTGTTAAGGGGCACCTTTCTCCATGCAGCCAGCAGCGTTTGGGGCTCAGATGCTACCAGGAAGTGGAATAAGGCAAAGACCTCCTTCCTTGTTCCTCCCCACCCCCACGTACGTACCTATTTGAGTTTCTAATTTTTGAGAACACTGACTTGGAATGGATCAAATTCCAAGAAAGGGCATAAGGTGCCAGAAGAGGAAAATAACTTTGGAGTCAATACCACAACCTAAGACACAGAGGAGAGACTTGATTCCAACCCAGTCATCCTCCTGACATGGGGGTGCCTTGGGGAAATGGCTCTGGGTACATTCAGGGTGCCGGCAGGAAAAGGATGGCACACTCAAAGGGGGCAATTAAGGAGGATTTAACAATGGGACAATGTTTGAGGATGTGGGAAGAGTTAAGGAAAAGGAATGGTAAAGTATTTGGGTTGGGGAAGCAGCTAGTATCCCTAGACCTCACAGCTGAAGGGAGAGAGCCGTCACCACAGCCTGAGGAGACTGGCAGCTTTGGGGGAGGTGTGGACTTTAGCAGAGGAACCAGACTCTGCCAATCTGCAACCTACAGGGGAGGATCCTGGGAAAAAAAACTTTCTCTTCTTCTCTGCCCTTGAGTCTCCTGCCAGTGCCTCCCATCGGCCGAACCCAACAGGAATCAAGAGGGCCAAGGAGCCGACTCATGTGATCCTTGAAGGAACCATAAAGGATTACCCAACAAGGCACAGAGCAAGTGGAGAAGAGTGGAGGGTGGCAGATGGGGAACACACAACGTTATTCTTCTCTGTCCCCGACACCCTGGCAGATTGGGGCAGTCAGAGAAGTTTCGCTGAGGCCAACCCAAGAGATTTGATCAGGTATATCAGCAAGAGGCTAACTGGCCCTGCTCTGTCTTCACTGGCAGCCCCCCATAAGGTTGACAAGTTTCTGGTTCTACCAATAACAACTAAGATGTTTTGCAACATAGTCATCAGTGCAGAGGGGACAGTGAAAGCTATGGCATCAAAGCCACCAAGGCCAGCAGCCCTGGGTGATCCTGTTGAAGTGGCATTTCTGTAGGATGTTTGGAGGCCAGCAGCTTCTGAGCCTACCCTCAAAGGGTACCTGCAAAATCCCAGCTCCCCACAACGGACATCCTCAGAGCAATGCCCAGGACTGATGTGCAAGCCCCCTGCGGGAACTGCATACATTCTGGAGGCATGGGAATAGAGCTCTGCAAACTGCCTCTGGAGAGAGCCAAGTTGTGTCTATTTTAAGCTTTGTGGGCTATAGGTTTTCTGTTACAACTACTCTGTTGTTCTGTTGTTGCAGGACAAAAATAGCCGCAGACAAGTAAACAAGTGGGCATGGCTGTGTTCCAATAAAATCTACACAAATAGGTGGCAGACTGGATCCAACCTATGCATAGTAGTTTGCTGACTACTGGCTTAGAACATTGAGATTTAGGGTGTTCGTACAATTCTGCCTTCATTTGTACCCACAAGACGGCAAGGCTGGGCTCGTATCTGTTATATGCGCTGATGTTCCTGATTTATACTAGACTGTAAAACAGGAGCCAAGGCTTATTGTTCTGGGTATCCCTAATACCCGGAATTACATGAATGAATGAATGAATGATGAATGCATGGATGAATGTCCACAGAAGGCATACTATAATTTGTGGTTTCATTTGCAGTTCTTTTTAGGATAAACCTCCAGCCTTGCTCCTATGTTTAAAATATCAAATGATCAGAAGATATGTAGAGAGAGAAACTCTGTATGCGTCCTAAATTTCTTATAAAATTGAAATACATTTTCATGCACTAACTGGTACTGCTTTACCTTAATGAAGGTAGAATAGATTAGCTCAAACAATTGTTGACAGTAGCAAAGTAAACAGGATCCTAATTAATGTATTTGCTAATGAGACTCCCTGGATGGGGGTTTAACCATACACGTGAATCAGGTGTTTATGCCTAATGTATGCTCAACTTATAGGGTTGGGTATTCGGTGCCTTATTTATCATACATGGCCTTCAAAAACCCCAGGAAGAAAAAAACTCACAACGCTGTTCCATGATTTTGCATAAGTTGCTTTTCTATCTTTCCTCCCTCCCATCCCCAGAGTATTTGTGATGCACCTGCTATCATTAGCACTCTCATGAAAGATAACTTTGGGTTTTGTTTTGTTTTTTTTATTTACGTAAGTAATCTCTACACCTAACGTGGGGTTCAAACTCATGACTCTGGGAAGAAGAGTCACACGCTCTTCCAACTGAACCACTCAGGCACCCCTCATGAAACATAACTTTGGAACTGCCTGTGAGACACTAGTCTAGCACCCAAGCATTGATGCAGATCCAGAGACTCAAGGACTATATACGCCCATTTGCAGTGAGGCAGAGAGAGCTGGAGAAGAGAGTACCAAACAGTTTATGTTAAACAACATTTGAGCACCAACCTCCTTTCCAAGTGAAAAACAAAAGCAAGGGGAGAAACGTGGCTCTGCCTTCCAGATCGTCTAATTTTTCTTTCGGATAAATGGAAGATAGCCAACAAGGAACTGGAAAAGTGCTTCTGCTTTCTCCTTAAGGAAACAGTAGTTTGAATCATTTGACCATAAAAATTAGGGAAATAAGGGAGTTCCTAGCTTTCTCTAGTAGTAACTTTTGGTGATGGTGGAGTTTCGGGGGCACAAGGACTCTAGTAAATGTGTTTCAGCTTGAGTGGCTGGGGGAATATCTATGAACAAGCATCAAAAAAGAGACATGACCTCCATTTCTAGGTCACTGAATTCATTCAATAAATATTTGTTGAGCATTCGCCAGTACCCAGCAGACATGAATCCAAATCTGGATGCTGCTACTTCATCCCATCCTTTGTTGAGCCTCCAGACAAACTATTTTACCAGCTTTTTAGAAGGTATATATTTGATACTTGCTGTGTAGTCATCATGGAATCAGAAACAAGGGTCCTGGACACTGACATGCTTCTCTCTGTGTCTGTGCTTTGTTTTGCCATGCCTCACTTTGACATCGCTAGCCAAGAGAATGCAAAAAAAAAAAAGAGAAAGTTTTGTAGTTTATTGACAGGTGATGGATAAACCACTCTTATTTTTTGGTGAAAGCAAAAATTTTTGTCTAGTATATTTCAATCTAAGTAAAATGTGAATTTCATTTTTTAAAATTTTTTTAAAAGGACAATTTTTAGTTCTTCATAAAACCTGGGCTCCAAGTATTCCTATTTTGATAAATTATAAAATGACTTCCTCTCCTCTGGCCTTTTCCTGCTGAGACCTAGCTCTTCCCAGGTCTTGGCTTTCTGCCCTGGCAACCTCTGGCGTAGGTCTATTACTCAGAGCACCAAGCAGAGGTCAACAAGTTCCTGCAAAAGACTAGGCAATGGAAAGAAATCTTTACTGCCTCTCAATAAGCATTGGCCTAAAAGCACAGTCATTCATTTCGTATTGGGGGACAAGTTCTTGTATGTCAGCCTGTGTATGGGCAATACATATAATAAATGAGCCAGATTATAGAAATGTTGAGTTGTTTGTGTGCAAGTATATTTAAAACTCTACGAAACAAAAAGACGTAGTCCTCATTCTTCCATCCCAAGGCATTCTGCTAAAAAGAATTCTTGTGAACAGTATGAGAAGAATACAGATCATGAAAAATACTGGAATTTTAGAATAAATAATGAAGGTAACTGGAGTTCATAGATTAAATCAGGAACTTTCATGCTGTTTCTGAATTTCTCATTTACATTGAAAACGAATTGTTTAGTTCTCAAGAAGCTGTAAATTCAAATAGTAGAAGACGTATTCAGCTATAGATCTTGAGCCATCAATGGACAGCATTATTAACATGACAAGGATGCCTGCTCTCACCACGATTGTTCAACATAGTACTAGAAGTCCTAGCAACAGCAATCAGACAACAAAAAGAAATAAAATGTATTCAAACTGGCAAAGAAGTCAAACTCTCTCTCTTCGCAGATGACATGATACTTTATGTGGAAAACCCAAAAGACTCCACCCCCAAATTACTAGAACTCATACAGCAATTCAGTAATGTGGC
The DNA here is from genome assembly GCF_054177405.1 of Leptonychotes weddellii. Taxonomy (NCBI): domain Eukaryota; kingdom Metazoa; phylum Chordata; class Mammalia; order Carnivora; family Phocidae; genus Leptonychotes; species Leptonychotes weddellii. The sequence continues at coordinate 82,783,655 of NC_138372.1, forward strand.
AGGATACAAAATCAATGCACAGAAATCAGTTGCTTTCTTATACTCTAACAATGTAACTGTAGAAAGAGAAACTAGAGAATCGATTCCATTTACAATAGCACCAAAAACCATAAGATACCCTGGAATAAACCTAACCAAAGAGGTAAAGGATCTATACTCTAAGAACTACAGAACACTCATGAAAGAAATTGAGGAAGACATAAAAAGATGGAAAAATATTCCATGCTCATGGATCTGAAGAATAAACATTGTGAAAATGTCTATGCTGCCCAGAGCAATCTATACCTTCAATGCCATCCTGATCAAAATACAAATGGCATTTTTCAAAGTGCCTGAACAAACAATCCTAAAATTTGTATGGAATGAGAAAAGACCCCGAATCACCAAGGGAATGTTGAAAAAGAAAAACAAAGCTGGGGGCATCATGTTGCCTGATTTCAAGCTATATTACAAAGCTGTGATCACCAAGACAGCATGGTACTGGCACAAAAACAGACACATAGACCAATGGAACAGAATAGAGAGCCCAGACATGGACCCTCAACTCTATGGTCCAATAATCTTCAACAAAGCAGGAAAAAATATGCAATGGAAGAAAGACAGTCTCTTCAA
>NC_138372.1:82784766-82846840 GCF_054177405.1 Leptonychotes weddellii
GGGGGGCCTATTTTCAATTCAGAGTGACACTGTTCAAGATACAGGCATAACTGCCGTCTCTTCACTAATACTGTACTAAGATATATCACAGGATCTGGGAAAGTGTCTGATACTTAGAGTAAGCATTAAGTCAAACACTGGGAAAAAACACGTTCCAGACTGTCACAGATGTTCTCAGCAAAAAGTGTGTAGGATGTTCAGCTGATGGAAAATTCGACATAAAGGGACTGTTTGATAAGTTAAATCGTGTTCTTAAAAAAAAAAAAAATACATGCTAGCCAGATTTCTGTGTGGTGTGATTCTTTGTTTTGGATTTGCTAATAGGAGATAAGACATCAATGTCAGTCCTCATTCAGCTATTATATCCCTGTGGGTCATCCTTAAGAGAATCATGTGGGAGAGGAGCGATTTTTAGACACAATTTTTTTTAAAGATTTTATTTATTTATTTGACAGAGAGAGAGACAGCGAAAGAGGGAACACAAGCAGGGGGAGTGGAAGAGGGAGAAGCAGGCTTCCCGCTGAGCAGGGAGCCCGACGTGGAGCTTGATCCCAGGACTCTGGGATCATGACCTGAGCTGAAGGCAGACGCTTAAAGACTGAGCCACCCAGGCGCTCCTTTTAGATACTATTTTAAGCTCTCTTGGGGAAATGAGGCAGTGGGCTAAAGATATGGATTTGACAAAAGTGTTGGAGAAGTAGAGAGCTCAAAATCTGATTCTATGATTTGCGCGAGAGCATTCTAGTATGAGCGTGTGATAGAAACAGAACTACTGAATAACAGAGTCACACAGCCCAGAAATTGCTTGATTTGGGTAACAGATGAGGACACTAAAATACAGACAAGTACTCAGGTGATCACTCAAGGGGCAAAGATGGCAAAGTCCGCATGTGAGATGTGACTCGTACTCACCAAAGAAAATTCTACAACACTGAATTAGAAACAATAGCAGCCGAAAGAACATCGGTTAGGTAGCCCCTGCAGCCCTTGTACTCTCGCTCCGTTATTTTACAGATGAAGAGACCAAGGTCCAAAGAGAGAGATCTATTCCTCTGGTCATATTTTTTATTCATTCATTCACTCAATAAGAGTCTAAGGAACACCTATGATGAGCCAGGTGCCATGCTAAATAGTAGGCAGGAATAGATCCAGTTTAGTGGGCCCTGAAGCTTATATAAGTTTAAGAAAAGAATGTAAAGTTAGGTCAAAAAATGAATACTTATGAAGAATAATGGAAAAACACAAATGAAAAAAAAATGTCAAAGCCAACAATCATCACAAATGTCACAAAATCCAGAAAAATAACATAACATTTTTATTAATTAACTACCTACCACAACTCTATAATATCTTTTCCTAACACTTTTGGCCACATATTCCTCCAACACCTTCTCAATGACAATGATTTTATAGTATCGTTGTCTGTAGACAGAAAGGGAAGATATGTTAGTCTTTCCTTTAGTGTCATTGATCAAAATCTGTTTCTGATAATTGGCAATTTGAGGAGTCTTTTTTTTCAGCTTCACAGCTAATTATAAGTAGTATAGTATAACACTTCAGAATTGCCAACAAATTTGGGAAAATGTTTATCAAGGAGAGAACTTCTCTTTTGATTTGGTTCCAGCAACAAGAACCAAACCCTTATGATTTTATATAGCGGATGATTGGAAGAATTTTCCATTGACTAACTTCTGGTACCATATAGTTCAAACCTTGTTTCTCTTCTACTAGCCCGATGCCTCCCCTTCTTGGAGCCATAGGAATACATTCATTTCAAAGCACAACCTCTGGCCCTTCATCATTATATCCCCAAACCAGATGAGTTGGGATGGAAGGCAGTGGGGTTCTATTTGGAAGCTGTTCTTGGATCAGCCAGCAATAACTTAGCCATACAAAAAAATGAATGTGAGCCACATAAATATATCTTTTTAAGTATATATGCAATTCAATCCTCTCTTGGCTGAATCCCAAAAACACTCCTGGCCACATCAACAAGACTCACCATGGAGAGAGGGTGTGACAGAGGGGAAGTCAGTGGGGAAAGACCTGTAAGTTTAACTGATTGTGGTTAAAATATCTTACTAATGCAAATTTTTACCAAAATTAAATGGTCATAGGAACTTTTGTTAAAGGACTCCCCTACTCTCCCCATCTCCAAGTAAAGGCACAATGCAAATCAGGAACTGGAAACCTAAATTACGCTAGCTTTATAATAAATGCACCTCACGTGGTAGGGATTCAATAATGAAACTCAAGTACCATTGGAAACCCATCCAATGGCTTTCAGTCTAAATCAGTAAACCAGCAATTACCATACAATATGTTTGCTGACATGGAGAATAAGCATATGGACTCCTTGTGAAAACACAAAGAAGACACATCATCCCTCTCATTCCTCTCAGGGAATAAGGGAAATTGTGTTATAACTGAAAGCAGCACCCAGTCCCAGATTACTCTAGCCAGCAGTCTAAGACTGGATAAAAAAAATCCTTTCCAAAACCTGTATGTTACACAGCTCAACATTTTAGTTTATGACCCGGATGATGGCTCCTAACAAAGCAGACAATGAAATAAATTGGTAAAGGAGTCTTGCTCGATTTTGAAGAAGTAATAAACTAGAAAGAGCAGCCCCCAAATTATTTCTCATCTGCCAAGCAAATTTTCCAAGTATTCTAAGTTGGAGATCAGCCGCTGGTCCCTAAAACAACTTACTTACCTACTGGAAACCTATAAACCTTTCTATAACCGCACCTGTCATCCCCGTTTGTTGAGTGCTTGCCATCAACAGGCTCCGGGCTAAGGGCTTTACGTGGTGTATTGCATTTCATTCATTTGACAACTTTCATGTTTGGGATCCTTAGTACCTATCCAGATATAGAAACTGATGCTGAAGGAGTTTAAATGCTTTGCCCAAGATATACAGATATGAAGTAGTGGGGTTCTACTTGCAGTAAGGACTTTCTGACTCCAAACTTTCTTTTTCCAAACTCCAGACGTTCTTGCTTCAGCTTTGGACCTACTATGTGTCAGGCAGGGTTACCATCACACGAGATACAGAGGCGCAAGTGACACGGTTCCCGTCTTCATAGAGGAAAGACAACAAGGAACAAGAAAACCCCAAGCCTGTCATGTCTCCTGGGTGAGTGCGGTGAGAAACTATTCATCCGCAGCTACTGCCCCCTGCTGCTCATGGTGCCCTGTCATCCATGCTCCTTACTGGTTCCTCAAGTACACAAATATTCATACCTCAGGGCTTTTGCCTTTTCTCCAAGTTCTCCATAAAGTGTATCCCTCACCTCGCTGAGGTCTCTGCTCAGATATCTGCTTGACCAAATTGCACCCCTTTCCATTCTATTCTTCCTCTGTTTTATTTCGCATCATATCACTTAGCACTACCTGGACGCATGAATGCTGACATACACATTCTCATTTGTCTACCACTGACTCCCCAATTAGCATTTCAGCTTCATGAGACTGGGGCTCTGTTTTATGGTCTACTTTGTGCCAGGCGCATTGTAGGGGACCAGCAAATATTTGTGAATGAATGGATGTGTCTCCTGGGTAGCCTGGTGTCATGAGTGGTCAATGAGATAGGCTGTCCCTGAAAAACCAAAGCCAAAGCCGAATACAAGTCTCTATACACTCGTTTTTTCCACGAAAGTTCTGGATCTATAATCTGAGTTGTTAAGGTTCCCAAAGAAGCCTCCTGCTTCTACAAAACAATAAACATCCCTTTTCTTTGTTAGATAAACTCCTCGCTCTGCGAGAAGACCAGGTTTTAGACCAAAATTGGGATTCTGAGCAAACATTCAGTCCTCACACAGACTTTTCCTTCTCTGCCATGAGTCACATGTGTCTCTCCTTATCAGCAAGTCCGACTCTTAAGATATACTTACTGGGTTTCTCTGGGAAGCTGTTTGTGATATTTAGGGCATCACTTTGTCTGCTTTGCTATGAGGTGATATAGACCCATGCTATGTAAAAATGGCTGAAATCAATCACGTATGCCTAGCAAAAGCAGGAGCGTGAATTTACGTGGCTGAAAAGCTGACTCTGAAGTTATTGTTCCTTGGGCCCTATGATGACATCCTCCCAGTACTATCTCTTCTAATGAAGAGGATGCATTCCAATGAAACGCTTAAATTCAACAATTTATCAGAGGAGTAATGACCTAGAAAGTCCCAGGGTGTGCTCCCCCTTTGACAACTAAGAAGTCGCTTCTATTTCCCCAAACTGCCTAAAAACAGAATAGATTCAGAGGCTAGGGTGTACAGAAGCAGCATTCAGCTCCGCGCTCCAGGGCGGGCCTCCGCCTGATCCCGGTAGCTGTGGTTGCCAAGAATGTGTGTTATTTAAGAACAAAAATCTTTACCTTTTAGAATAATGATGTACTTCATAGGTACTGGATGCTCCTGGAATCTTTATGGATAAAATCTCATTTCTTGCCTTGTGGTCCAACCCCGGACACACAATAGGGTGGGAAAATGCATTCACACTCCAAAGACATAGATATTGCTTAAAGGCTTAGTTTTTGCACAAGCGTTGCCATGGTCCCACCCCAATACAGAAGCCCCTCCGAGCCCTGCAGTGGTCAGACACTGCCTGTGCGGGCTCCCTTTGAGCATGAACCCCAGCACCACATCTAGTCAAAGGCATGGAAACAGCCTTAGCTGGGCTCACCCTGTTCTCATGACGAGGCAAGGACCCATCTTCTTCCCACCCCAAACCCATTCTTGAACTAAATTCCCTGCATCCTCAGATGCTGCCTAAGCCACCGTCATCTCAAAATATAGACATCAACTAGAATCTTCAGCAAGTTCTTTGAAGTTCTTTGAGGATCAGAAATTCTCTAAGCCCACTCCAAATCCAGGCCGGAGGATCTTTGCATACAGAGGGCTGTAAATAGCTCCTATTGGCTGTGCCCTTTATTATGTGCTAGTGTGGTTGGCGCATAGTAAGCCAAGGGTAGGGAGGTAGCAGGTGAGGTCAACACAGGTGGATAGGGCCCAGATCAAGAAAACACTCATTTAGATGGATCTGGGACCCCTGGGAGGTCCTCTTTCAACAGGTCACACATTGACAAAACTGAACTCAAATTTAGGCCTATCTGACCCCCTGGCCCAAACTCTTAACGATTATGACGTTGCCCTGATCAGATTCATTACCATTGTAAGTCAATGTTCTACAGAAATGTCCACTTTTTATTTATATTTCTTTTTTTCCAGTCTAACTTCCCAATTCTTAAATCCCTTTATTGGCAAATTTCTTAAAATACCCAACTATACCCATTGCCTCCCAATTCCCAATGCCCACCACACCCCCTTTCTGTTTTGTAAAATCTGTTCTCCACTCTGAACTCTTTCAGGAAACCCCTTCTTCACGGAGTTCCAGTGTGGTTACTGAATCTCAACTCTAATGGATTTTTTCAGTCCTTATTTCTCTCAGTGTTTTCACAGCAGTTAATACCTTTTCCTTCCAGAGAGTCTCTTCTCCTTTAGCTTCTATGATGCTACAACTTCCTATACTCCTTTTACTGTTCACTCTTCATTTCCTGTCCCCTAAATATGTGATTGGGCTTCTGTTCTCAACCCTATTCTCTATGTAGTCATTTTCTTCAGGTCAACCACACCCTAGAAGCACACAATTCCTAAACACCGAACTCTGTCCTGAAATCTTCAATTGTAATTGGCTCATGGACTGAATTCTTCCTTCCTCCCCAATTTATTTCTCCTATTACACTTTATCACTAATTCAGAGATACTTCTATATTTGTACTTTGGAAGTCACAACATTCCTTTAAAAATGCTTCCACCTCTCCTTTATCTATTTTCTTTTTTTATTTAAATTCAATTAATTAACACATAGTGTATTATTAGTTTCAGGGATAGAGTTCAGTGATTGATCAGTCTTATATAATACACAGTGCTCTTCACATCACGTGCCCTCCTTACTGTCCATCACCCAGTTACCCCATCCTTCCACCCCCCTCCCCTCCAGCAAGCCTCAGTTTGTTTCCTATCATTAAGAGTCTCTTATGGTTTGTCTCCCTCTCTGATTTCACCTTGTTTTATTTTTCTTTCCCTTCCCCTATGATCCTCTGTTTTGTTTCTTAAATTCCACATATGAGTGAGATCATATGATAATTGTCTTTCTCTGATTGAATTATTTCGCTTAGCATAATACCCTCTAGTTCCACCTACATCGTTGCACATGGCAAGATTTCATTTTTTTGATGTTTGAGTAGTATTCCATTGTGTGTGTGTGTGTGTGTGTGTATCACATCTTCTTTATCCATGCATCTGTCCATGGACATCTGGGCTCTTTCCATAGTTTGGCTATTGTGGACACTGCTGCTATAAACATTCTTTTAAAGGCAACTTAATTCTTTTGGTACCTGAAGCTGGAAAACCTAGTCATCCTAGACCCTTTGCTTACCTCTCGTAGCTCACCGCTCATCAAATCATGTAGATTCTGTCACAGCAATATTTCTCCTATGCATCATCTATTTCACCACCATATCCTAAATCTCTCTCATTATCTCTCACCTTGATTACTGAATATAACTTTCTGCTTTCCTATAAATTGAGAGGAGAGCACTCTTAAAAATTTAAGCCATGACCACATATGCCACTGACCTACTGGTAAAAAAAAAAAATTCCAGTTAGTCCTCATGCCCTCATAATAAAATCTATACTATTAACTATAGTTTGTGTATCAATCAGGACAGGCTGGGATTTGCTAAAGTAACAAACAAGCCCTAATGTCTTCATACCTGAATGCTGCATTTCTTTTTCTCTTCCTCTTTTATTTTTATTAAGGTAGAATTGACATATAACATCATATTAGTTTCAGGTGTACAACAGAATGATTCAATATGTTTATACACTGTGAAATGATCACCACAAAGTCTAGTTACCAATCGTCACCATACAAAGTTACAAGAAAACTTTTTCCTTGTGATGAGAGCTTTTAGGATTTACTCTCTCAGAAACTTTTGAGTATGCTCTAAAATATCATTAACTATAGTCATCATGACGTGCATTACATCTTCATGTCTCATTTATTTTGTAATTGGAAGTTGTACCTCTTGATCCCCTTCACCTTTTCGCCCAGCTGCAACCACCCTTCCCACTAGCAACCATCATTCTGTTCCTTGTATCTATGAATTTTGTTTTGTTTTGTTTTGTTTCATTTGTTTCTTTTGTTTTTTAGATTCCACATATAAGTGAAATTATACACCATTTGTCTTACTCTGTTTGACTTATTTCACTTAGCATAATTCTGAAGGTTCATCCATATTGTCACAAATGGCAAGATTTCCTTCTTTTTCATGGCTGAGTAGTATTTATATGGATATATATAATGGATATAAATCATCCATCAGTGGACATGTAGGTTGTTTCCATATCTTAGCTATTATAAATAATGCTGCAATGCACTTAGGGGTGCACATATATCTTTTTGAATTAATGTTTTCATTTTCTGAATACCTAGTAGCAGAATTTCTGGATCAATCATATGGCAGTTCTATTTTTAATTTTTTGAGGGAACTCCATACCGTTTTCCATAGTGACTGCACCAGTTTATATTCCCAAAATATTCCCCAAAAAAGTACATGAGGACTCCCTTTTCCCATGTCCCACCAACATTTGTTATTTCTTGTCTTTTTTATAATAAACCATTCTAACAGGTCTGAGGTGATATCTCATTGTGGTTTTGATTTATGTTTCCCTGATGATTAGTGATATTGAACATCTTTTCATGTACCTATTAGCCATCTATATGTCTTCTTTGTGAAAATGTCAATTCAGATCCTCTGCCCATATTTTAATCAGATTGTCTTTTGCTATTGAGTTGAATGAATTCTTTATATATTTTGGATATTAACACCTTGTCATATGTATAATTTGCAAATATATTTTCCCATTCAGTAGGTTGCTTTTTAATTTTGTTGATGGTTTCCTTTGCTATGCAGAAGCTTTTTATTTTGATGTATTCCCATTTGTTTATTTCTGCTTTTATTGTCTTTGCTTTTGCTTTGCTTTGCTTTTGTCAAATCCACAAAATCATTGTCAAGATCAATGTCAAGGAGGTTACCACCTATGTTTTCTTCTAGAAGTTTTATGGATTCAGGTATTACATTTGTTAATCCATTTTGAGTTAATTTTTTGTAAGATAGTGGTCTAGTTTCATTCTTTTGTATGTGGCTGTCCAGTTTTCCTTGCATACCTGGAATAAATCCCACTTCATCATGATGTATGAATCTTGTAATGTAATGTTGAATTTGGCTTGCTAGTATTTTGTTGAGGATTTTTGCATCTATATTAATCAGGGATATTGGCCTTTTGTGTGTGTGTGTGTGTCCTCATCTTGTTTTGGTAGCAGGGTAGTGCTAGCCTCATAAAATAAGTTAGAAAATATTTCCCCTCCTCTTCAATTTTTTGGAAGAGTTTGAGAAGGATGGGTATTAAATCTTTGAATGTTTGGTAGAATTCACCAGTGAAATTGTCTGGTCCTGGGCTTCTGTTTGTGGGGAGATTTTTGATTACTATTTCAATCTCCTTATTACTAATTGACCTATTCAGATTTACTATCTCTTCCTAATTCACTCTTGGGAGATTGTATGTTTCTAGGAATTTATCCATTTCTTCTAGGTAGGCCAACTTTTTGGCATATAATTGTTCTTAATAGTCTCTTATGATCCTTTGTATTTCTGTGGTATTGTTGTAACTTCTCTTTCATTTCCAATTTAATTTACTTGAGCCCTCTTTTTTCGTGGGGAGTCTAGTTAAGGCTTGTCAATTTTGTTTATCTTTTCAAAGAACCAGCTCTTAATTTCAGTTATCTTTTCTATTGTCTTTTTAGTCTCTATTTCATTTATTTCCTCTCTGATCTTTGTTCTTTCCTTCCTTCTACTAATTTTGGGCATTGTTCTTCTTTTACTAGTTCCTTTAGTTGTAAAGTTAGATATTTATTTGAGATTTTTCTTGTTTCTTGATGTAGGCCTGTATCACTATGAACTTCCCTCTAAAAACTGCTTTTGCTACAGCCTATAGATCTTGGTATGTTGTAGGTCCATTTTCATTTGTCTCAAGGTATTTTTTGATTCCAACTTCGAAGTCTTCATTGGCCCATTGGTTGTTCAGGCGCATGCTGTTTAATCTCTACACATTTGTGATTTTTCCAGTTTTCCTCTTGTAATTGATGTCTAGTTTCAAATATCATGGTGAGAAAAGATGCTGAATGTGATTTCAATCTTCTTAAATTTATTGAGACCTGTTCTGTGGCCTAACATATGATCCGTCTTAGAGAATGTTCCATGTGCATTTGAGAAGAATGTGTACTCTTCTGTTTTTGGATCGAATGTCCTATATATCTTTATTAAGACCACATGGTCTAGTGTGACATTCAAGGCCAATGTTTCCTTATTGATTTTCTGTCTGGATACTCTATCCATTGATGTAAGTGGGGTATTAAAGTCCCCTACTATTACTGTAGTGCTGTCAATTTCTCCCTTTAGGTCATTTAATAATCGTTTTATATACTTGGGTGCTCATATGTTGGGGGCACAAATATTTACAAATGTTATATTGTCTTGTTGGATTGACCTCTATCATTTTGTAATGCTCTTCTTTGTCTTTTATCGCAGTCTTTGTTTTAAAGTCTATTTTGTCTGGTACTTTGTCCAGCTTTCTTTTGGTTTCTGTTTGCATGGAACATGTTTTTCCATCCCTTCCCTTTCAATCTGTTTGTGTCCTTACATCTGAAATGAGTCTCTTGCAGGTAGTATATAGATGGGTCTTGTTTTTTTTTAATCCACTCATCCATTCTATGTCTTTTGATTGGAGAATATAGTCTATTTACATTTAAATTAATTATTGATTGGTATATGCTCATTGTCATTTTGTTAATTGGTTTGTGGTTGTTTTGTAGTTCCTCTCTGTTCCTTTCTTCTTCTCTTGCTCCCTTCCCTTGTGGTTTGATGACTTTCTTTAGTGTTATGTTTAGATTCCTACATTCCCTGAGAGCTACTCCATAGCTTCTAGATGTATGACTAACCTGAAGCCTGTCCTTCAGGGGCGGAAGCTCCAGGACAAGTAAATAGGCCTTTTTCACAAGACTTGGAGTCGGGGGAGCGTTTCACTCTGCAGTCTGTGCAGTGCCCTGGGGGTGATGGCCTGCCAAGAACCGTCTCTCTGACTGTTACAGTACTGTGGACTCAGGAATGCAAGCCCCCCCCTGACCACTAAAACCAGGCAATCAAGGAGAGTGTGGTCTGCATGTGCCCACCAGCTTTAGCAGGGCCGTGGATGAGCACAGGAACCATGCACCCCTGCTGGTGTTAGCAAGGCACTGGGAAAGCACATCTATTTTTCATTCACACGAAGTCTGATGGGTTCAAAGGAACCTGATATGACTCTTCAAGGAAGCAGTCCTCTACGTGATGTCTCAGGGTTCCACTTCCATGTCAACACCTGTTTTTATAATCTCATGACAACACAACCAGATATAGAGTTGAATACCAGTCATTAAATGTTTCTTCCCATACACATTCCATTAGACATAGGCAAGATGGCCATGCTTAATTTCAAGAGGTATAGAAGTACAGTCTTCCCATGTGCCCAGAAAAAGCAGGCAACGAGTCTTCGGTGAACAGTAGGAAGGTTTGCCTCAGCTTGCACGTGTTGGAATAGTCTGTTCCCTGCTTCTCTAGCTAAGTTTGTCTTTGGCTACTCTCATCCCCCTTTCACAATCTAAGTCCCAGGCTTCTTGAGGTAATTCCAGTTTTCCCAAACATAGCATGACTTTCTTCCATATATTCTTGTTTAAATTCCCAGGATTCAGAGTTAAGGTCATCTATCCAATAAACCATTCCTGACCCTCAAGAATATATTAGGTAATGTGTCCACTTAGACCCTGCATTGGTTGTATTAACACAGATTTCCCATTTTGTACTGAAATTGCTTTTTTTCACTGTGATCTTATTCCAGAAAACTGAAATCTCTGAGAATAAGTAGATGTTCAGTAAAAATTGTTTCAATAACAGCATTGTCTACTACATAAAGTCCAAGTTTTTTGGCTTAACCATAATCTGGCCCCTACCACCTCTCCAACATTAGCTCCCTTGTGTGCCTTTGTGAACCTTATTTTATCACAATTATCACAAAGTAACAATTAAGTTACTTACTTTATCTATTACATGCCCCACATTTTCCCATTCTTATGTCTTTGTTCATACTGCTTCTTTATCCTGAAAGCTTTCCTAGCCACACTTTTGTATTTTTTAGGTCCCACAGATATTTCAAAGGCCAGTTCTAAAGACAATTCTCTTTCCAGTCTGAAATAATGTCTCCCTCCTCTGAATGCCCATCAAATTTTACCCATAGCCTATAATAGTACTTTATCAAACCATGTGCTCAATAAAGGTTTGTGGGATGAAAGTTGAATGTTTTACACAGTGTAAAATCCTTTCCATCCCCTCTCCACCTTGGAAACAAGAAGTGGACACAAAAATCTATGAAATATTCAACACCCTATTCAGTCCCCATTAACAGGCTGCTGGAACAATGACCCTAAAGTGCAGAGACATCAGTGAGACTTTAAATGAATTATCAACGATCAACATTTTGCCAAGGAAAACCAGTAGGTATGTCTTATTTGTCGTTTTTCCTTATTCTTTCTTCCTATTGGATTTATTAATGCCCATATCATCGGAGCTATAATAAGCCTTAAAATTATTGTCCAATGTCTTTTGTAGCTTAAGACTTAATTTATTCCCCAAGCCTTAGACTCTGGCACAATTAGGTTTTGATACATGTACATTTCTGCTTACTCGGGACTTAGTAGGAAAGGACTCCACATTTTGAATGGCCTCATAAATATATATTGAGTTTAATTTTCTAACATGCAAAACCCATTTTGCTGTTGTTTGAAGGTTTTTTCAGGCTGGGGGTAGAGCAAATTTCTATTAAGTATTCTTGTTGTGTGCCATTAATTAGTTCATAAATCAACATGTCTCAGAATTGCACAGATTACCCTAAAGCCAATCCACTTAGCATCACAACATACAACAGCATTCTTCATTCTCACTATGGCAAAGGTTTTGTTCCAAGCAATTAGGATTGCTGGGGTCACTTGGACATTAAGAAGAAGTTAGTCATACTTCAACAGTTTTTACTGCATTCTTTAAAAAAAAAAGTTACTGTATTTAATTATACAATTTCATAGTTTTAAAAAAATATATCAATGGAGAAAAAAAAAAATACCGAGGAACTAAAAGATTAAAAATTAAAGTCTCCCAAGATCACCCCCAGCCAGAAACAACCATAGTGAATATACATGTTTTTATTTCATTCCATCCCTAAGCGTTTATTTATTTATTTTTTAAAAACTTCTTTCTCATTTCTGGTCAAAGTGCCTTGTGTGCTTTATTGCCCACACTCACTGTTGGTCATTATGCATTTTTTTTTTTTTATGAGACCATGAAATTGTGGATTCTCTCAGTGGAACAAAAGAGGGAAATCGGAGCAAGAAACTCAAAAGATAAGAACTCTCTTACATTAGATACTCTCCCATTGCTTCTGGTTTCGCGGAAGCAACAAATGGGCCTGGCTCCGTTACATCCCCTCTTGGTGCAGCCACTCTGCCCTCACCTGGACACAGGCAAAGAGGATGCATGGACACCATGCACTCCTGCCTTTCCCGACTTCATGTTCTTCTGACTTTAAAAAGGGTAGATCAAATGAAGAATCAAAGCCACATGATGAAGGAAAATGGCAAAAGATTTAGATGTGACTTTGGCTGAAAGCATAATGGCCTGGAGATGGATTCATTTCTTTTTCTTTACCTCTAGCTCCCAAGCTCCTAACAATTTAAATGGACCAAAATGATCATCACTGATAATGCTTCGGGGCAGGGGTCATCATAGGCACATGATCCAAGTACTGTGTCTAGTGAATTACTCCAACTCCCACCCCACCCCAGAGGTATGACTACACACAGAGAATCTTTACATGGGACTGAGAAGCTCAATAATTCACCCTGATTTCATTGGTACGTGGAAGATTAGGCCCATTTTCATTCCAAGACATCTCAAAAATACAGTCCCAAACATCTTGACATCTAGACCCACATCAGCCTCACTTTCTAATTATAGGGTAAATTCAAAAACTTACAATATTTATTCTTTTCTCAGAGATGGTAAGACTGATTTTTTTCTTCAATCATCCACTAAAATAGGTTAAAGTATTCTCATTAAGAATTAAAAGTAAAAGGAGGCAGAAAACACAAATATCTGGAAGAAAGATTCACCAAGGTATGAGCCAACAGAAATTTCTTCATGAGACATAATGGAAGGGGATAGATGAGATAAAGCATGCAAAACTGCACAGCGGGAGAATGGAGAAAAACTGTAGTGGAACAGGGCAAGAGACGGAGGTATTCAGATAAGGTTAGATAAATGGGAGCCTTCAGGATAAACCAAACAAGATGGCGCACCATGGAAAGGGCAAGTGTGTCGATGATTAAAAGAAGAGAAAGAAGCTGAAGAGACAGAGTGAAGTGAGGAGGCTGAAGAGGAAAGAAAGAAAGGAAGGAAATAGGGTTAAATTCCAGGGCATTCTGTGTACTTCTGCTCATGTAGCAAGGCACTCAGATGCTGCCTCTCACATTGTCCCCATGGCTCCCATGAACATCCCTGAGGGGCTGCTTATTAAATAGAAAAAATAACAAAACAAAAATAAATTTTAAAAAATAAAAAATAATAATTAAACTTCACTGAGAGAGCAAAACACTGGCCATGTCTTCAGTTCAACGTGAAGTCCATTTTCCAACGTGGCCTAGAGTGAAATGAGTAGCACAGACGCTGTGTCTCCTCTTACCTCTTTCCATACAATCGGCATCTTTTTTTTTTAACAATTCTTACTCTCCAAGCAAAAAATAATTTCCCGAGCCAGAGAGGTCTCCCTAAGTGACAAAGCCATGTACGACAAAAATAAACAAAAAACTATGACCCATGGAGAATCACAAACATCGATTCTTCCATCCATCCATGCAACCATTCTTTACCTGTTCGTTTATTGTCTGTTCATTATTTCTTTGTCAATTCTTCTTTACTCACTCTATTCAATAAAGGCACTGTTATTAGTCATGAATATAGATCAATAAAATGAAGATTTTATCTTCAAGGAGTTTACTCCCTGGGATATAATCACCATTTCCATTCTGGCAAAAGCACACCAGAAATTCCTTGTTTTTTGTCTTAATCCTGGGTTTCCTAGGTTTGGATCCCAGTCTCCAAGACACACAGGAAAAACCCTCTTCAGCGCCAATAGCCTAATTCTGTTTATCAACGTAAGGGGGAAAAGACTTCTATTTGTGTTATATCTCTCAGTATTGGATGGGTTTTCTTTTACAAGGAGAAATAAACCTTGTCAAGCTCCACTTGTTGTCTGTCAGGGAGTGAGTGGCTGACAGATCCTTCCCTACCTCTTCCCCTTTAAGATGGTGCACATCCCCCCATCCTGTGAGGGAAACTGAATGGGGTTTAATCACTTTTATTAACCTATGAAGAAAAGCCTAAGACTAACCCAGGTGACAGGGTGACCTCTGACCTCTGACCCCTCATCCAGTGTTCTTTCACCTGACACCTGACCACCTATTGCTAGGACAAGTACAGGGGGAAGAAATTGAAATACCAAAGAAAATCCCACTTGGCTTTGAACAGTTGGAAGGGATTTTTCTGCACTTGCTTGGAGATGACAGAGCCCTGTGGGCTCACATACACCTTGGTCTCTACAACATACTAGGTCCTCTTCTGCGGTAGCAGTGAGAGCTTTGCTTGGCTGGCCTCTCAGAAATCCTGTCAGGTGAAAAGCCAGCAGCTTCCCCATGACGACCGCTGCCATTCCCTCCTTATGCCATCAGAATGAAGGCCAAGGCTCTCATAATGGGCTTGAGGCAAAATGCCATCAAACGCTCCATCTTCTGCCACCCAGCACCCCCACTCTCTGTTCTGGCCACACAGGCCCCCTCGCTGACTCAGAACAAGCTAGGTCTCCTACCTCAGGACCTTTGCTCTGCTGTGTCATTGGCCTGGAACACTGTTTCCCCAGATACCCATAAAGTTCTTGCTTACATACCACTTGTACCATAAGGCCGACATTGTCCACCATACTTAACATGTCAACTACCAACCCCTTGCCACATCCCTACTCTATTTTTTCTGTTGGCTTTTTTTTTTTTTTTTGCCAGAGCACTTATCATCTTCTAAAATATGTATTTTATTTAATATGTTGATTATTTATCATCTGTTCATGCCTCCTCTGCCTATCTTACCCAAATATATATCTCAGGCAGCACACGGGAAGTGCTTATCAAGATTTTAGTGAATGAATGAATGAATGCATCCCTAGGCAGAAGTCAGGAGTTGATTAAAATGGATGCAGAGTAGATATTATTCCTCTACCGAGATTCATTGGAGGAATTAAATCTTTCAAACTGTTATCTTTTATAACATTAGAGTTGCTTAAATATCTTTTGTGTTGTTTTTTTCCTTCATGGAAATAATTCCCAAAGGGATCCTGGGTTCCCTTGATCCTGCCTTGTCTCCCTGCAGGAGCCCCTGTCCCCAGAGCTACCTGCATTAAGCAATTAGGGCATTGCACTAATCAGACCTCCTTCCTGCTCCTGCCTGAGACTTCCTTCCATCGAAAGGCAGTCTACCTGGCAAATGCCTCTTCCGCACCCAGTTGAGGCTGCTCACACCTGAGTTTGCCAGCAGTGTGTTTTCCTGTTCAGTCCATGTTAACATTCCAGTGCAGGTTCTCCTAACTGGCATCTATTCCATCTGATAAACCTTGCCCTCCCCCTCTTCTGCCTCTGTCTTCTTTTCTCTTAGAGAAACATGATTTATTTATAACATACCATAACATGACTATACAGTCAAGAGGAAAGCGTACCTCTTCTTAACAATACCCACAGAAGATAGGAAGGATAATTTTTTTCCCCTTGCATGATAAAGGCTAAGAAAGTGGCAGAGGCTTGACAGGAGCCCGAGCTGACGGAATGGGGATGAAGACGTAGGGAGCCGTCATCGGGGTGGGTCAGCTAAACCACCTCCTCTGGAGCCTGCTCTGCATGAGTGAGCCTCCCAAAGCCGTCCCTGCGCTTCCTGCCCAGTGCGACTCTGATGTATGTTTGGAAGTGGAAAGGGCTGACCTCTCCCATCTGCCTGACTGGGCCATACACCACAGAATGAGTCTTACAAGGGGAAGGAGAAAGGAGAGCTTTTAATTTTCCTTAATTTGTCGCGGTTTTCATTTCCATTTGAATGGTATGTGTCAGAAGACCTCTGTGAGGTGAAATGTCTTACCCTTGTCATCATTTCCTCTCCACAGCCTGCCCCCTGCCCATGAACTACACCCAGAGGCATTTCTGGCAGGAACCCATCCCTTCTCGAACTGCCTTGGATATCACTCCTAGTCCGCCTTTGTTGCATTAGAACAAGTGTTGCGTGGGATCATTTTTAGGGTACAGGGCAAATGTTTTCAGGACAGTGCTTTGCTGGGCATACAATAAATAATTATTGATCAACTGCTTTACCACCTAAGTAGGACATTTGTAATCTTGCCATTATGTTGCACAATGGCTGGGAGGCCACAAGGGCCATTCCCAGAGAGAATCCAATCTTGCTCTTAGCCCATCACAAACATGCTTAGGCCAGAGCCTGGTGCAAACAGTATCTTTATCGTTCTCTGGGAGTTCAGAGGGTGGCTGGCCACTCCTCCTCGCTCCTTTCTCCTTTAGGTCTCTCTGCCCCCCAAGGTCCTGCCTCCACCTAGTTGTGGTGGAGGTACAAGTCTGAGGGACGCTATGTGGATAATCACTTCATTGAGCATAAAGCATCTGAAAGACAAACAGACTCTCATCTGCTAATATCTGTCAGCTCTCAAGCTGAATATTAAGAGTTAAAAACCTAAGGAGCCCTGACTATGTGCCAGACACTGTGCTAAGCACCTTACATGTATTTTCTCATTCAAAGTTCATGAAACCTATGAATTAAATACTATCATTTTCCTGATGATGTCATAGACCAGGAAGCTGAGACATGGAAAGCCATACAGCTGAATAGGAGAGAATCCAGAATCCAAATGCAAGCTAATTCTAAAGATCTTTATTTATTTATTAATTTCAGACAGAGAGAGAGTAAGAGAGAGAGAACGCGAGTGGGGGGAGGGGCCGAGGGAGAAGCAGACTCCCCGCTGAGCAGGGAACCTGATGCCGGGCTCTATCCCAGGACCCTGGGGTCAAGACCTGAGCCAAAGGCAGAAGCTCAACGAACTGAGCCACCCAGGGGCCCCTCAAGCTGTCTCATTCTAGAGCAGCGTGCAGTATGATCTCAAGCAGTGTAAAGAGATTAAAGGAGCCAAGACATACAAAGCCGTGCTTCCCACCAGGGACGAGCATGGGATGGAGCCAAGCAGGAGGGAAAGAGGAGGTAAGTGTTGTCACACACTCATTACTTGGAAAGTGTATGTAAAGAGCAAAGTTTTAAAAAAAAATGGTATTGGGAAGCTTTCCTTCCCTTATCAAACATCCGTAGAATGATACTAAGGGCCAGGCCCTATGCTAGGTGGAAAGATTTAACCTAATTGCTGTCTCAAAAAAACCAAAAAACAAAAAACAGAGGAAGAGACTTATAAATGGATAAAAGTGTTATAGGCCTTACTGGAGCACGATTTACAGAGAAAAGAGAGCAGTTGATTCCTACAGGAGTGGGGTTCAGGGTGGGAAGGATTTATGAGGAGCGATATTGGCCAGAACGAGGACCTCCGATTTGTAATACAACTACCGTAAGAACGAGGGGCCTTGGAATCAACATTTTCCTGAATTCCATCTGCTAAGCCTGGCAGCTTCCAGAAGCTGCTCACAGACATCTGAAGGATATTTCTGGTCACATCCCCCCTCATCAGTACAGTAGGAAGCAGACATTGTTCACTACCGTATGCTTAATGAAGTGTAGAGATTAAATCCAAACACACAGTCACATAAACCTGCTTTAGCTGTGATGACTAAATCACCTCTTTCCTTTTTCCAGAAAGGTCATGTTTGCCGTAGATATAAAGAAGGTATTAGGCAGTGAACTTGGGTTTACATTCTGGTTTTGTTTGTTTTTATAGCCCTCGGATCCTAATAATTTTCTGCCATATCCATATTACCACATTTCCCTGTTGTCATTACACTAGGCTAAATTGACTTTTTTCCTTGTCCAAATTTTATACTTATAGAGTTAGAATAAACCGAGGAAAATGTGAGAGTGGAAAGGATGCTGAACCTGGAGTTTGCTAATTTGGCATCTAACCTCTGTTCTTTCATTTACTAGCATAGCCGCGACTTGGACTGCTCATTCGCAAAATGGGTTTCATAGTAGATACAGAGTACGTTGCTACTCTGGAACTTGGAGGAAAATAAGATTGGCTTTTGAGAACTCAACTCAGTTGTGGAATTCCACACAATAGGAGTGACATATGTCTGTGTGGTAGTAAAAACTAAAAGATTCTCTATGACTTGTAGCTTTAAAACATCCCAAATTCCAGTCATGTTGGTCTGGCTGCAAACTCAGGATGGGTAAACTTAAACATAATTAAGATTATTAGAAAAAAAAATCAATAGTATTGAGTCTTCTTTCCAGAAAGATTTTGTGAATAAAGAGATAATCTAAGATAGGCAGTGGGGTCAGTCGATCCAAATCCAGCTTATTGCCTGTTTTTGTAAATAAAGTTTTATTGAAACATTTGTTCACATATTGTCTATGGCTGGGTGTGTGTGTGTGTGTGTGTGTGTGCACGCCATCATTATAAAATTGAGTAGTTACGACAGAAATGATATGGCCCTCAATACTTAAAATATGTATTAGCCTGTTCTTTACAGAAAAAGCTTACTAATCCCTAATATAGAAGGCCAGCCTTTGATCTCTCAGTCTTTGATGTCTTCTGGCACATCTCCCAAAATAAAATATACCTCTATTAGTCCCCACATTGGGGCTGAGGGGCCCTGGTTCTTACCAGAATCTCTGCGTGTGGGGTATAATCATAAATGTCATCTAGTGTGAATATAGTGATGGAAACTCCAGGGTTTCCTTCTACCTCCTTGGACAAGATGCCTGGTAAGTCCAACACAAAAAGTTAATGCCCCCAATCCCACCTTGGAGATGAATGCATCAAGCTACCAGAACTTACCACTATTTAATACTCAAATATAGAATTCTCCTGTCCTACTCCACACCCCTAGTCATCTCTGACCTGGACCTACAACAGCGGCCTGCCTCCAGTCTAGCCATAACAAAGGAACCACCAGGAGAAGAGTGAGCTACCCCAAACACAGAGTCAGCATGTTGGTCCCATTAAAATGTTTCCCTGTAACTTTCAAACTGGCCCCACCCCACCAGACATATTAGTAGCCACACCAGCCATAATCCAGCCGAGCTTCACCATGTACAGATTCTACAACACAGCATTCCCTTTATAACCCTTTTCAGGTTACTGGTTGTTCCCCACAGCCTATTCTTCCCCTTTTCACCTTATTAAAATTGTATTTCCCTGCTGCCCCGCCCCCTCCCCCACCGCCACCGTTCCTCTGAAGCTAGATTTGGCCATGTGTCTGTTCTCAAAGCCAGTGGAATGTGGAAGGAAGAGAAGCGTGTAACTTCTGCCTCACTTGACTAAAGTGAACTAGCTTACCCTGGACCTCTTCTCTCTTTCCTCCCTATGACTGGAATTGCTCTTAGCAGCAAGCGAGCTGATGTGCCACCAATCGTGGAGGACCCAAGTTGGAAGGATCTCGGTCCCTGAATGACCTGTAAGAGCAAAGCTGCCCTGTCATACTGACTTCTCATCTTCAGACTGTCGTGTGAGAGACTTCAGTGACAGACTTCTTTCAAGTCACTGCATTGTAGAGCTCTTTGATACAGCTAAGTGCTTTGCCCTAACATATTTGCCTTCATGTGTTCTAATCCTTCAGGCTGCCCTGTCTTGCTTACTGGGTAAGCTCCAGTTCATCATTTTTCGTGAAGGGCCACGACCTTCTCAGGAGCAAGCAGAATTAATCCTTCCTTGCCTGGACCCTCCACAGTACATCTACTTGATTACATCACTAACACCAGACCACTGTAATTTGATTTTTGGCTTTTCTGTTCCATGACCATACTCTCCCATCAGATAGGTGAGCACTATTTTTTTAAAGATTTATTTATTTGACAAAGAGAGAGAGAGCCCGAGTGGGAGGGGCAGAGGAAGAGGGAGACAGAATCTCAAGCAGACTCCATGCTGAGCGTGGAGTCCGATGCAGGGCTCAGTCTCACAACCCTGAGATCATGACCTGAGCAGAAACCGAGAATCGGACGCTTAATGGACTGAGCCACCCAGGCGCCCTGAAGTGAGCACGATTTTAAAATTTATCTTGGTATCGTCAAGCCAAAGTTTAGCATGTGGTAGGAGGTCAATATGATTTCAAAGGTAAATGAATAATGGCTCATCTCCTTATCTTCTAGCTTAACAGTAAGCAGCATTTGAAGGGTTAAGAAGCAGAATACTGAGAGAAAGGAAATAAAAGAGAAGGAGAGCAGCAAGGGTGAAGCATAGGCCATATGCCCTCAAGGTCTTCTGCGTCCTCACAAGCACCTGGCCCTCTGTAGGAACTCAATAACTGCGTATTGATTGGACCCAATCTTTGCGTGTCATGATTGTTTTCTTCCTTCAGATCCCAAGGAAGCTGCTATAGGAAGTCACTCAGGAGGCTAAAAGAATAGCGAGGGTGGGGTGTCAGTCAGGCTGGCCATTATTTAACAACACCTATCCTTCAAATCATTGAGGAAACAACTATACTTTAGATATATGCACATGTTTAGACATGTGGCTTTATTTAATTTAATATATTCCAGTCTACAAAGTGTCTCATGATTTTATGAAAATTACTGAAACCCATCTCTTCATTTTATCAGATTTTCAAACAGAAACCTTCAAAGGAGATCGCTTCTCTAACGAATCCTCTACTCATGGTACTCTAAATACAGCACATGTTGCTCATGGTAACACACGCTAGAGAAAGATCTGGGAAATTCAGTGGCCTTTAATTATTCAGGATTTAATCGTGCAAGCATATACAATCAATATTTGTTCATCTTAATCTGATTACCAGCTAGTGGTGTTCAGTACGTCTATCAAGAGGATAACGATATGACACATTTCATAGACTTCCCCTCCACTCTTCCAACAAGCTTGTTGGAAGGATTTTAATCAGCTAATGAACTCATCAATGGCGTTTTCAGGAGCCAAGGCACCTTCCTGCACCTACATGCCACGGCCATATTTGCCTGACATCTTGTGGCCACAAGGAACATGACAGTCTCTAACACCAACAACCGTACCCAGTGCGAAGAGCATCTTTGAATGCTAATGTCAGCATTACAGTTCGGGCAAATACAAAACTGCTTAGGAGATGTGTGACATGTAATTATTTCATCTAATTAAAATGGAAACTAACCTTTTCTTTTTATATTTATGAGGCAAGTTGGAACATGTGGCTCAGTTTTTCTAAGGAAAGGAACGGGGTCTCTATCTGGGCTGCACAACATCTGGCTTTGTGTCAACGACCTTGGCCGCAGAACACTTCTCCTGCGAAAGATCCACCAAAACAGAATGTGGCTCACCGGACTGAGAGGAGAAGGAGTGCCTGCGGTCAGCTCCTCTGGGGAAGAAGATTTCAAGCTGAGAATCCTAGAACAAAGAGGGAAGAATCCTCTGAGTGCTAAAGAGGAGACTGAGAAAAGCTTTCCTTTTCAACACATAACGGTATAGGGTTGTGGCTCGCAAATTTTGTTTTTTAGCACCAGGAACATTTTGTTCAAAACCAAATTTAGTGTGGAATCCTATAAATACAAAATAGAAAACATTTTTAAAAGATGCTTTGATTGAATCAGGTGATCTGAGCTTCCCTGGCTTGGCCCCCTTATTCCCCTGAGATCCCTCCCCAAACCCAGACCTTTGAGAAAACAGCTTGAAAACCATTAGAAAGATGGAAATTATTAGATTTGAAATCAGAACTCCTAGTTTTGTATTCCAACTCTACCCCTTAACTAGCCAAGCGTCATTTAATAAGTCATTAACCTTTCTAAACCTCAGGTTCTTCATCTATAAAATAGGGGAAATAATATTTATTCCACAGGGTTATTGGCAACATTAAAAGAGGCAGTAAAACAAAAATGCTTTGTAATTACGAGACAAATGATCATGTTGTCATCATCAGACAGCCGTAATGGGTAGTCACGCAACCAAGAGGAACGAGCTCCAGACAAAGGCTTGCATTGTCTTCTTGCCCAGTCCCAAGGAAATCTGGAGGAATCGATTGGAAGTTTCATTTGATGAATATGTCTCTGAGTAGGTCAGAATAGTTAAGACCTAGTGGAATGCTCTGAACACTAGAAGATAGGGCCATCAAAGCACGTGTTGGTTCATTATCATCACCTTGCTTGTGAAGGATAGCTTTCACCGCATCTCTTGCCCACTCCCACCCTATGTGATAACCACATCAGAAGATGTACATCTTAAAAGAAGGTACAGATACAGAGACACAGAGAAGTTGTAGTTTGTCTCTGAGCACACAGCAAGCTCATGACGGAGCTAGAACTAGATTCCACCTGTCTTGTCTCTCAGTGATCATCTACCGGCCTAGGACAGCCTGTCTTATATAGGATGCCAGTCTACGTCAGCCAAGGGAAGAAGGAGAGTTAGGGCTGCACTGAATAAATCCAATGAAGATAACCAGTAAGGCAATTCCAGAATCATCTCCAGGAGCGGGGAGCTGGCTGGGGACGGCAGGAAGAAAGTTAGCATTTGCCTCTCTTCTGAATGAAATAGGTTCTCTCTGCTAGGAATAGGATCCGGAGATATTTCTAGGTGTTCCCAAGGGCGGAGTAATCTTGACTAACCACAATAATCTTGACTATCCCACGACTGTGAGCACCCAGAGCCCCAGGAGCGTGTGATACCGAGTGAGGTGGGGAAGCAGGAGACATTGGTACCATGCCAGCCAAATGGGTGTTATCAATGAGCTAGGATGCAGACAAACACAAAAGACCTGGCTTATCCCACAGCACACCTTTTTACACATTCGAATAACTTCTGAGGAAAAGATGTATCATTTCCAGGGGAGAACTTCAGAAATAAGCTATGTGACATGTGAGCCTGACCCAAAAAAAGAGGATATAAGAAGGATCAGATATCCTACCAAACCCTCTCCTTAGGCTGAAAATCATATGGTTGCATTGTGCCATTAAAGATAATTTAAAAGAAAATGGGTATTTAATTTAAAGATCATTTCTGGCTATTACATAAACCACCAAAATCAGAACCACAGGCAATCTTGTCTATTAATGGTCCAGGCATTTGTGCCTTTTTCTCTCATGCCCTTTAATATTTGCTGTTTCCTTTATTTGAACCAGGAGGAGAAAAGGCTCAGTTGCAGAAATAGAACATGTCACACTTGCATTCAGTAGAGTTTTTTTTAAAAAAGAGAGCCTTCTGAGGCAAGATGATAAATGGCTAATAAGAAACAGGGGGGCCTGGGGGCTGGCGAGGAGGGGCTAGCCACGCTTGGGAGAGTTCAGGATTCAGTGATAGGGAGCTGCTGTTTCTAACTTCAAAGAAAGAGCTATCGATTCACTTTTAAGGAAAACAAGCTGGATCCCGGGGACTGCTGTAGGTGGAGCTGCGGCTTCTCCCAGCCTGCGACGCCGGGTGAACTTTGCACGGGGCCACAGGAGGAACAATGGAGAAGCAACATTCTTAAATTAGTCATGGAGGCTGTTTGATTTGCCCCTGTGCCAGATGCTCCATCGTTGATCCCTGCCTGGCCCATATGTCCTCCGTGAGCAAGAGAGGGCACGGAGCCGGCGGCCGCCACTTTAGAAACAGCCACCAGAGCTGGCTGACAGAGTCCTTGGCAGGAGACGGCCATCCGATTGGTTCTTCACCAGTTCTCCTAGAGATCAAGGGCGTGATGCAGACCGCACGCCTGCCTGCTCCCGGGGCCGGGCTGGATGGCTAGGCAGCCTTGATTCCCACTGAGCTCTGGTGAGCTGCACAGAGCCCCTCAGCTGGGTCCCTGGCCCTCTCCCTCTTTTCATCCCCTTCACAAGAAATCCCTGTGGAATGTAGTAAACAGTCACTGCCACGTTCAAAGTGAGGCCCGATCTGGCTGGCGGGTTTTCTGTTCCCTCTGGCAACATCCATCTGCTGTCCACTGATCTGAGGGTTGGAGGGGCCTCTGCTGTCTCCCAGGGTAAGGTGGAGGGGGGATCACCATTTTAAGCAGGCAGGTGGAGACAAGAGGCTTGACGGTCTGTTCACTTAGGGAATTGGCTCGTTTTGTCCTTTTGTATCAACAAGAGCTACACTGTGGGTGTCCAAGGCGAGGACATCTTTCCCGCCTTCTCATGAAGCCTGCAGGAGCCATGCGACTCCTTTGTCTGCCCACATCATCCCCTTCTGGAAACTCTGCCCCGTGCTGCTTTTGGGTACCTTTCTCAGGCTGGCCAGAGAACTCCTCTGCAATTTTCAAACCAAAACAGGGCAGAAAGGCAGTCCATTGCAGGAATGGGAGCCCTGGGATATGAGGCTGGGACCAATCAGCTGTCTCCTGGCAGAAGCCGGAGCACCATAAGCGAGACTGGGCTGACAGCAGCAGTGGGCCACCCCGTCCCTGCGCGTGGCTCCTGAGGACCCACTGGAGCTCTGCCCTTCCCCCTTAGCTGCCTGATTGTTCCTCCATTAGCATAGCACACTCCCATATTCTTCCGGTAAATTACTATTTTTGCCAATGCCATTTTGAGTTTCCGTCCTTGAATCTAAAAGAGCCCTGACAAATAAATGAATCAAGTCAAATGGAAACAGCACACTGAATCCCCATGTTTCTGAAAGCCACCTCTCTGATTAACCAATTTGCCAAAAATCAATTCCTCAAATGATCTATTTGCTGAACGACCTAGTCACAAATCTGAGGCCTTCCCCCGTGTTTTGGTTTAGCCATAGCTTCTCCAAGGCTGTCCCTTTAGCATCTAGCTATGATGTCAGTCAGACTCATTCCAAGTTGAATGTGAATTTCCTATGGATTTCACATCTTTAATGCCCAGGACCTTTCCAAGGGTAAAAGTTTTATATGCAAATAAATAATGAGTTTCCCTTAAATACATGTGGTTTCCCACCCTTCTAATCTGAGATCTTACACCCTTGCTTCTGCCTATTTCTTCTCTTTACTGTGTACTCTTCCTGCCTTGTGCCATATCTTTGCCCATGTCCGCAAAATGGCCGTGGCCAACTGTTCCAGATCCAGCTAAAGAATGCATCCGACCAATTCCAGCAATTTGGTCATTTAACAAGTTAATCTTCAGGTAAATTGTGAATCATTTACCTTCAATGACTTGACCAAGATCCCAAACACCTCACCCGACAGGAAGGGGTTGGATAAATGAAATCCAAGAAGAACTTGCAAAGTTTAGTCTTTATCCACCACTCCTCCCTTCCCATTCAGGAAGCTAGCCCACTTACCCCCACTAGTGGATCTCCCTAACCCCCAAGACAAATTCTGAGGCCCCAGTTTGAAGGGTAGGTACTCTTGCTTTGGGAGGGCCACAACTCCCTCTCTGGCTGGGCCACACTGAGCTCTGGCTGGTTGTGTCACCCCTGGGCTTGTGGCTGGAACTTCTCCTGCACAGCACATCTCACTTGCATTAATTAATTTTTAGTTATCATGAGTTGTTTAGTGTATCCTTTCCCACTGAACTGTAAGTTCTCGAGCACAGGAACCACTGCAGTCTGGTGCCCTCACTGTGTGCCAGGTGCCCGGCCGGCCAATGACACCGCTTGGTGTCCGTCCTGTCTCTGGCCTCCGGCATTGACCCTGCAGCTGCCTCACTTAAACCTTCTCAGTGTTTGGCAGCCTGAGGACCAGGCCCCACTCATCCGTGCCTTCTCTGGAGCTTCTGGCTCTTCTGATGGCCGCGTGGCTGGGAGAGCCCGGTCTCACCTGCTGCACAAGCCCAGCCCAGCTTTCTGCTTTCAATGGACCTCAGCAACCATCTCCTTCTGGTCTCTGTGTCTGGGTAAGGCTTTGCCACCTCTGTGGTCTCCCCGAGAGAGAGGAAGACGAAACACCTGACACTCCTCATCGGTCATGCTGGGAGAAGGGGGCTCAGCGGGATGCTGTAGAAAAAGCAGGCATCTTGGAACCATGCAGAGCGGGGACTGTTGTGGTTGGCCGAATCGGAGTCAGTGACAGGTGTTATCAATTATTTGCCATGAGAGGTGTTGTAAAGAAGAATTCACAATAATGACTAGTTCACAACACACTAGTTATGAGGACCAAGAAACCCCTCAGAATTTAAAAACGAAATTGAGATGAATTATAAGGGAGCGGGTCTGTCAAGCCAGTGGTAAGGACAGATGAACTGGAAAGGTGTCAGTAGTTTATCTCTGTCTGTCTGTCTGTCTCTCTCCTTCTCTGCCTCTCTCTTCCACGTTCTCCTGCTTCATCTGCACTATGAATGGCATGGACCCACCGGTCTGGGCACCTGAAAGGACAAACTGACCTTCTGAGTCCAAATGACCTTCTAACTTTTCTTCCCACAATTAAGAGGCTCAGTCTCTGTGTCTCATTCCAAGGCTTCAGAAGACTTCCCTGTTGGCTCAGTTTAGATAATAAGATTTGCATGGAAACTGGAGCAGCCAAGTCCGGGCTTTGGAGGGATGGGGGTGGAGGAGGAGAAGGCGGTGAGGCAGATCCTGATAAGGGCTGGGGTGCTGGGGAGTTACTAAGCACTGACACCCCCCTATGTTACAGTGGCTGTTGTGAAAATAAATACAGAAGCAAATAGAAAATGCTTGGCCCTGAGCGGATGCTCGTTACCTTTCTCTTCCCTTCTGCCCTATTGGGTCACACTCCCCAACTAGCTATGGAGAATTCCCATTCAGAGTGTCTGCCTGAAGTCATACCCTTGGACCCTAGGATTTCCTACCTTTCTCTTGCTTTCAAAAAAAAAAAAAAAAGTTCTGGAAAAATGTGAAATGTTACTGTTCAGTCCATAACTCAGTCCAAAGTCTGCCTGGATGCAGCCTATAGCTTTCCCCTAGGCCCGATGAAAGCAGGTCTCCTGATGCCCCCACTGACGCGGGGGCTCGGCTACACTCCTCAGCAAGCCCGCCTTCTGGGCAGAACCCTTGGGGGCCATGTGGCCTGCCTCCACGAAGCCGCTGCCCCCCTGCTCCATCTGACCCGGGCCTCCTGGATGTAAGGCCGCCAAATTTAGCAAATAAAAATACAGGACACTCGGTGAAATTTCGGATAAACAACAAAGACTTTTTTTTAGTGGAGGACTGTCCCAAATATTCACTGTGTACCTGAAATCTGAATTTAACTGAGTGTCCTGTATTTTATCTGGCAACATGCCTTTGCTTGTCTCATTCCCTGAAGTGGCTCTTTAACCACACAGACCCCAAGCACACACACTTCTGCCCCCGGCAGGCCCATGGGGATTGCTCAATAAAGTGAATCATCTCCCCACCTTCGCCTGTCTGCCTCCATCAGGAGGCTCTAACCACAGTCCTGTTCTTACTTGTCTGACCAACTTCCAGCCTCAGCTCTACGTGCCTGATCATTTACGCTGGACACTAGCCCAGCCCAGGCCCATAACAAACCATGCCCTTGGCTCCGGATCAGCTCCTTCTATGGCCAAAATGGGCACCGACTTTGCTCATGAACTAAAATGTGGGAATAATAGCTTAGCCCTTACAAGTCTCCCTTTGCATTTCCCTCTAAGTGATCACCCATCCAGTAAGCAAGGATTCAGTCACTGTCTTGTACTGTTTCATTTCCCCCTCCTTTCTAGGCACCAGTGAATATTCCAGAAAACCTCTCTGGCCCCCATTTTCTGTCTCTGCTGAACTCTTTGTACTGCTTTCTTAAGGTGATGGTGGTGGTGTTTCGGCTCATTTCCCCAAAGCTATATTCCAGAAGGTCTCACCTAGGTAAGAACGAGGAGGAGCAGACTGTATTTGGAATTCTCTTTGGTTAAAGAACTGATTAGTCTTGGATCATATCCCTGCAGAATGCCAAGGTGGGTAGTATATCCGAAACTATTTCATTTGACTTGATGACTTCCAGAAGCCACAGATTTTCATCTGAGGCTAAAAGAGCTACAGCTGGGGGCGCCTGGGTGGCTCAGTCGTTAAGCGTCTGCCTTCGGCCCAGGTCATGGTCCCAGGGTGCTGGGATCGAGCCCCGCGTCGGGCTCCCTGCTCCGCGGGAAGCCTGCTTCTCCCTCTCCCACTCCCCCCGCTTGTGTTCCCTCTCTCGCTGTGTCTCTCTCTGTCAAATAAATAAAATCTTTAAAAAAAAAAAAGAGCTACAGCTGAAATTGTCAAAGATCCTTGCAACACAAAACAAGCCCCAGGCCTTATAACCTCAAGATTCCAAGGGGCAAAGGGTAAGAAAAAGATCAGAAAACTCTGAGCCAGTGTGGCCTGCCAGGTGTCAGAGGGAAAGAAACACCTGCTTGAAGACGAAACAAAACATCTCTCAAATTAGAGAAAGGAAAATCCTTTCTCATCACAAAGGAAACGTTTGGCAATCAAGTGAACTTTTGCCTCAACTCATTTTGGGGGTGGTTACAAATACAAACATCAAAAGAGTTTTTCAGAGAGCCCAAGAGAGAGCAGATGTTAATTAGAATAAAATTGTAGCGAGGCAGGCTGAATTTGGTTTTGTCCTGGTGTTGCATTATTAGTTCATCACATCCACTTCGTCAGCACTGCTACCTGGGCAGAAAATAACCTACACAAATAAGTTGGTCTGTAGAAGTCATGCTCAAAGAGGGATCCTGGGCCGAAAGTGTCAGCATACCATAGGAACTTGTTAGAAATGCAACTTCTTGGGTCCTACCAAATCAGAGAGGCTGGCCATGGAACCCAGAAGCTCTTGCTAAGAAGCCCTCCGGGTGGTTCTGAGTACAGCAGCCTCTCAGATGTCATCCACATGGTTCTTGGGGATCACCCCGAAGTTCAGCCACTCTTAAGTCTTTTTCACAAGAGAAATGGCTAGTATTTTTTTATATGTGTCAGGAGTCTAATGTGGTCCTTTAATGTCAAACATGGTGTTTATTCTGGACATGGAGAGTTATTTATTTAGGTACCCGCAAGCCTTTCCAATAACGAATGCATGGTTTCTTATTCCTTACCCTCGTCTGAGGTTCTGAAGAGGGGGAACCAAGGAGAGAGAGAGAGGGAGAGAGAGTAGAAGAGGGAGAAAGAGAGAGAGAGCTAAATTTTTGCCAGTTGGTATGGAGCAACAGTAAAAGAAAACAGGTCTCTTAGGGGTTGCAATATTATCTTTAGGTATTTTCCCCGACCCTCCCTACAACAGACCTATCAGTCGCTTTACTTAAGAAAAGCAAAAGGGTGGGTTGCCTGGGTGGCTCAGTTCTGTTAAACGTCTGCCTTTGGCCCAGGTCCTGATCCCAGAGTCCTGGGATCAAGCCCCGCACCGGGCTCCCTGCTCGGCGGGGAGCCTGCTTCTCCCTCTGCCCCTCCCCCTGCTCGTGCCCTCGCGCTCTCTCTCTGTCAAATAAATAAATAAAATCTTAAAAAAAGAAAGAAAGAAAAGCAAAAGGCAGACAGTGGAAGGACGCCTGTACCAGTCACAAGTGTTTAAGACTTATTTGTACCCCGCACTGTGATGGTAACAGAACTCCAGGCTTCTCTTGGGCCTGAGATTCAACGTAAATTTGATAAAGTGCTTATAACTTCCATGGCATCTAATTTTTTCCTACACCTTTCACTACAATAGTCACTCTTTCACTCTTCATATTAGAAAAAAGATTCAAATTATGGTTCTTTCAAAGACGCGGCATTTATGAAATGAGTCCTAACTGTTAGCAGCTGGGCTGCCCCCGCCCCCAGGTGCAGGCTCCTAAAGTGATGAGGAAAGCATTTGCAATTTCTTTCAGTTGGTGAAAGTCAAATGCTCTTGAATGAGATTTATGCTGGCGTTCTAGAATGTCTAAATGTCTCAGTTTTCACCGTGGAAGACTTGTGGCTTTGGTCTCTGCCTCAGAGGTCGAGAGCTGAGAGTGAAATGTCCTGCCTAGGGTGTAGGGGACTACACAGCCTCAATCTTGATTATTTTTACCCTGTTAAATGGCTTAAATTAAAAACCCATTTTTTAAAAAAATTTTTATTTAAATTTCAGTTAGTTAACATGCAGTGTAATATTAGTTTCAGGTGTACAATATAGTGATTCAACAGTTCCATACATCACCCGGTGCTCATCACAAGTGTGCTCCTTAATCCCCATCATCTATTTAAAGCACCCCCCACCTACTTCCCCTCTGGGAACCCTCAGTTCATTCTCTATAGTTAAGAGTCTCTTTCTTGGTTTGACTCTTTCTTTTTTTTTCCCCCTTTGCTTATTTGTTTCTTAAATTCCACATATGAGTGAAATCATATGGTATTTGTCTTTCTCTGACTGACTTATTTCACTCAGCATTACACTACTCTCTAGCTCCATCCGTGTCATTGCAAATGGCAAGATTTCACTCTTTTGATAACTGAGTAATATTCCGTTGTATATAGATAGCACATCTTCCTTATCCATTCATCAGTGGATGGGCATTTGGGCTGTTTCCATAATTTGGCTATTGTTGATAATGCTGCTGTAAGTGTCAGGGTGCATGTATCCCTTTGAATTAGTATTTTTGTCTTCTTTGGGTAATTGCTGGATCTTAGGGTAGTTCTATTTTTAACTTTTTGAGGAACCTCCATACTGTTTTCCAGAGTGGCTGCACCAGTTTGCATTCCCACCAACAATGCATAAGGGCTCCCCTTTCTTCATATCCTCACCAACACCTGTTGTTTCTTGTGTTGTTGATTTTGGCCATTCTGACAGGGGTGAGGTGGTATCTCATTGTGATTTTGATTTGTATTTCCCTGATGCTGAGTGATGTTGAACAACTTTTCATGTGTCTATTGGCCATCTGTATGTCTCCTTTGGAAAAATGTCTATTCATATCTTCTGCCCATTTTTTAATTGTATTATTCATTTTTGGGGTGTTAAGTTTTAAAAGCCCATATATTTTTTAAAGCATTTTTTTAAAGATTTTATTTATCCATTTGAGACACAGAGTTCCAGAGAGAGAGAGAATGAGCAGGGGGAGAGGCCAAGGGAGAGGGAGAAGCAGGCTCCCTGCTGAGCCAGGAGCCCAATGTGAGGCTCGATCCCAGGACCCTGGGATCATGACCTGAGCCGAAGGCAGATGCTTAACCAACTGAGCCACCCAGGCGCCCCAAAAGCCCATATATTTTTAAACCTCTGGTAATTGTATTGATCTTAGGCACTCATTCTTGGTAGGGGCTAGAAAATGAATGAATTGTATCATACTCTATGGTCTTCACAAATATAACTTTGCATAAAAGTATGTTTGCAATGTCATAAATTTATGAAGTCAGTTAGCAAATAGTAAATATACACACTACACACACACACACACACACACACACACCCAGTGACTGGTGAGATTTGTTTTTTTTGTCTGTGAGACTGGTGAGATTTAGGTCACCTGCTTGTGAATAACCTCTGTACCAATGTGAATTTCTGTGTTTTGGAAAATGTACCACAGCTGTATACAGTGCTAACATTCGGGGAAGGGTAGGTGGCACGCTATGTTTGTGATTCTTCCGTAACTCTCAAGTGGTTTCAAAACCAGAAGTTCACCAAAACATAATAAGGCTGTTGAACATTTATAACCACACAAAGCCATCCTTTGGCCAATTGTAAATCATACCCAGGCAGCCATTAACATGGTGGCATTGCTGTGAATCCTAAACATCAAAGCCCAGGAAGACCTGTGCTGGGGCAAAGAGCAGTTGGAAGGAGAAGTCACTGCTGCCGTGTCCTGCCTGGCTCCACTGTTGACGCCCCCCTCACCTGACCGCTCCCATCCCCGGGGTATTCACTGCAACTTTCTTGTTGGCTGCCCTACAGAGAAAAGGGAGCATCTGAATATTCAGCCATTTTATCTCTTCCAAGGGAACCAACCTAGCCCAATCTCCCTAACTCGCCCTTTGTCATCAACACAGGACAAAGGACATCTGAAATCCGCTTTTGGTTGGTTTTGTTTTCTCCTCCCAGAATGAAAAGAGCTCTTTTACATTGGAGGGTTTATGTTTCATTATTTCATTGGCATTCATTTCTCCGCCACCTAGCCCAGCTTATTTCAAAAGCGTGAAATCTGTCCTTACCATACACATGGCCCCTGGAGTTCATGTTCTAGACTCATTCCCAGGCAGAGCTGCTCTTTTTTTGAAAAACAAAGGATCCTGCCAGTACAGCCATCTTTCTCCCAGCCCATTTCAGGATGACATCTCCACCCAGGAGTTTTGCATCCCGGCTCTGCTGTTCATCCAAGTGTCATCCAAGATTCCCCTGTGAGCCAAGGGCCCCCCATAGCCTGTGGACTGCAAAGGGCGTGATTGGATTAGACAAGAACTGGGACAACGGACATCCGGTATCTTCAGAGCGCTCCACCGTTGGAAATCGTTGGCACATCATCTATATGGTCATTCGCAAATATTCACTGGGGAGCTTTCAATGAAGGAGATGAGAAAACAAAATGAGAACCTGTCTCAGATGTTTGACCATTAGTTCCTACTAGGTTCCTGAGGCAAGTCAGGAGCAGAAGAGAAGAATGAGATCACTCATGTGTTAAGTTCCTCAGTCTCCAGAGATTGGAAAACCACCGGGAAGAAAGAAGATCTGAACCTAAAGGATTGAAACCACAGGATCCCAGGGGAGACTCACATGGGCTGCAAGGAGTTCTGACTTGTTTTTTGTTGGAGAAACTAGGACATGCTCAGATGAGATTCCTGAGTGACTGTGGGGAGACCCGGGAGACAAGATCCTTGTTGACAAAATCCATCAAGCCACACAAAACTGTTGAACCCCATGTCCCCAGCTCAGCAAGATGGTGCCTACAATTATCTAAGATGGAAACCCATTTGCCTCAAAACCAAAACCAAAACAAGATCAAATCCATATTTATCTTGTTTAGCATGTTTACAGACAACATTTTAACAAATAAAAAATCACCATAATTCCATCACTTGGCAAGTCAACTCTTTGTTTATTCAGGTGCCCTACTAGTTGCCCATGTGTGATCATTTCCACAAAATCATAATCATAGCATAAATCGAATTGTGAATTTTGCTGTTAGCTTAAAATGACAAAGCATATTTCTAAGCTGTTATAATATATCCATAATTACTGTTCTTTACAACTGTACAATATTCTGTTTTGTTTGGTATACTATAATTTATTTAACTAACCCCTTTGGTTGGATATGAACATGTTTCCAGTTTTTTGCTCTTATAAACCAGAATTCAATGCAGATGGTATTTCTCTTTTTCTGGGTAATTTATTTGGGATAATTTCCCAGAGGGGTCGAATTTAGAGGTTAAAGGGTCATTTTAGCCTCTGTTTTTACAACTCGTAAGTAATTTTCCAAAGGCATTATCTATAATATGTTTCTTTGTTTAAATGAGTCAAGAAAACTAGAGATAAAAGTGGAATAGATATGCAGCCTTGTTTCTGGTAAGCAGCAGACCCGTATATCAAACCGCTAATTGGACATCTCTATTTGGATATTCCGTAAGTATTTTAAATTCAGTATTTGTACAACTACCCCTGTCACATTCTTCCTGACTCCCCAAACCTGTTCCTCTTCCTGTGTGCCCTGGTTCAGTGGGAACATCACCATCTACTCCACTGCTTAAGCCAGAAGCCCAGGGACCATCCCTGATTCCTTCTCTGCTCTCACCTCTCCCTCCATCTAATCAATCATGAAGTGCTGCGGATTCTGTCTCCCCGGTATCTGACCATTTCTCTCAGTGTCCGCAGCTCTGGCTCTAGTCCAAACACCTGTTGGCTTTCACCTGGACGACAGCACTGGTCACCTAACTGGACCCCATGCCTCTGGTCTTATACCCTTCTGATCAATCTTGCTGCACACAGATCTTTCTAAAGCATTCCATTCCTATGCTTAGAATTCTTTATTTTCCCATTTTCCTTTGTAGAATGTTAAACTTCTCATCGTGATTCACAGCATTATCTGGGATCTGATCTTTTTCAATCTCTCTAGTTCCATTATGTGCCACTCTTGCCCTTGTTTCTCTACATCTCCCATTCCTACCTTAGTTCCTAAAATGTTCCCTGTTCCCTCTTGCCTGCTGGCCTACACCCATGCCTTCCTCACTTTTACCAACCCCCCCCCCGCCCACTCCCATTTCCATGTCCCAATCCTACCCACCCTCTGTAGGGTACCTCAATTGTCCCTTCCCCAGAAAGGGTTCACCACATCACTCACTGCCACCACCACGGGCTGTCATAGTGGAGCAATATGCTCTCCGTGCGTCCTCTCTGGTAACATTTGTCTCACTTTGTTCACTTACTAAACATCTGCCCTCACCACCAAATAAGAAGCTCTATGAAGGCAAGAACTGGGTTCTGTCTTGTTCATCACTTTGTCCTCAGTGTCCAGCATGCATTTGAGATGTAATAGGTAGGTACTCAATATGTATTTGTTCATTGAATGAATGAATGACCTCACTGTATTCTCAGACCCTTTTTAAAGATGTTTTCTATGTTAAACAGGATATTCCAAGAATCCTACTCCCAAAGAGCTCGCTTACGTTTCACAGCATTTTATACTAAATGTGCACTAAATTGCAGGAGGGCTATTTTAATAGTTGATTTTCTTCCCCCGAGTGATAGATTACTTGGTACCACAGCAGACCAGTGACTAGAGGTAAGATTAATCCTACATATTTCGTCCTCTTCCCTGCCTCTCACACTTGTCCTTTTGGAGAGGAGTGATAAAACAGATGGATTTAGTTTTTATGTCAGTCATCATCCACTGAGTGGAAGTTTTTGTGTGAAAGAAAAGGATAGCATTAAATTGATTGATGGCTCATTTTTCCTATTTGCTCCTTGGTCACTGCAGGGACACCGAGAGGGCTATCTAGTTAGAGGCGTGCGGAACAAAAGGTGGGACCACGGCTCTTACAGACAGGGAACGCATCGCTTGTAATTGATCCCTGGACATGAGCATATTCGCACATAGTTACCGGTAAACTGGCATGCTGAAGTGCTCGGGGAAATCTAAACTGCACTTATTCAAGGACTAGGGAAATTAACAGGAGCATATAACCTCATGAGGAATATTTGTAATTGTATTTTTCTAAATTTTATTACAAACGGGGAATGACAAATAATTCCCACGTATCTTACTTCCACCCCGGAGTTTTCCTCCATTCTGGTCACACAAACAGGTCCTGTAAGATATGCAGATGT
Source organism: Leptonychotes weddellii (assembly GCF_054177405.1). Classification (NCBI taxonomy): domain Eukaryota; kingdom Metazoa; phylum Chordata; class Mammalia; order Carnivora; family Phocidae; genus Leptonychotes; species Leptonychotes weddellii. The sequence goes on from NC_138372.1 coordinate 82,820,215, forward strand.
GAGGTGCCTGGACATACACAGGTGTTGTGTCCCGCCAGACCACAGGTTTAAATCCTACTGTTATTATCACTTCTCTTATTAAAAACAGCCAAGGTGTTTGCCCTAGAAGATGAAGCTCCAGGTGGGAAGAAATATTTCGCCAGGTGGATCCAATATTGGCTGCCAGGGTTTACCTTCCCCCTGGGACTTGCTCACAGACAATTCCTCTGCCACCAGCCTGTCCCCCGGAAATGGCTGTGCCCCCTAACATGCTCTGGCACAAGTGGGAACAAAATCTTCTGTCTCTGGTTATCCTTAGTACAGCTAAGCCTGGCTGGGCTTGCCAAAAAAAAAAAAAAAAATCAAAGTACAAAAGGCACGCAAAAGGCATAAACACAAAGAAAGCAAGAATCATAAAACAGTCTGCTTACAAAATACAGATTTCTGAGCCTGCCCTGGCCACCTACCTCTGGAGGCTCAAGGACCCTTCTCTTTCTGCAGTTTTCTCCTGAAGATGTTATCCTTTAACCTGAAAAGGGGGCAGTGCACCTGACTTCCCGGCTTCCCAGCAATGGTGTCACATGTTACGGACGGGCCTCCATCCAAAGTCTGCAGAAGCACCCCCATTGTTCCTCCCATGCAGGTAATATCAAAGCATCTCATCCTTCTCTTTCCAGCAGGAAAAGGGAGCATATGAATAAGGGCAACCATGTGTTGGATTCTGTTTCTTAGGGTAAGGGGGTCAGTATTAGTGGGGAGGTCGTTCTGTGATTCAAGGGAAAGAGCAAGTTCATGAAAAATACATGAGTACATGGGGGTCATTGGTAACCAGGTCTCCCCACCCCACCCCTCCCCTCCCCTCCTGTTCTTCTCTCTCTCTCTGTCTCTCTCTCCGGTGCTGCTAATGGGAATGGATACAGATGCCAGTGTGGCAGATAGCTTATGCCTTACCCATACCAGACTGCTGCTGGTTTGGAACACTCTAGACCAGCGCTGCCCCATGGAATGATCTGCAGTGATGGAGATTGTCCGTATCTAACAGTGTTGCTCCGTATAGTAGCTACGAGGCCCATGTGGCTACAGGGCACTTGAAATGTGGCTAAGTTACACTTGAAATGCATGACTAAGAAAGTGAATTTTAATTGTATTTTATTTAATTAAAGTTAAATAGGCCCACATGGCTGGTGGCTAACATATTGGCCTGGGCAGCTCGAGAGGCCTCGTGTGGTAGGAACTCAGCAGAAACCAGGCCCAGCATCTCCGTAACAGAGGCCAAGTCCCACACCCACCACCCTGCTTGGCAAGCCTTAAACCCAACAAAAGAGACCCTTCCGGAGCCCCTGTTTATATCGTGAGACCTGCTCACTCTCTGGGTGATGTACTCTCATAAAGTTCTGTAATTTCTCCTTTGGGGTACTTTTTGCAACTATAATTTCAATATCGCTTGTGCAGTTTACTTATTATTTATTTGTTTAACAGATACTTTCTGAGCATCTACTCTGCATGTCCCAGGCACTGTTTCAGGCATTGGAAATACACCAGTGAGCAAACAGGGGAACTCCCTGCTCTTGGGAGTTTACATTCCAGTTGGCAGAGCCAGACCCTAAAAGAGTAAAGAAATAAATATGTAACATAATAGGGAGTGACAAGAGCTCCGTAGAAAAAAATAAGGCAATGTCAGGGCCTGGAGAGTAACAGGAATGCTATTTTAGATAGGCAAGTTGGGGAAGGCTTCTGTGAGAAAGTGTCGTTGGAGCGGAGACCTGAATGAAACCCAAAGGACGAGGCATGAGAAAATCAGCGGGGAGAGCATTCTAGACAGAGGTCTCAGCAAGCACAAGGCACACTTGGCATTTATAAACAACCAGGGAGAGGCCAGAATGACCGGCAGGGGGTAAATAAGGGGAAAAGTGGTAAGAGCGTCTGAGGGCTTTGCTCTTTGCTTGTCTAAGCTCCTCTGCTAAATCGAAAGACCTGTGAGGACAGAGACCATGGCTACCTCGTTCACTATTTAATGGGTTGCTTTCGGCTACCCACACTTCTAACACAGAATGTGTGGGTTTTCCACACCAAACAGTTCTCCAATTCTCTGCAGACACCGACTGGATGTCCTACAAGTCAATTCAATTCTTTTTTTTTTTTTTTAAGTCTTTTTTTTTTTTTATTCTTATGTTAATCCCCATACATTACATCATTAGTTCTAGATGAACAAGTCAATTCAATTCTAACACTAACTACCCGGAGTTAGCACAGACCCCACACAGGTGAAGGGCTCAGTCCCACAACACTGCCCCCCAGCCCCTTCAGATGCCAGTCAAATGAAATCAGTTACCAGGTTACCTGCAACTTCTCTCAGACTTGGCTACAAATCAGGGTACCCATAACCCCTTCCGCAGTTTTGATCATTTGCTTTAGCAGCTCACAGAACTCAGGGGAACACAATGCCTACTATTACCTGATTATTACAAAGGATACAAATCAACAGCCAGATAAGGAGGTACAGAGGGTAACGTCTGGAAGGAATTCTAGTGCAGTTCGGAGTGTGTCATTCTCCCGGCACATGGATATGTTCACCAACCCAGAAGTCCACCAACCCTTTCACTTAGGGTTTTTGTGGAAGTTCTGTTACATAAGGCATCGTTGATTAAATCATTGGCCATTGGTGATTAACACAATCCCTGGCCCCTTCCCCCTCCTTGGAGGTCAGGGGGTGAAACTAAAAATTCCAACCCTCTAACCACATGGCTGGTTCATCTGGCAACCATCCCCATCCTAAAGCTCTCTCCGGGCATCTAGATGCCAGTCATCTCATTAACAAAAACTCAGGGTTGAAAGGGGTGTGTCAGGAATAACAAAAGATTTCATTCCAGGAATTCCAAGGGTTTTATGAATTCTGTGCCAAGATCCTGGGACAAACACCAAATACACATTTCTTATACCCTAATATCACATCATTCTATTCCCATCACTTACCATACAGTAAGTGCTCAATAAATATTTATGGAATAAATGATTTCCAGGTGAAGGTAGGGGCAGGGTTAGGGGAGGCTTGTCAAAAAAGCTTTGCACCTTCTGGCCCTCCCTCTGTGCGCATTGTCCCCTTCGCTGCGGACCTAGCATCCTTGCCAGGGGGAGGTGTGTGAGCCACGCCCACTATGCAAGTGAGCAGGTGAGTTGCTATGAGTGAGGCCAAATGGCACGAGGGCCCCTTGGCCACCACGCCCTGGACCCCCCTCTCCCTGACTGACCCCTAAAGCTAACTGCTTGCAAAGCTGGAACAATGCCCCGAGGAAGCAGATGGCGGGCACAACGCAAGAGCGGTGTCATCGTTCGCCCTGGTCACTGAGCTCCTCAGGGGAACGGACGCTGAGAGCTCAGGTGGGTGGAGGCAGGAGAAGCAGGGTGAATTAGGAGCTGGCTCCTCATTTCTCTAACAACTACAGGAAAGATGTTGCTGTATCTGTGTCCTCCCCCCTCCTTCTCAGCTCATCTTTCCCCGCAACACCGTGTCCCCGAGGTGGCTGGTTCTCAAGGGCATATGGGGAGGCTTCTGTGGGGGGTGACACCTGTATGTGCTGCGGCTCAGGAAGACTGAGGAAGAGCCAAGATTGAGAGGGCAGAACCAGCACTTGCCCCCTACTTCTTGCTCCCACCCTCGGAAAGGCACCACTGGTGAAAGCAGCACCCCAAGATCGTGTGTTTAGGGCAGCAATGACTTTGGCCATTGACTGGTGGCCTCCTGCCCTAGCCTGGCTGTTGGTGCCCATAACCACTCACTGACCTGACCAAACACATTGCTGCCTTGATTCAGTTTCTTTACTGCCGCTCAGGCCAGCCCTTGGAGAGCAGGTCCCCACGTCCCTGCGCCACCTCGCCCTCCTGTGCATCAGGTCTCTCCTGTCCACTGGATTTCCTGTGGGAGGAACTGGCATCTCCCAGGTGATGGGGCTGTGAAAGCCAACCCGATGCAGGAGCTCACCTTTCACCTGCTCCTGTGGGAGGCATGCAGGATAAAGGCATTTTATGAAAGCTTTATGTAAATAAATATGGCGTGCATGAGGCAAGACAGGCACACAGGTGCGTAAACACCCCATCTGGAGAACAAGGAGTGTCTGTCCCATCACAGCTGGCTGAGGCTGCCACTCGAAATGGTCATGTTACAGGGGGCTGCAGGCTCCAAAGCCTGGAGCTGGATCTGCTTCAGCTTGGCTTCCATCCCGACTCTGCCCTGCTGCTGCCCTTTTTTTTTTTTTTTTTAAGAGAAGGTGAGAGGGGGTTGGTGAGGGGCAGAGAGAGAATCTTAAGCAGACTCCACTCCCAGTGAGGAGGCTGACACAGAGCTCGATCCTACAACCCTGAGATCATGACCTGAGCTGAAATCAAGAGTCTCAAGAAGCTTAACCACCGACTGAGCCACCCAGGCGCCCCTTAAATGATCAGCACCTGAGGCCAGGCACAATAATTACCCACACAGTAATTAAACAACAGATTCAGTCGTCTTCATTGCCCATCCCCAATCCACAGGGCGTCTCTGAGTTGGCTAGTTATTTGGGGATTACAATAACCCAAAGCGATTTGCACCAACTGCCCTGCCCTGTCGCCACCACCCAACTCCTGACCAGAAGCAACTGGGGAGTGAGACACAACTTCTCATGGGGACAAAGGTGGATTTGAGACTCTGTACGACCAGACCAAGATCCTGGGGAAGAGCCACCTTGCCCCCTGCTAAAGGCTGGGTCCCCTGGACTGAGAGGTAAGAAGCTCCCCCAGCCACAGCTCAGGGGGCAGGGGGGAGGGGCAGGTGAGATGGAGGCAAGGCTGGAAGGGTCAGAGAGGAGCAAGTTAAGAGGCGCATACATACAAGGGGCGTCTCTGGGAACAGGGGTAAGGCTCATTCTCAGGACTCGCAGGGAAAATCCAGAAAAGGGTGATGCTTGAAACGCCCCCTTCTCCTAGGGGTCTAGCCTTCCTCAAGCCCTCATCCACCCCCAACTCACCCTACTAGTGCCATGTGGACCTCTAATCCTCTCCTGCACTTGGCACCTACAACCTAGTTCATTAACTACCCAGGACTTTGGAGGCCCCAAAGGGAGGCTCAGCTTCTATTTCACCTACATTCCTAAATCTTGCTGCAGCATCATGGTGGAAGCCAAGAGCAATACCCCAAGCCTGGGTAGACTAGATAGAAAAGATGGAGCACTGAGGACAGAATACGGAGCATTCTTGACTCTGCCCCACAGCACAGCGGGTGCTGAAGCAGGTGTTAAGAAGGAGTGTGGTGGGAGATGCACCCCTCCTCTGGGACTGCACAGCCATGACCTCTTCTCAAACTAGACCCTGGACCACCCTCTGCCCCCCCACCCTCATAGATCCAGTCCCTGACTTTAAGCCCCACATGGTGAAGCATGAACTTGGGGAAGGAAAGAGTCCAAGGAGGAGCTGGGAGAAGAGAGGAACTCGGCTTGATTGGCACATCAAGGTTAGGGCCTCACCTCTCCTAGGATTAAAGAGGAGGATCTATAGGCAGGGAAGGGAAGCCAGCTGAAGGACCCCTCAGTGGAAATCAAAGCAGAAGTCTTTTGCAACAGAATCCCCAGGGGAAACATGACAAAATTAGTAACAGGAATGAGCCCTCCTTCAGAGGATATAAGAATTGTTGGGTTGAAAATAACCACAAGGTCATCTAGTCCAGCTGCCATCAATTGCTGAGTTTTTCCAACATGTTTTTGGACAAGCCGACATCCAGCCCCATTTAGGAGCTCAGTGTTCCATGCGGCAGCCACATATTATGGCGAGCAGTGCTTGGAATCCCCCCCCAGGGACCTGGAGCTTCCAGGGACAGGTGCATCGTGGGCAGAGGGCAGTACACTGGGGCTTGTATCCAGAACATTCTTCTGTCAGGGAGGTGTGTTTATGCACCTTTGATTTACAGCAAAGACTCTTGGTGAGATCAAGATTTCTTTAGGTTTATGGGGCTGCTTTAGTGAACTAGCCTTAAAACATTCCCCAGGGAGGGCAATTCTTTGTTGTTTTCAGTTCTCATTCCTGTGAAAGAGAGGTTGCAGTCCCTGTAGCTCTGGGGGGGTTGCTGCCTCAGAGTCCCCTCATGAAGTCTCCCAGTGGCCTCTCTTTTCAGTCCCCATGTTACCTGGTCCACTGCAGCGCTGGTCCCCGTTGGCTCTTCCCTTGTTCTCAAAATTCTCCTCCTTTGGTCTTTGTAACACCCTTCCCAGTTTCCCTCGCCTTCTTTCAGTTCTTGGTTGGACATTCTTCTACCTGCTCCATAAATGCAGGTGTTCCCTATGGCATGTCCTGACCTTGTCTCTCTACTCACCCTACATATTTTTTTCTCTTGGCTCCAATCACTACCTATATATTGATAACTTATAAATATCCATCTTCAACCCACAGCTCTTTCCCCAGTTAATAAGTTGTACTCCAGAGTCATAGACCCAACTATTTACTGATCTTTTTCTCTGGGTGTCTCATACACATCTTGATTGAACATGTTAATAAATGGAATTCATTATCCACTCCCCCAACCCTGTTCCATTCCTATATTCCCTACCTCTTGGCTACCTATCTCTAACCCTCAAAACACACAAACACAAAGTTATCATAGACTTCTCTATTCTCCTCAGTTCCAACTTCCAATTTGTGCCTGCCATGAAGGAATGATTGGAGGATTACAACAAACAATTACATCAAGGCTGGGCAAAGTAGCCTCACCTCCCAACCTTTAGAGATGTCAGGAATGAGACAAAGAATAGACTCTTCTGATAAGGTCAGCAGACAGAGCTGTGCCCTCATGGGAGGGACAGCCATGACTTCAATCCATGGAGTGCTCCATCAGCCCCCCACCCACCTGCCTCTTTCTGTATTTATCCCCTAGTGATCCAGCTTAGATCCAGTGGGTCACCTTTTCAACTACTCTCTTTCAAATAGCTGCAAATCACTTATCCAGTCATCACAGCACCTGGAAAATTCCAACTACCTGTCTTCTCCATGCCCGCACCCGGCCCTCCAATCTCTGATGAAGGACGTCTTCCAATCAGGCACCTTAGCACCACTATACGCTCCAAGTCACCCAAATCAGCCTTGTCCTCAGCACTGCCCTTCCCATTGCTCCGTTTCTGTGGTGTGCTCACTCGTCTTGGCTCCACAGTCATCACTGCGAAGGCTCTCCCTGCATGTTCCTTACACCTTTTAATGCTACCCTCACTCCCACTTTCACTTGCCACTCCACAGAGAAAGTAGACACCGTCGGATAGGAACGTTCTCAAATAGTTGCCACAAATCGGCAAGCGCTCATCCTTTCTTTCTCCTCTCCTGCCAAAATGGAAGAGATGTGGACGAGATGTCCTTTTTCCTACCTAAGACCAATCATGGCTCATGCATTCACTCAACAGCTGTGTGTGCCAAGGTTGCAAAGGCAGCTACCACCTGTGATAAGGTGGTGTCCCTGTCTCCTTTCTAAAATATTCAAGCACAATTAAATCTCACTCACCTGTCTTAGGTGCTAGGGATTCATCAGTACAAACCAGACCAGACCTATTCTCATGGAGCTTTAATTTCAGTGGAAGAGATGAGAATAAAGAAAATTAAGTAGAATAGACAGGATGTCATATTTCAAGTAGTGGGCACTCTGTTGGAGGCATTGAGAATTTGGGTATGGTAGCCAGGGAAGGCTTCCCTGAAAAGGTGACATTTAAGCAAAGGTCTGTATAAGGTGAGAGAGAGGACGTTGAGGATACCTGGGGGAAGAGCAGCAGGTTCAAAGCCCCAGAGACAGGAGCTTACCTGGCAGGTATGGCCGGAAAGGAGAGAGTATGCGGAGAGGAGTGGGGAGTGGGACAGTTTACACTGGGCTTCATGACTCAGGGTGAGGACTTTCAATGTCCCCATCAGCGAGATGGGGATCCTGGGGGCTTTTGAGAAGAGGAGAGACAGGATCTCGAGTTCCACCCTCGCAGGGATGGTGGGATAGGGTCTACCCATCTCTCATCTCTTTCTAAAGGTGTGGAATAGAGAGTCTCTGAGCACAGCGGAGAGGTATACAAGGAGGTGAGGAACACTAGGAGGTGTGGAATACCGCAGAAGGGGTGCTTTGTTCTTTTTTTTTTTTTTAAAGATTTTATTTACTGGGCGCCTGGGTGGCTCAGTTGGTTAAGCGACTGCCTTCGGCTCAGGTCATGATCCTGGAGTCCCGGGATCGAGTCCCGCATCGGGCTCCCTGCTCGGCGGGGAGTCTGCTTCTCCCTCTCCCGCTCCCCCCTCTTGTGCTCTCTCACTCTCTCTCTCTCTCAAATAAGTAAATAAAATCTTTAAAAAAAAAAGATTTTATTTACTTATTTGAGAGAGAGCACAAGTGTGGTGGAGAGGCAGCGGGAGAGGGAGAAGCAGACTCCCCGCCAAGCAGGGAGACAGACACCGGGCTCGATCCCAGGACCCTGAGATCATCACGAGCGTTCAGATGAGTTCAAATCATACCTCCCCCAAGTGGGAGCTGTCGCACGGCTTAAGGTCACATTTAGCATTAAATACAAACTCCTTGCCATGGCTGTCAAGTGGCTCTGTGAGCAGCCTAATTCTCCCAGCTGGCCTCCCCCGTTTTGCCCCGAGCTCCGACCACAGTGATCTTTCTGGTCCTCCCATGTGCCGAGTCCATGTGCTCTGAGCCTTGGCCACCATCTCCGTGTGGAACACTGTCCCTCTGATCTTGCTGTGGCCGCCACCATGCACGCAGCCTCTCCCTGATCACTGCCTCCCGCGAACATTTCAGCCTCTTAAGTCTCCCTCGTCTCAAACATAACGTTCCCACTTCTCCCTTTCACAGTGTCATTTCATGCACCATGTCGCACTGTGGCTTCCATTTCCTCACCTTCCCGCCCTGTCTCAGGCCCTTCCCATCATCTTACGCTGCACGCTCCTCTGAAATGGCCTTCCACGTCGTGAGTGCCACTGGCAACCGTGCCTTGCTTGATCTCATAATAATATTTGGCACAACGAACTGTACACTCCTCTGTAGAATTCTCCTTTCCCCTGACTTCCTTGACACAATGTGTTTTTCTCCTAGCTTCATGGTAGGCTTTTCTGCCTACATGATCAAGCGTGGGATAGCAAAATCAGGTGGCACTCTGTCCCAGAACTCCTTCCTTACTTATCTTAATTCTTTCCTTGTGATCCCATCCACCCCAGTGACTTAGATCACCATCTATCTATAAACTAAGGACTCTTTCATCTGTTGCTCCTGCTCAGACTTGCTCCTAAGGAGGGATGTCGCCACGGGACATTGCATGTGTCTATGTCAGAAGCTGACTCATGACCTTTTCCCCAATACCGCTCTTACCCCTCTGCATCCCAAACCCCCTTTACTGCGGTGTGCCTCTCAGGAAATGGCATGCACCTGCTGCTGAAAGCAGAACCTGGGGTTGATCTTTGACCCCTCCTACCCAAATCTACCCAAATCCTATTCAGACTGGTACTAGGCTCCTGCCCATCTAATGCAGACTATCCTGGTCCTTGACCATCACCTCTCACCACATCTCCCTGCATCCACTGTTGACCTCTTCCAATCCACTCCCACACTGCAGCCAGAGAGGACTTTACAAAGTACATGTGGGACTATGTCACTCACCTCCTTAAAAGCCTTCAGTGGCTTCTCACGGCTGGGATCACACCCCAAACTTCAACATAGCTTGATTTCTGCCTCACAGTGTCATTTCTCAAACCATACTTTGCAATGTCATTCAACATTTTCCAGTTCTCCAAGTTCTTAAAATGCTTCAACTCTCATTTCTGTGTCTAATTGTTAAATGACCATATTCCCTGCCCATTCGATTTTAAGATCCACGAGGTCATGAATCATTGTCTATTTTGTTCACCACTGTGTGTCTAGCAATTAGCACAATGACTGACACGTATTTGGGAAATACATGATTCATTTATCCAAAAATATTTTTGGAGCACTTAACCCTGCCAAGCTCTGTTCTTAGTGCTGTTAATATGGAAATAATAATAATTTTTTAAAATGGGGACAAAACTCCCTGCCCTTAAGAAATACATACTCTAGTAGAGAAAAGCAGAACAAAGAAAATCAGAAAAATATATAGTATATTTGATGGTGACAAAAGCCATAAAATAATTAAGTGGAAAATTGGAAGGAAGGAGGGCAAGGGCAGAATGAGCTGGATATTTGCAGGAAGAGCGCTTCAGCAAAGGCAACAGCAAGGTCAAAGTCCTAGATGGGTGTATGCCTTGAGAGTTCATGGGCCAGAAAGGTGGCCAGTGTGTCTGGAGCAGAATGAGCAGGAGGAGCAATGAGAGATCACTGAGGACCCAAGGGGCTCCATCATGCAAAGCCTTGCAGGCCTGAGAGAACTTCCACAGTGTGTACAAAGGGAAGCCACTGGAGTGTTTCCAGTGGAGAAGCGACATGTTGGGACATGGATTTTGGCAGTCTCACTCAGAATGCTATGAGGGGCATAGATTACTAACAGTAAAACTGGGGGCCTGAGTGCCTGATAGGTGGCACCTACAATAATCCAGTTGCTAGCTAATGTCAGCTCCAACCAGGGCAACAACCAAGAGTTTGAATGGGAGATGTACTTTGACGGTAGAGCTGAAAAAAATCTACTGACGAACTGGGTGTTGCATATGAGAGAAAAAGGAATCAGGAATGATTCTACTGGTTTTTGGCTTGAGCAAATGGAAAGATAGAGTTGCCCTTAACTGAGATGGGGAAGACTGCAGAAGGCATAGGTTTGAACATACTCATTTTGAGCAACCTATTAGGTATGCAAGACATCTCATGCTGATGAGAGTAGCATCTTTTAAATTAAAATATCACTTTTCAAAATGCCTGATATCCTTTAGGATTAGCCTCATTCCTTTCAGGCCCAAGGCGCTGGCCCTACCCCAAACTTCATAGACATCGTCAAGTTGGTCTAAGGGGATACGTTAGGTTGGTAGAGTCTGCGCTGCCGGATCTCCAGAACTGCCCTTGTCTGGATATTTACTTGAGCATCGTTTTAAAAATCTAATAAGCAAAACATTCCTGGTTGTGCAGAAGCCTTGGAGCTACTCTTTGCTCTAAAGCTTCCCAAACTCAAAGGTATTAGATGAGGTTTTCTTGTCCAAACCGTGTGCCAGGTCCTCTGATAAACCATCTGCTAGGAATCTGTCCTTTTCTAGCACCGAGCCAAGCACTCCAGATGGGGCCATGAAAGGACTCCAGTCTGGATAAAGAAGGCAAAGGGATAACCATGGGCACGTTTTCAAATCATTGCTCTGGGGCCACCAAGAACACCATCAGATAATGTCCTTTCAGGCCTCGTGACAGTAGGAAAATCATTGCCGACTTAAGGATAGGATACCCCAGCCCAGTGAGTCCCTAAGAGAATATTTGTGGGTAAATTAGGGACAGATGTTATCCTATGAGTAAAGTGAAAAAAAAAAAAAATCACAAAACCCCCACCTGCCGAAAGACAAAATTTTACCTCAAATTTCCAGTGCTAAATGGGTGAGTGCATTTTCTTTTCTTAAAATAACTTGCTTGCTAAGGAAAAAGATGTGCACATTTCTCAGACTCAAAAGTGCATCCGAGGAAAAGAGCCAAGTTGTACAGACAGTCCATCATCTACCTGCGGGTTCTTATGACAGACCCCAGGGTGATTAAAATTTTATTGTCTCCATTTGGAATGAGTGGTCCCCTCTTGCAGGACTCATGGAACCAGGGCTCTGGTTGAATTCCTCCAGCAATTCTGGGCAGTGCCTTGCCTGCTGGTCTCACAGTTGAATGGAGGAATCACGGTCCCCCATGCTCGGGACAGGAGGGTCCCCCAAACAGCCAGCCTGGTTTCACTGTGAATCAGTGCAGAAGACCAACCTCCAAACCCTTCAGAGAAAAAGGCAGCAGCAAGGAAACGGCGACAGAGTTCTTCAAAGCGGGACTTGGAAGACAATAACATGCATTTGAATGTAGAATCACTGTGGGTTTACGGTTTAAAAACTCTTTCATGTCGAGTAGATAGATGAGCAATCTACTGGGTAAATTTGAATCGATGGAGTAATTTTATTGGTAAATTTATTAAATAACATGATACTCTTTTATCCATCTAAACCTTGGCAAATAATCGGAATAGTTCCAGTAGATTTGGTTCTTCATCAATATCCAGGGTAGGGGTTCAAATGGGGGATATCCCTAGAGCGATGCATGAGAATCTCAGACAGAACAAGCTTGTAGAAAACACACCTGCCTCCCCCAACCTGGAAACTGACCTGCTGCAGGTACAGGATCCAACACTCCATCCCCACACAGATACACAGGGAAGCACGAGGGTTTGCCAGCTACACCAGGAGAAAAAAAAATTTTGTGAACAAATATATTTTTATTCATTGTAAAGTACATTTGTGATTATAGGCGGCAGAGACCCTGTCCTGAGAATCACTCTGGAACTGTGCCCGTGATGCTGACATTCTAATCAGCATTTGGAAGCCCAACCAAAGAGGCAACAGAGCATGAGGTTAGAGGCTGGGGTCCTGGCTGGGCCGCTTGCTAGGAGTGTGATCATGAGCATGTAAAGAAAACTTTATATGCCTCAGTCTTTTCATCTGTAAAGTGGGTCATAATAGTACAGCTATTGTAGGAAAGTAAAGATGAAATGATTTAACGTGCACGACACGTTTCAACTGGTGCCTGGCACATAAGAAGTGCTAGATAGTGTTTGCTGTTTTAATATTATCAGCATCGTTGACATAGACACAGATCCCATGGCTACTCTGCCAAAGAATTGGATTAAAAGGAGCTGAGCAACAAGTTGCCCATAGTAACACATAACCTTTACTGACGGCCACCCTTAGGATGCCCGGGAAACCACAACGGGACAGGACATCAGACTGCACGTCAGGCACGTTTTAGACTCTGCTCTGCCGGGGAGAATGAACTGGAGAGCTTTCGGGCTAGAGGATAAGGAAGGAGTTCAGATATCTTTTTGTCTTCTATAGAAATTGGAATATAGTAGCATCATTTTCTCTTCCACCATTCCCCACCAAAAAAAAGAAAAGAAAGATTTTTGGCATCAATGTGTGAAGTCAGAGAAAAACATAAAATCCTCAGCTTTTTCCTCATCTGTCGGTGTTCAAGACAAACATAGCACCTTTAAAAATTTTGCGTTTTAATGACTTTAGTAGATCGAGTCACATAAAATTGCCAATTTATGGGTCAAATAAAATAAACTATCAGCAATTTTCATAGGGGTCAATTTAAAATGTGCCCTGGACATTGCTATTCTGTGCAACACACTTTAATTGTTATTTTTTATGCTTTGTGCCATAGGGCAAATTTATTAAAGGGCATGTTTAAAAAGATGTATATGAAATAAAAACATTTCAGGGCTGACCTTTGGTTGCATAAAGACTGAGTTTGCATAAAAACTTCCAATCATTCTGTCTCACTAATGCATGGAGCTTCTAAAATTGGAGGGGACTTTAGAGAACACCTCTTCCTAACCTTTCTTCCTCTGATGAAACTGAGGTCTTGAGGGGTAAATGCATTTGGTCAAGGTCACAGTTAGAAAGTTATCAGGGCCAAGAACAGCTCTTAGGTTCCTGAGTTCCTATTTGGTTTCTCTTGCAGGAAAATCAAATCTCTATTGTCTGGAAATTTGTCAGATTGGTGCAGGCTGTGTTCATAAAGAAGCCACATTAATGGTGTGGCCAACATGGGTCTGAGCAGATCTGCTGTGACCTGAATGTCAAGACCCACTTCTCAGGGGCTTAGGCTGGCTCCTGACTCTGGGCATCATAAGGCTTGGAGAAAAAACAGCCATCTGTACCCAAGAATTCTCGACCACTGAGTTGAGCGACACCAAAGTCACAAAGTCCGGGAAAGAAATATTGAAAGACAGGCTAGAAGAGCATCTACCATGTTTCCCATGCAAGGTACCCAATGTTACCCCTGCTTTACAGACAAGGAAACAGTTCGGAAAAGCTGGCAATGGCAAGCACGGACGTCTGTCCACATTATCACAGGAAGATGGGGCCACCTTCTGCCAGTTTCTAAATCTCACAGGAGTATATTCAGTTGAGAAAACTTCTTGGGAGAAACCTGGTCGCAAGGAGCTTTGACATACAGTGTTTAGTCTTCCAGGCTTCCAGATTGAAAAAACATGAGATACAGGTCAAGCCAATCCTAAGAGGAGGCGCTACAGGAAATGCCTGGTAGTGATTGGTTTGGGCCTCTTTCTCGGAACCAGTAATTATAGTGTAAGGAACGGGCATGGCTTGATGGGCTTAACCAGTCTGGGTTTATTTCTTGAGCTGAGGGTTTGGTCATCTCCTGAAGTATATGGGCTGGGTGCAGGGGGAGGTAGGAAGGATTCACTGACAAAAATCTGAATATTATTAGGATGGGAAAGGGGAAATGGGTGCTGGGTAATCAGCCAATGGATAGCCCACAAAATTTGGATGTACCTTAATTTATTCAACAGATCACTACTCTTGTACATTTTTGTTCTTTGTTCTCAATTTTTCACTCATATAAGTGGTCCCTGCAACACACACCTCTGTGAGCTCTCTCTTTGTCCACATCTGTGATTGATTTCCTAGGACAAATTCCCAATGTTGAATTGCTGGGTCAATGTATATAAAAGTTTGACTGGTCTGCATAAGTTTTCTTCCAGAAAGTTTGTTTCCCAGCCGTCAATAAGCCTCACAACCCTGGGAGTTGTATGCATGCCTATGTGTATGTTTAATTCCTGCTAATTTGATAGGTAAGAATCAGTACTTCTGAAATAACATTCCACAGTGGTGTTGAGGGTATGTGAGGCCAAGGAAAAATACATTACATGGAACTTCATGGAACTTCAATTCTTTCAGATTTACAGAAACTATTATTTTTACATTTAATGATATCATGATATAGAGTGAAAAATCCATACAAATTTTATCCATAAAACATGAATCTTCAAAGGAATTTCCTGTTTACAATGGGATGCATACAACTTCTCCCTCTTTCCAAACCTCCCCTGAATCCTAGAAATGCAAATTCACTTTTCTTTGCATGAAGGGACCTTGGTAGAAATTTCAAGAAATAATTGCTCTTTACCAGGATTCTCCTTTATAATCATTCATCAGACAAAGCTGTGAAGATGCAAGGAGATAATGAGAGCCCTGGATATAAGCACCTTAGCAGAGGCATGAAGTAGGAGAAAGAGCAAATGGACAGAAGATGGGACAACCTGACATAGCGGGACAGTAATCAATTAGTTTCATCAGGACAAAGAAATTACTCCAGAGCTTTAGTGGGAGAGCAGTGACCCACCGTCTCCAGTGACAGCATCCAAGGCTCCCGCCTCCGGCCGTAGGAAATCTCAGCCTGCTCTAGCCAGCAGACGGGCAGGAACATGAGGCCTGACTGCAGCAGGGCCCACCGTCACAGGAAAACCCTTGTTAATTCTCAGCGCAAGCCCAACCACAGACTTTTTGCGGTTATCGAATGTCATTTATCTGATTAAAATGGCTTGAATTGTTTTGCTCATTAGAATCACTTGGTATTTAGGGAATGCGGTAACATTCAATAAAAACTCCGGTGGTGAATAAAGAAAAGGCAAGATCCAATTAAATTCTTTTACTAATACCAAAGGTCACTGTGAAGACATCATGGATAGGTTTTGTGCACAACTGATTTTCCTAATAACAATAAAACTGCTGTGTTTTCTTCTGGGCTATCCCAAATGTAGATGTCCCAAAACAGGCCGGTAGGTTTTGATGCCCAGCAGCTAAATTAAAAATCTATACCCTCACGGCTCTTCAAAAAGACAAAATCCAAAAGAGACTTCAAAACAAAACCACCAAGGAGTTTTCACTTGAATGAATACTTACAGTCTTGCTAACCTTGACATGCAACCAGTAAGGAGCTTGGCTGCATCCTATCGAATGTAGAGTGTCCTTTCAGGCGTGTCTGCATCAGGAAGCTATCCCCAGTAACATGTAACAGCGTGGTGGTTACATCTGGAGTAAGACTGGTTTTCTCATATAAATACGGATGCGATAGCCTGTGTGGACATTCTCCGTTTGCCCCTAGATCCACTCCTCACCCTGCCATATACGCCATAGAAGGCTGATCTTTCTGGTCTGCACCAACCAGAGTCCCTCAACCTCTGGCCTATGATTGACTTTGGCCAGTGGGAGGCCTTGGCAAGGCTGGGTGGGTGGGAGACACTGAAGCAAAGCAGCCTCTCTGTTGGGCTGAGGGTTGGCGGCGACCCGTCTCAGGCGGTCTCTCCCAGCTCCCTTCAGTTCTCCAGGTTCCCAAAACCACTCATTCCCTCTTCCTCCTTTGTGTCGAGGCCCTGGTTCTCCACTGTTGCTAGACCAGGGATGCTTCACCAAGCCTCACTGGTTTCCTTTAACCCTGCCCTGAGTGCTGTAAATAGTCTCTCCGTTAAAGTCTCCATAGCTCACGTGACATGTGTTTTTTGCCAGGCCAATGGCAAATGCAGCGCTTGTAGCTTCTACCAAATAGCATGAGATGTAATTGCACAAAATACACAGAAAAAGCATTCAATTCTCCATAACCCACACTCCAAACAGAAATGAGCACTTGACCAGCCCATAATTTATTTGAGTTTTTGGAAATGATTTTACTATCTTTCAGAAATGCCTCCTTTTTATAAAATGTCATTCTGTTGATGATTTGGTGTCCTTTCCAGTTCTACCCCAAAGGAACTGATAGGAAGCACTTGATACATAAGTTTACTCTCCTCTGAGGCCAAGGGTATTGGTATTTTGTGGGGGAAGTACCTAATTTTCAGGAAAAAATAATATGGCATTCAAGAACAGATGAGTTGCTCCCACAATGCCCATTACACATTTCATTAGGAACAGCGCCACTAGCAGGGATATTTGCTTTGTTTTTTGACTATTCATAATAACTTTATTAGGTAGATTAAGAGAGTTCTCTGGCACTTCTAACTCTAGTGTCCAATAAAACATTAGATGTCTATCCTCCCAACGCCTAGCAACTTAATGTGAAAAGTCCAAAATTACATGGAGTTTTTATAGCAGAGAGTATGTGAATTCTTTACTCTTCTCCTTGTAACCAGTCTCAAGAAAGAAAGCAAAATGCTTTCAGATCCTTCTCATATGAGAACAGCTAGGACTACATGAAAACACAGAGATATTCAGGGCATCAGGTGTTGGACGGAGTGAAAGTTATTCATGGAGAATTTTAAATCGTCAATGAGTCTGTCAGCCACGGAAGTAGAGTCATATAAGTGCTATGAGATCAGGGATTTATTACAGGAATTAGATCTCATCCAATAGCAGAAGTAAAGGTCTGGCAAGGCCAACTGAAGGATAGGAAATAAACTACTAATTAGTCCTCTTGAAGCACTGGTGGAAGTGGACAGGGCAGAGTTTGTAGGAATATCTGAGAAGCCCAGCACGTCTACCTGGCCGTTGGACCAGCAAGAGGAAGCTTATGGAGATGTCTAGGAACCTGTTGCCCCCGTGTGATGCCACCTGTGTGGACCAAAGTCAAGCCTCCAGTATTAAGTCCAGCACTACTGTTGGTCAACAGGGCCAGCCAGCAGGAGGAAGAGCTAGAAGCTGAGTGAAGGAGAATCGGGAAAAGCTGGAACCTGCTGGGCTCCCTGTGCCTGTCCATGACCACTTATCTGACCTTGAACCCTTTTGTGAGTAATGGCCACTACTTCCTTTCTGTCTTCCAGACCTCATCTAAGTTCCTTGGTTGGCTCTCATTTGGAGCCATAGAGAAGGGCATTCTGGGAAATGTATTTTCCAGATTAACCAAGTCAACACACCATAATCCAGCACAGCTCATTCCTTGTCAACACTCCTCTTCAAGCAGACTTAATTCCTAAATAAAGACAATAACAAAATCATGCTTCTACCTAGTGTGGTACACACTGAAAGAAGATACACAAAGTCTCCTATGTCCCTTTATTTACCTCTTGGTGATATTCATTCCTCTTCTAGCCGAGTCACACTCCTACTTTGATAGCATGTAACTCAAATATTGAGATGTAAGGTTAATCATTATGAACATATCTTATGGTAGTAGGAGAAGAGAAGAAAAATTGGCTAAATATCTTCTTTCTTTCTTCCTTTTCTTTCTGGCTGCCTTCCTTCCTTCTTGCCTTTCTTATCTGTCTATCTATTTATCTATCTATCTATCTATCTATCTATTATCTACCTAATCTATCATCTATCCAAATACATTTATATTAAAGCAAGGAGGAAGGATTTATCCTACCACATTCCTCCTTTCTACAACTGGTCATGTGATTATAACTGTTATTTCTAACTTTCTCCTTCCACTATTTCAAATTCCTTTTTTCCTCAGCTGGTCATAGTTTCTTGTTGGGTGGGGGTCTCCAAACTTCATGCATGAAGGGTTTAAACATTAATGGAGCTTACTGGTTTGATTTGTCATAGCTTTCCATTAATTTTATCACAGGTTATGAGAATACTACTAGGCAACCCCAGAGGAGCTCTGATTCTAGATACACTCTTTCCTGACCCGGTGTGTAACAATGACTTCATTTCCCCTTGATAGGATCAATTACCCCAGTAGAGTAACCTCCCTTTGTGCCTGTTGGTTCAGTGTCCTGAAGAGCCCAAAGTGACCAGGCAGCAGTCTCACCTTCCAACTTAATAGTTTTGTTGAATCCCCCAGTAGAAGCATTACTGCCTTGGAAACTAAAGATTCTAAACCAGTATAGCCTAAAACTACAGGGATGGCAGGCAAAATTTTACTAAAGGGTACTAAGGGGGTAACTGTAAAAGGACCCACTCTCGTATCTACCATTTGATTCTCAGACCTGAAAATCTTGGCTATGGGAAAAACAACAACCCGTACTGGTCCCTGATCCAGGGTATATACTACATCCTGAAGTACTACATACATACATCACCCCGGTGTTGCCAGCCAGCTGCAACCATAACTGAATCTTTAGTTTTTCAGGTCAGCTGCTTCAGCGTTATGGGAAATATGATAATAGTAGTAAATTCTGTGAATGCAAGACCATTGCTGCACTTAATTTTCTACAAAATGAACTCCTTGGTCAGAAGTAATAGACTACAGAATAATGAATAATCCATAGATGTAAATCCATAGATGATGATTTTGGCAGAAGCACTCTGGGCAAAGAAGGTTAATCCATATCCAGAGTTAAGTGTTTATTCCAGGGAGAACAAAGCACTGCCCTTCCATGATGGAAGTGGTCCAAGGTAATCAGATGGCTGGCTGGTTCCCCTGGGGAATGGTGCCATATCTGGCACTGAGGCTGGTCCCTGCTGCTGGTAGGCTGAGCACTCAGCACAGGCTATGGTCACATTGGCCATGAAGAGTAGAATTCCATATGGCTGAGCCCATGTATAGCAACACCAATAGCCAATAAAAAATCAATTAACCACCAAAGTTTAATCAGAAAATTAGACCCATTATGACTGTTATTAGATAAGAGATTTATTACAGAATGAGATCTTTACGTAATTATGGCAAATATTAGGGAAGTTATATCTAGGAACGAGAGTTGAGGGAACCACAATGGAGTCACTAACTAGTCCTCCTGAGACACTGGTGCAAGGTAGACAAGTCCAGGCTTGCGGAGAATCTAAGAGACCCTACTGGGGCTACAAAGGGGAAGCTTTTTGATAGGCCTGTAGGAAGCTCTGGCCACTGTGTAGTTCCACCTCTATGGATCAGCTGCCAAACATTGGTTTTGAACCTAGGAGTCAGGTCTAGTAGCCAGAAAGGAGAACTAGATAAAGAATGGAGAAAAGAAATGATAAGCAGAAGCCCCTGGGCACTTCTGAAACTGTTCTCTGCTACATATCTGACTGCAAGACCTTCTGAGAGTAGTAACTATTGCTTTACTTCTGCTTTTCAAATTTTGCACAAGTTCTTGTTTTGCCAACACTACTCTGGAGACATAAGGGAAATGGGATTCTGGGAAATGTAGTTCCATACTCACTAAGTTGACATGGCACAATCATGCACAGCCCCAGAGAGAGAAGGCTGGTTAGCCATTTGTTCGTTCGTTCGTTCATTCATTCATTCACACAAACAACAAATACATTGTGCCAGTAACATCCTAGGCACTCATTTTGCAGAGCTTAAAACCGTCTTAATGGAACTTGAAGAATAGTGGGACAGTGGGACAGACCCAAGTACATTTCAAACACTCAAATCTATACTTATAAACATGATAGTGTAGTGATGGAAAATAAGATGGGCCTGCGAGAGAAAATGACAGAGGAAGAACAATTTAGATTGGGTGGTCAGAGAATACTCTCCTGAGAAACGACATCTAGGCTGAGACCTGAAAAATGAAATGTGCAAGGAAATGTTTTAGAAAAAAGGAAGACTAAGACATCTCTAAATGCCTTCAAAGGAGCAGAGTGTGCTTGCTACCACCTCTCCCTCCACCTGCTCTTTTATCTGGAAACTGCTCCAAACAATTTTATTTTACTCCTGCACTAAAACTCATATCAGGATTAGCATCAGACCCTCAACTGCCAAGTCCAGTGGTTAATTTGCAGCCCTCATCTTACTCAATCTCTCACCCTCACTTGTGCAGCTGATCCCTCTTCCTTCTTGAAGCATTGTCTTCATCTGGCTTCCAGAACATCATTGTCCGTCTCTACCTACTAGAACGTGCTATACTGCATGACGCAAAGGGCGTTGGCTTGTTCACTGCTGTATCTCCAGTGGCAAGAACAATGTAGGCACATAGTAGTCACTAAATGCTTGTTGAATGGGTTAGAGTGTGGGAAGAAACAGCAAACAGCTAGTGAGGTACGAAAGGAAAGAAGAAAGAATGGTATTCTAGAAGTTATGTGAAACAATTATTTCAAGAAGAAAGTTATGGTCAGCAATTTAAATGCTACTAAGAGTTGACTTTTGGACTTGGCAATGTGGAGTTTTTTTGGAGGAGGTTTTGGTGGAGTCTTGAGGTCAAAGGTCAGATTGAAGTAGGTTCAAGAAAGAATAGAGTAAGAATTAATGTTAGTAACTTTAGCCAGCTGTTTTAAAGGATGTTCCTCTAGAGGAGATCATAAAATAGACAGTAGCCGGAGGGGAATATGGGGGAAATAGAGCTTTTCCTTTTTATTTATTTTTTTAAGAAGGTTATTTGTATCCTGATGGGAAGGGTCTAATAGAGAAATAAAGTTTGAATTTGCAGCATGGAAAGGGATAATCATTGAAATAATGTTCTTGAGGACAGGAGAAGGAATGGGATTCCATGTGTCAGTGAATTGGTGGCTTTGGACAGGAGCATGGGCAGTTCACGCAACAAGAAGAAGGAAGGATGTTGGTGCAGATGTACCTAGATTGGTAGGTGTGGTGGGGAAAGTTTGTAGATGGTCTTCTGTGATTTATTTCCATTGCTGGAATCTCCTTTTCCACCCAAAGTGTAAACACCGGAGCACCCCAGGGCTCAGTCATTGGCTTGCTTCTCCTACATTCATTTGCTAAGATGATCTCATTTAGTCCCATGATTTCAAATATGCTGCTCATCTCCAAATCCTGCCCCAACCTCTCCTCTAACTACAGACTCATACCCAACTGCTACCTAACATCTGTGCCTAGATGGCTAACAGGCATCTTAAGCTTAATACACCCAGAACTGAATAGTTGATTTATTGCTGCTTTTCCCAAATTAGCCGCTCACCCTTCACCATCCATGTATCACACCATGCACATGCTTAAACACTATTTAAGCCAAAAATGCTGATCTCAGCCTTAATGTTTCTCTTTTTCTCATCATTCTTCATTCAAGCCATAGGCAGTGGCTTCAAAATATATCTGAAATCCCAATACTTCTCACACATCCTGTGACATCATCCCAGTATGAGTCACCTTGTTTCTCACTTAGGTTACACAATAGTGCTTTTATGGCCTTTCTGCTTCCACTCTTGTCTCCCTTTAATAAAACTTCCACCAAGAAGCCAGAATGATCCTTTGGAAAAAAAAATCTGATCATGTCACTTCCCTCCTCAAAACTTTCCACTGGTTTTTCCAAAAATAAGATCTAAAGCCCTTACCATTATCCACAAGGCCCTAGATGATTTGGTCCAAGTTTAGCTCACTTATCATCTTCCAACCTTTCCCTTGTTCACTCTGCTCTAGAAACACAGATCCATATGCTGTTTTCTGGAAGTACCATGCCAGGATTCTGCACTGGCTCTTCCTTCTGCCTACAGTGCTTTACCCTGATGTCCACATGGCTCCTTCTCCCGTTCCTTCAGATTTCTGTTCAAATACTCCCCTGAGATGCTTCCATGGCTACCATGTCTAATGTAGTACTTTCCTCTTACTATCTCCTTCCTCTGCTTTGATTTTCTTCATTGTATTTATTGCTTCCTGATGTTATGTCATGTGTATTTGTTTACTGTCTGCCTGCCTATTCTTGCCAATATAAAGTAGGTTCTATCAGAGCAAGAGAGTTGTCTGTTTTGTCCACCATGTGTCTCCAGCACTCATGCACATAGGTCTGTACTCAATACATGCACTGAATAAAAGGGAGCTGTGGAACAGTTTTGAAAAAGGAAATGATGGGGCACCTGGCTGGGTCTGTAGGTCGGTTGAGCATCAGACTCTTGATTTCAGCTTGGGTCATGATCCACAGGGATAATCATCGTGGGGTCAAGCCCCGTGTCCAGCTCCATGCTCAGCGCAGTCTGTTTGCCCCTCTCCTTCAGCTCCTCCCCTCCCCTTTATTAAATAAACAAACAAACAAACAAACAAACAAATAAATAAATAAATAAATAAAATCTTTTAAAAAAAGAAAAATGAAATGAAATGATATAATAAAAAGATTGGGTGGGGTCAAGAATGGGAGCAGGGATGACAGATGGGGGCTCTTGCGATTGTCTAGGTGACATGAAGTTAACTTGGAATGAGGTGGAGGGAGTGGGAATAAGAAGAAGCTAACTCAAGCGTCTACCCTTTAAAGCTGTCCCTCCCAATTTTGTTGGAGCCTCAGTTCTCTGTCCCATTTACAAATCTGATTCCCTGGCCAAATATTCATTGAGTGGCTTGATGCGGAACGATAGAATGCTAAACCAGAAGTAGACACAGCAATGATCAAATTTGATGCCTTCATTATACAGAGGAGGAAACTGAGCCTCAGAAAGATTAGAGGTTCCACTCAGAGTTTCTTGGCTTATTAGTGGAAGGAGGCAAGACTAAAACCTGCTTTGCCATATTCTCACTCCTGGTCTCTTTCTACCCCCCGCATTCGTTGTATTACAGAATTGTCTTGGAAAAAACTATATGTAATTTTAACATCTTCAGAACTTTGAAAGTGCTAATTGTTTTAAAAATAACTTATGTGATTACAAGTTCAAGTTGGACATTTTGCACAATTTTAATTGTATTTCGGGCTGTGCTCAGAAGTCCCAAGAGAGCACACCAGATTGTTGTTGGGTCTTTCTGCTCAGCGGCTCTGAACTGACGGTGCAGCAGCCAAGGCATCGTTCCAGGGTGGTTAATTTAGGGTTTACCCCCCCCTATTTCCTTTATGCCCCTCTTGCAATGTCATCTTTGAGGCAGGACCTTAAAAAATGGGACCGTGTCAGTTATTTTAAGGAAAATGCAAAATAAATCCTGTAATACAAGTAGACCAGGCAGACTGAGTAAACGTAAAGACAACAATTTCTTTTACACTAATGTAGATTCATTTCATCACATGTCATTAATGTAAATTTTCTCCTTCAAACCACCCAGGCAACAATATCTCATCATTAAGTGTAATAAACACCAAGGGCATTTCCCACCTCTCTACAAAACCGCAGCTCACTTTTCTTCCCTTCTTCATATTATGCGGGTTTAATTTGCACAGAATTCAGGAGCATTTCATTAATTCATTTAAATAGGTTGCTTGTTCCTAATGAGCTCATTGCACAAAAGTGCTTTGGAGGCTTCCTCTTCTGGAGAGAAGATGTGTGATCCTGACACAGAGGGTGAGGAGGGTGAGAATAGAAAAAAGGGTAGGGGGAGTAATTCACTTGGGGCTGAATGCTGAGAAGCTGAAAAATACATGGGTAAAAGTGGTATTGTTTCCACTGGCGACTACTTCAATTTCTACCCAAGTCTGTCCTTTCTTTACACCCCACTAGGCTGAGCAGCACAGAGCCTGGGCGCACTCTACGGAGTGGTGGGGCGTCCGCCTCTCTCTGGCGCACTCTCCTCCTACCATGCTGCCCCCTCTCCCTCCTAACCTCTGCTGAAGCTTTTATATTTTTTAGGAAGCTCTCTAATAATCTGAGAATCTAAGAGAGTCATAATGGGTTGAATTGTGTCCCCCCAACCAGATTCACATGTTGTAGTCCTAACCCCCAGTGCCGCAAAATGTGACCTCACATGGAAATGAGAGCGTTGCAGATGTAACTCATTAAGATGAAGACATATTGGAGAAGAGTGGGGCCCTAACCCAATATGACTGGTATCTTTACCTAGAAAGGGGAAATTCGAACACACATAGGGGAAGATTAGCATTCCCTGGCACAACCCAAGGAAACACCAGAAGCTCAGAGAGAATGTGGGAACAGATTCTTGCCTCGGGCCTTCTGAGGGAGGCTGGCCCTGCCGGTACCTCGATCTTCGACTTCTGGCCTCCAGAACTAGAAGACAATACATTTCTGTTGTTTAAGCCACTGAGTGTGTGGTACTCTGTTACAGTCCAAGCAAGCTAATATGGGAGCTACTTGGAGAAAAATGGCAAACAGGGTTGACTTCACAGGCTCTACCTCAGTCCATAGTATTGAGTGTTTGCTTTCTGAGATGGAAATGGGATCATGTCATGCCCCTGCTTCCAACCCTCCAATGGCTTCCATCTCCCTCTTTACCACAAGACCTGCCCGAGCTCCTTCCCTGATACCATCTCCTGTCACTCCCTTCCTTGTAACTCTCTCCAACCATCTTTCACCTGGCTGCTATTCTCCCACCACCAAGCATTCAGCCACATATTTTTCCCTCTCACTTAAATTTGGTTCTTGCTCAAAAATCATTTCCTTGACCACCCTCCATAGAATAACACTCTCTTCACTTATTTTCCTTTCCCCCCTCAGTAACCCTTATCAGTACCTAATTTTATGTACCTGTTTATTGCTTGTCACCATCAGCGAGTAAGTCGGCTCCTCAAGTGTAAGAATTAGGTCAGGTTCATTACCGTTATCGTCAAAGCCTAGAATGGTGAAGTATATCCAAAGAGCTCAGTACATAATAGTTGAATGAATGAACTAATGGCTTGCCAGATTCCTAGGGATTTTATAATTTTAATTTTTCAACAGCTTCTTCCAAGGCATACCTAGCTGCTGCTTCCATTTTTCTGTTTCTGTGATATTGAGCCTACTTCTTATGTGTTTGAAAACTCTCTTTCTCCATCTTCCCCTGCCCCCTCCCCCCCCAGGCCCCTTTCCCTCTCTCAACACTTTGAACCTCAGGAACGGCATTCCTAAATAAGAAATGATAAACAAAATGAACTCCCCTAAGGAGATTTCACTCTCTTATGCACCCCTGTATTCTCGGCAGAACCTGAAACACAGTAAATATTGATTTTTAAGAAATCATCTGGACATCGTTTTTTTACCAAGAACTCAATTTTAGTCAACTAATTTTCTCCAAACTAACCTGAGCCCTTTAGACAGACCACATACTTAGTTTAAATAATCTTTTAATTTACCCAACTATGGTAAGCAGCCACTAGGATGGCCCCCAATGATCTCTTCATCCTGGTATTTATGCCTTGTATAATTACCTCCCCTTGAGCGTGAGCTGGATTTAGTAATTCACTTTTTTTTTTTTAAAGATTTTATTTATTTGACAGAGAGAGACACAGCAAGAGAGGGAACACAAGCAGGGGGAGTGGGAGAGGGAGAAGCAGGCTTCCCGCCGAGCAGGGAGCCCGATGTGGGGCTCGATCCCAGGACCCTGGGATCATGACCTGAGCTGAAGGCAGACGCTTAACGACTGAGCCACCCAGGCGCCCCTAGTAATTCACTTCTAAAGAACAAAGTAGAACATACGTGATGGGCTGTCACTTCCGAGATTAAGTTATAAAGAGACTAGTTTTCATCTAGAGTGCTCTCGGTCTCTTGTTCTTGGCTGGCTCATTCTGGGAGAGGCCAGCTGCCATGTTGTGGAGAAGCCCCCATGAGTGAGCTTGGAAGCAGATTCTCCCTCACTGGAACCATGAAATGACTGCAGCTGACACCTTGACCGAAGCCTCATGGGAGATCCTGACCCAGAAATACCCAATGAATCTACTCCGGTTCCTGACCCACAGAAAACGTAGGAAAATAAAGGTTTGTTGTCCTTGGCTGCTACATGTTGGAGTAGTTTGTTATACAGCAGTAGATAACTAATACACCATGCACCATGTTCGATTTGTGCTCCTAACACCTCATTCTTAAAGCATTATTAATGTGAGAAATTTACTCAAGATGCTTCTTCAAAGGCCAATATACATACAAGAGAGGTTTTGTTTTTCATGTCTGAGTTAACTTTTAAAATCTGTAACATTTACTTTTATATGTGTTACATTAAAATTTAAAAATGGTGGCCCAGATGCAAATTTAAAACTCTCTTGTTTCTACATATTATTTCATTTACCCT
>NC_138372.1:82847340-82960928 GCF_054177405.1 Leptonychotes weddellii
GGTGGGTATTGAGGAGGGCACATTCTGCATGGAGCACTGGGTGTTATGCACAAACAATGAATCATGGAACACTTCATCTAAAACTAATGATGTAATGTATGGGGATTAACATAAGAATAAAAAAAATTATAAAAAATAAATAAAACCTGCACATTTTGATGAAGTCTTTGAATTTCTTTATTCTGAACGATGAAAAAAAAAACCCAGAAATTCACAAAACTATGGAGCTAAAATGGAAGTAACAGAATTCAACCAGTTAACCTCTTTATTTTCAGAGATGAAGATCTTGTGTGCTTTGCCCAGGCCCACTTGGCTGGGGAAAAGGGAACAGGCTCTGGCAGCAGACGATGGGTTGGACACACCGGCCATTCTTTAGTTCACCTTCCCCCAGCTCAGGACTCAACACGGACCCTGGTGTCTATTAAAACAGAGGGCACGAGGAAACTTTTGTGTACATTCTACTTCTGCACTGAGGTCTCTCAACATCTGAGTTACCCTAGTTGCATTGTGCCTAGAAACTGGAACTTTCTGACAGAGCCAGAGTCTAGAATCCTTTAAATTTTTTGTATGTCTTCTATCACTATTTCCCTAATCCTGTCTAATTGATGGCATCTAACTAGAGATAGCATCCCTTTTTTATCTATTTTCTGGGACGTGTCCATTACTTGCAATAAGGTGCCTTCCAAAGTCTGCAAGACATGAGGGCATAACGTTCCTAATTAGAGTCCACCTGATCCCAGAAAACTATTTTCAGTGAAAATGAGGTGACTAATGGACTGGGTCTAAATGATAATGAGCTGAGTGAAAACTCCATTTTCCTAGTGAACATAATGTGGAGCTGTTAAACTCAACTTCTGAGACTGTTTGTGGGTTTGCATATTAATCTTCCTGAACACACACCTTTTATTCCACCTGTAATTTGAATGCTCAAAATTAAACCATGTTTAAGAAACAAAGCATTAACTCTAGTACTCAAAATAAAAGCTGCAAATATATAACTTGATTCCTGAGTATTTTATAGTTCATAAAGGGAAGGAGATCAACACTTCTTGAGTACTCACCACGTGCCAGGCTCTTTGCTGGGCACCTTTTTCATGTTATGGTTTATCTTTCATACGAGCCCCTCAGACACTTATAATTATCCCTTTATTATAGAAGAGAAATTGATTTCAGAAAAGTCAACAGCAGAGCTGGGGTTTGAACCCAGATCTGACGGATGCTAGGACTCTCACTCTTCCTGTGACATCAGAGGGTTGAATTTCCTTCCTAGAGAGACTAATTGAGTATCTGCAGAGTTCCGCTCCTTAATCCAATAAATAAGGCTGAATTATGCTAAAGGAATTCAAAGATTAATATGGCAACTACCCAAATTTGCCAGCAAATCCATCTGACAAGGGTGATGATGATAATGGCAAAAATGGCTCATGATATGTCAGACACACTTTCACTGTATAGGTACAACCTCAGTTGAGTCTCACAACCATCCTCTGAAACAGGCACCATTCTTATCATGATTGGCTGAGGTCTTTGTGGCCTGATGGGGTACGGACCCAGATGTGCTGTCTGACGTCTGGGGCCAAGTTCTCACCGCTCTTCTGCACGGCTGTCGGACCTAGAGATTAGGTACCCGTGTAGTTTATATCAATCACTGGATGGAAGACAAAACACAAGGGAATGTTATAAAGCATATATTCCCACGTTAAGTAATAAAGAGGGAGTCCTCAGTGGCAGTGAGGATGGTGATGATTTGATAGGAGGTCTAAAAGTCACATGAATGTTAAAAGTCAAAGTGAAGGTATAAAAAAAAAACACCAAAGGCTTAGGCTCTTCAAGTGAAGCGAAGAGGGCTGGATAACCCACTGTACCATAAGGGAATAGGGGGGCTTTGTATTTCTGAGTGCAGTTGTGCTGGTGACGCCAAGCAGAAGCTACTGTTGTCTACTCCTGGGGAGCAAGGCTTTCCTGGCCCTTAGAGGGAACAGGCTGCCGCCCTCTTCTGAGCCAGCCTGGCCCCACCTACCGCGGACAATCCTCAGGCTGGCTCTGCCAAAGGAAACTTGCCTCTGGATCTTTCTGCTTTAGCAGTTCATTATTTTCTGTGCAAAATTTGAATCAAGACAGAAAAGGTTCAATCTCTGACACAGTCACTCTAGGAAATATCTGTTTGAGGTTTTCTTCTACGAGGCAAGAACGGGCAAATGTTCCTGAATTGTGTTCATCTTCAATTGTTTAAACCGCTATTTTGCATCAGATAGCTTCTTGGCTATGTAATCTTAGAAACATGTATCATCTCTCTTTCGCCTCCTAAAATGTGGTACCATGGGGTAGTAGTGGCTCTTCAGGGTCTGAAGCCAGACTGCCAAAGTCAAAACCCCAGTACCGACGCTTACCAGCTGCGTGATCTGGGTCGTGCTGCCCTCGTTTCTTCATCTGAAACAGTGGAGATAACGAAGGGTTCTACCTTCTGGAGTTCTTCTAAGTTAGTCCACAAAAAGCATTCGGAATAGTGTGCGACACATAGTAAACATGTCAGTGGATATTGTATGCGACCACCGAGCATATCTTACGGGTCACTGTTCATAACTGAGGCAGCAATCCCAAGCTAACTCTAATCAAAATTAGGGCTTCTATTCCCATGTTTATTCCGAGGCTGGTATATTTTGAATCATGGAATTGTTCACGGAAAGACTCTTCAACTCTCAAGAAATCCATTTAATGCAAGTAGTAACTATTTATTGACATATTTACAAAATATTACAAAGTGAAATACCACTCTAATTCACCATATTACACAATGGCAGCATACAGGCAAGACAAAGCATATGGAAAGAAAAGTTTACTTCTGTCTTTGGTATTAGAAATCTACACAAATCCGCAGCATTTAAAATTTCCAGTACAAAGTATTAAACATAGACAAAGATGTAATCGGTAATGTTATGAAAAGGAGCTCTAACGTCCTCTGCTAGGAAGCCCCCAGGTCCATGAAATGCAACAAGAAGACCAAACACCACTTGTAAAGGAGGGGGGCTATTGGCTAAAATAACAATAAAAGAAACAGTACAAGCTACAGTACTGTACACAGGAGTGTTTCAATTTGTGTGACGTGACTTTCTCCATAATGACATTTGGCTGACGGTAACAGACAAAACATTCCCGAGACACAGAGTCACAGATAAGACTTCATAGGAAAGAATCCACTCCGAGAGTGCGTCTCAAGGTACAACTTGACTGTACAGAAAGAACATTTTATAAAATTCATTTTTGTGATCATTTACACATATACAAAAACTTAATTGGTTTTAGCAAACAATAACTTTTCTAAAATGCAATCACAGTTTACATAATTCTGAGGTAAAGATCCTGAATCTATCTTTTGAGAAGTCCTAGCTCACAAAGGTCTCTGAAGGGGGATGTGTCTACTGAACATCAAGTTCTGGCATTAAAGTGGGTTGGGGAGAGGGCAGGCCACACCTACCTCATATTTCAGAGATGATCTAAAATTTCAGAACCGAATGTTCCTAGTTTGGCTCTAGTAAGTTAATGCTTCTAATGTTCTGCTTTGTTGTCTTCAAGCATGAAACAGTCTCTGAATCGTGTTGGAACAAGACTTCTGCTCTGGGGAAAATACTTCATCAGGAAAGGGCCAAGTTAGTGTCTTAACTTGACTGCCTTGACTGAGGACTCTATATCCCAGGAATAACATATTTAAACTTCTCACATAAAAAGTAAAAGCTTGGTCAAATAAACGCACCACAAAACTGATCTTCCTGCCAGTTAGCACACACCCCAAAAGGGCCTGCAAATGGGAAGGTTCTAGTGAGAAGCCGGGAGCCCACAGCGAGTAAGACCAGAAAAGCCTTAGGGACTCTCCCCTCCCAGAAATGCATAAAGGACCCAGCTGTGTTTCCCTTACAAGATCCGCAGCAAAGTTATTTGTGCTGCTGTATACTTCAGGAAAATGTGAGATTCAGCAGATATGTACCAGTTTTTTGTTTTTTTGTTTTTTTGTTTTTTTGCAGGGGTGGGGGGGCGGGCAGGAAGGCCTATTTTCATAGATGTTGCTTCTATAAAATGACTTACTCTCAATTATAGCCCTTGATCTATTTCTGTAAACAATGTCACCTTACCCAGGTTACTTGTAACTAGAACATACCCAGCCCAGATTATTTCATCAAGTACACATTTCCAAAATAACCCTACGAAATCACAAAGGCTGTGAAAATTTCATAGGAAGACACTCGCTTTTATGTAATTTTTTTTATAAAGAAGTTTGCAAATAGAACATCAAATGAATAATTAAAACCCCTCTGGGATACGTCACTTATGAAGCAAACCTGAGCATTTGCCTCTTCTATTTTATCATGAGTCACATCTGGGGGTTAAAGAGTTTGCCGGGCAACGAGTCACCTTATGAGACAACTGAAGACACGAGTAGTGCTGGACCTTTCCCATAAGCTGCCCAAATAGCGAAACTCGAATTTTTCCTCATGCTGGGAAAAGCAAAATGAAACTTCCACTTCTTTGTACCATCCAAAATTCTGGGAATGGCACGTGAGAAGAAAGTAAATATGTGTTCCACATTTACTAATAGCTGGCGTTCATGGTGTCTGACCGCATGGAGTAAAAAGAAACACGAACCAATGTGTTTGCGGGGCTCTTTTGGGAAAAGCGGCTTTGGGCTTTGCCCTGGTCCCCGACAATGACAGACTGGCAGGCTGTTTCTTGCACAGCTCGAGGCAAGCCATTAATCTGTCAGTACCAGCATCTTTAGAAATCCCAGCATTAAGACTTAGGAGGGGAAGAGAAGGGAGGAGGTTGAATAGCCAGAAATGCGGCTTTTTAAACACTTCAGTTAATTCACAATGCTGTGCGGGCTTCTGTGTATCCCTTCTCTGAGATTTCTGGTGCAGGGTGCAATGCTGGGGTGCAATTTATTCATCCTCTTCCACGTACGTGGATGGAAACCAGCCCACCTAAAAAAGAAAAAGCAACCAACGTAGCAACATGACTTTGCATCTGGCATTTCAAAGGGTTCTACAAACAGAGCATTTCGTTTTTATAACACCCTGATTAAGCTGGGATTTTATGGCCACTGTAGGTAAGGAAGATTGATTTAACTGCCCTAGAAGCCTGATAGCATGAATGATAGAGACAGAGGAATAAAATAAGCCTACACAGTGTTCTAACCTGCTAGCACTCAAACAAATATGTAAATTAAGTGTAATAAGGGCTCTCCTACTTAACGCTTCCCGTTTCTGCTCTAGAACAGGATACAAAGACAAGGGTGCTATGTCCCATTCTTTCCAATTTACATCAGCAACTCTTATAAATATTCTGTATTCCACATAAAATTTATGCTCTGAGGCTTATGGACTAAAAAGAACTGAAATGTTCCTCAACCCTTTTCCAAATAGGAAGCCATCAAACTTGCCCAGGTGAACTTTATTTATGCCACGATCGTATCCATTCTCATTTTTCTTGAGTGCCTGTTTTCAGTGAGGACCACCAGCATGCTCCAGAGCCCCAGCTCTGTGGGGTGAAGGCTTTTCCCCAGGCCCCACAGGGGGTGCCAACGACTGCCTGGTCCGCTTCATTCACCTGCACAAGCACCTCGAGAGGGTCAACTCACCCTGCCGTTTACTTCTCCTCTCCACCAGCCATTCGCACTCATTTTCGTGTAAATCTTCACCACATCTCCTTTCAGCAAGGACAACTCTCGCATGTCTCTGGCGCAGAAGTCATACCGAGCAATGGCAATGCCCAGCACTTTCGGACTTAGCACTGTTAAGAAATGATGGGGAGTCAGAACTGATTTGCGTTTAACAACCATCAGCGCCTACTCAGATGAATGTTCTAGATGCTATCAAAATGCACAGCCATGACTTCACTACAGACTCGTGATAATGGCGGAGGAGCTTGAAAGCGGCACAACTGTTTCAATTCAGTCAGGTGTAGTCAAGTTCACTTCATAACGCTTAAAGAAGCATTGTTCTGTTTCATTCTTCATAAGAACCTCAAAGCAGGGACTAGTTTTTGTTAAAAAAAAAAAAAAGTTAATATCTAAATTACTATCCAAGGAGACAGAATCTAAAAGAAGTAGCATAAATTTCCTATTGATGGCATGATAATCCATTTCTAACAAGAACCTCTAAGGTCAAAGCTTTACATTTCTACCTCATAATTTCTTCAACTGAGACTCAAAACAACCAAATGGTTTGCTCTGAAATTCTCCTTGAATCCACGTCATTGCTTCTAGTTAAATGGCTCTTCCTCCCCCAACCAGCCTTTTTTGGGGGGGTTAAAACTATTTGGGGACAAACTCAGTTGTTGTTTTATATAGAATTTCATTATGTGAAGTTGAAATGAGGTTTCACTGGAAGAACACATAAACACTATCAATTTGTCCTCTTTCTTTCAAACAAATACTGCAGGTATAGAAAACTTTGCTGAAGGAATGTACTCAAAAACAAGAGGTCAGTGTGTTCATTTTCTATATTCAGGTTTGTTTTATGGTAGGAGAAGAGCTAACTTACTCCCTGTCCTAACCTGCCCTACCCTGAAAGAAAAACTCAGTTCAAGCTGTACGTTTGTTCTTCTCTAGTGTTTTGTGACACATTTCATACTTACTTCTCTACCTGTTGCTCCTTGGGGTTATAAAGTATTTTCAATTACATGTGCAGTGATTCTGAGAATCACTCACCTGGGAACAGTGGGACTTTATAACCCTTAAACAGTAGAGGAACGGAATTATAAGAAAAAGAAACAAATGGGAAATGCCATACATCTGTATTTTTAACAGTTCCTAGCGCCCAGGCAGCCGAGCTTACGACTGGTGTTAGCCTGGAAGAGCCTGCCCCCTTGGAGACAGGGAGCGCTAGCCTATTACTCGGGGCTTTGCAGTGACAGTCTTTGAGTCTCCAAGGTGTCTATCATAAGATAAATGAATAGCGATGCCCTAGATTTCAGAACTGTAAAGGGAGTAAAAATATGGTCATTTTACTTTACTGTTCGAACACAAACCACTTTCATAGTTTTCTTACTGAAACCGGTCCCATTACTGGGGCACTACTCTCAGAGTTAGTGCACAGAAAAACACCCCTGTGATGGAAAAACCAATCATCAACGTAACCATGCGACCTTGTATAGGTCTCTTTAACCCTCGAGGCCACACGTTTCTCACCTATAAAATGAAAGGTCTCTGCTAGCTGACGTCTAAGGTCTTTCTGGTACTAAAGGTTATGATTCCACCGGGACTTCCAGGTTAATTTTTAAAAATCTGTAAGAAAACATACTTGACCTAGCCATAACGTATGCCCCTACCTGGCACATAAGCACCCATTAAATTCTCGGGCTCGTGACAGAAATCAAGACCAGAATGCCTGTACACAAACTGATGGGCACAGTCATCCTTCCAAGCAACACGAACTTTACTTTTCTAGTTGGACACAAAGTTGGGCTTTTGGTTCTGTTTATTTTCTTATTGGGACTATGTAAACGTTGGCTTTCCTCAACTAAAATTTCTAAGCCTCAAGAAAAGTAATGATTTTAATAGAGTGGTTCATCCCCCACTTTATACTTTCAGCCCTCAACCCTTTCCAACCTCTCCCCCAACGGATAAAATAAAATTTAAAAATGTCTAATGGAAATACATAACATGAGCACACACACAAGACCAGAGGCATGAAATGTCATGACAAACAATGACTTTATGACAGAGAAGAGGAAACTACACAGTGGGAATGCGACTCTAGGGACTACTTGTGGGGAGATGCATCTATACAAGAAGCCATACACAGAGGTCAAAATATTTTATTTGCAAACAGAAGCAAGTGGAAAAGACATATAAAAGCAGTAAAGCAGTACCTGACCAGAAAGGAGTGGAAGAAGGGGGAACAAAGCTGTAGTCTGGAGGAGTTACAAAAGAAAACCCACAGAACAAAGAAGGGGCTTAGAGAAAGAAAAAGAGAGAAGCAAAAGAGCATTTAGGTAATGGCAAAAAAATATCTCAACACAGCTATTTCGTTGTCTATAATCATAAGGAAACGGTCACATCAAAGTTGGAATCTCAAGCTTCGCTTTCACCCACTTCTCCCCTATCACCACTTCTAAATAAAGGACAAGCCAGATTTTTAGATTTTGACCGACATGAGTTCTGAAATTTAGAGCTGTCTATCCCTTTACAGGTGAACACAGCACACCCACTCCACGGTGCCATCTTTGAGCCCCTTCCATCCGAGGATGGCCTCCATGCACAATTCCCACTTTGTTACACCAGTGGAAAGGGGGAGCCTGTAAGTTCTTAATGGAAAATATGCTTCACATCAAAACTGATATAAAGGGGCAAGAGCCCATAGAGGAGTGCCAACGAAACATGCAGAGCCCGTAGGAAAGTCACTCATACGGTTTGTTAGGCGCTGCGCCACCCCACCCCCAGTCAAGCATGCACACGCTAGCTTATTTCCGCACACACACACAATGTAAATCGTTTCAAATCTTATCATATAAATACATCTCCCAATTTTAGGAATGTATGGAAAAGTTATATGTAAAAACTCTACCCTCAGAAACTTTTTACTTTACTTTTAAATAATAAAAGCAAACGGTTATCAAGTGGTCCTGAAGTGTTAAATGCCATGTTCTATGTTTTATATTCAGCATTTGATTTAATCACCCCAACAATTCAAAGAGGAAGGTACTGATACTGTGTCCCCTTGATATCTTAGAACGACCTGGATTCAAAGCCAGGCAGGAGGACTTCGGGGTCCAGGCTCTTAACTGCTGCACTGCTATGCATCAGCTCCCTCCCTAGGCAGTTATCAAACTCCATCTGTCAATGCCACGGTGCCTTTGTAAAGGAAAAGAAAGGCCTGGTTATACATTTTCTTCCAATATTTATTCCCCCCTTCATCCCTGTAATAGGTTATTTGGCCAGGCTGTGTTTGCCCAAAAGGCACACTTCATTTCTCTGTCTTCTTGCAGGTCTACGCAGCTTATGACTGAGTTCCTGCCACCAGGATATAAGCAAGGGTACTGGGAGGCAGCTTGAGGGACTTTTCCTGGCAAGGCAGCTGGCATATGCATTCACCTTTCTTGTTTGGTTCTTTATTCTATCCTGCTGTGTGGAATGTGAAAGCTACCATTCACTGAATGGTAGCTATTTCCCCATGGTTAAGCCTTGACTCCTCTGCTGGCTTCACTTGAGACTAATTTTTTTTCCCCCACAATGAATGGAACAGATTCTGGGATATGCCCTGCATCCTCACCTAAATTCCAGTCTGCAATTTCAGATGTTTTCATGACCCTGCCATGAAGGACCACCATTATCTCTGATGCAACCTGCCTGAAACCAAAGTCATCATCTTCCTCCTTGTGATCTAGCTCAAACTTCCACATTTTTGTCTTTTCAATGACTTTCGAATTCTTGGCAAACTACCCTTGCAAAGTCAGTATGCTTTGTATTCACTCTCTTCTTCCTCTGAAACATGAAGTTATTCCTTCACTGAATTCTCAGCTCCACCATCCCAACCCAGGTACTTACGCCATTTCTAAACTAAGACAACTGCCTCCTTTTGGTATTCTTGCTTTGTACTTTCTTTCCATTCTATTCTAAATACTGCCTCCCAGCTACTCACAAGAAACAGAGATTTGTCGTTCCTTTTCCCAGATTATGAAATCCAAACTCTTGCCCTGAATTCCATGGCAATTCATAGTCTAGCTGTTTCCTGCCTTTCTAACCAAATCTTCCCATCATTTTGTCACATAAATTCTTTTCACCCAGACCAGCTGGTGGGAATACCCGCCAAGGCCCTCAGCTTTGGTTTCAACTCAAAACTTTTGCTCACTCTGGAAGGTTGCTCCTTCACCTTGCCCCTGCTAACCTTAACCTCCTTGTCTCCAAAGCTCTGCTCAGGCCCTTTCCACGAGTCTTCCCTGACCAAGCCAGACAACACTTGTCCCCTTCCTTCCTTGTTCTTTCTAGCCATCTGAGGCACTTACATCATGGCACTCCCTGGCTCTGCTGTTTAATTACTGCATAGCTCCAATTAGTTGCTGATTCTGGAGAGCAGGGGCTAACCCTTATACTGCTTCTGCATCCCCAAGGATCAGGCCCGGTGCTCAGCTACTGAGGCTGCTGAATGGACAAGTATCTCAGCAGGGTATTCAATTTTGCAAGCTCCTATGTCTCCTCCTCCTATTCACTGAGCTCATCTTCTGCACATTTAACTGCTCAAAAAGACTTCCAACAAAAGCCAGCACAACACAAAGAAAAGAACGTGAAATATGTTCAGGTTTTATTCCCCAGGATCCCTGAGAACCATAATCTATCAATGATATTCCTACAATAACTGTAATTTTTTCGGAGATGCCGAACAGCTATTAAGTAACTGTATGTCTCTTGGCATTAAGCATACTGTATGCCTGAGGAATCTTCTTAGGGGTAAAAGGTTAATCAGTTTTCTCCTGCCACCCAGTGCACCGCTCTCAGCCAAATATTTTAAGGACTGGTAGGGATGCTTTCTAGTTTTCTACACATTATAGCATGACTTACTGTTGCTGCTCTTCCTATACATTAATTTTCACTGCCTTTGGGCCCTTAATTCTCATAAGCTGGCAAAATAGCATCTGAATGCATTACATCTATGGAGACAAGAGTATAAAACAACATGTTCCCTTGGAAAGTATGGATTTAAATCTAGATGTAAATGATGTCAGAATAAGGTATTTGATAAAAAAAAAATTTTTTTTGCAGAGTGGCTTAACCTGCAAAACACATTTATATCCTTACTGAGAACATATCCACCTATTTCTAGATGCATATACATGTTTTCTTCATCAAACTCTCCTATTATACCAAGGTGCTGCTAATATAAGAATTACTGGTAGACGCCTATCCTGGAATGGAATTAGAAATAGACGAGTAACAGTGGCATTCAAATGAGAATGTTGAGGTGAATTCTCTCCCATCCCTTTCACTTCCTGGGCTAATATTCACTTCACCACTTAATATTATAGATAGCCTGTCTGCTAGTACATTGCATCATTTTGGGAAGTTTCTTGAGAGAAAGAACTCTTTTATTCCTATCTGAACCCTCTGAGACAATGTTAAGTCTATGTTGATACCTTTATCACTGAAGCAATCATTGGCAAACCGCATGCTTTAATTAAGGGCCTAACTTTCCTCCTTCCTCAAACACTTTGAGCTCCTTACTAACACAGACAAAGGAGAACCTTACTCAGAGAGACCAACATATTCAGGCAGGTGTCTCTAGCTATTTTTCACATGACACCTGGCACTCAGTTGGGCTGACATTGGTGGGATATTAGGAAGTGAATGGCTCATAGTATGGTGACTTAATATTTCTCATTAGGAACTATTAAGAATACAGTCAAATATTATTTATCAACTTTCCCAGGTTAAACAAACAAAACCTAAAGTACAGACCTTCTCTAACTGAAACAGAAGTCACCTGTTATTAAAGTGGGAACAGAAGCTATCAGCATATAGCCATAATCAACTGGCAAATCACTGCTGAACGGTATTCAGTTCTGAGACTTAACTGAGAAAACCGAGCCACAGCACACAGAAGTCTATCAATCCAGAAGAACACAGTGCTTACAGTGTATAAAAAAGTGCTCGTGAACTGGTATTTGATGCCTATACTTCTGTTGTCAAGGTTAACTAAACATTGCTTTAAAGTTTTAACTCTGTCTTGATTAGGCTATTCGTGTTCATGACCAAATGAAAATCTACTCGATTTTCAATAATATTTGAAATCTATACACAGTAGAGAGCAAGCTCAATCAATACTCTTCCTTAAGGTACTGGTTATCAAATCACAAGGTAGTTCTGAACTACCATTACATGTATAACTGAACATGACCCTAAGCATTTGCTAATTATTCTATGAGATAGACATTCCCCATGTCTGTCTCTATCTAGGTTGTAACAACCACGTGTTCACACTCACTTTTGTAACAGGAAGCTATTAGTAAAGATATCAGGCAATCGGGCCAATGGTATGATCATGAATAGAGTGATGCCTGTGAGTCTGCTGCCCAGCAGTGGCCTTGGGGAGAATGATGTTCCTATGTGGGACACTTTGATGAGCAATCCAGTAGACTCTTTTTACCAAGACTGTCTACAGATGGCCTAGCAGCAGAGAACATGCTGAGAATTTAATGAATGTTTAATTTAAATTTGTGGTCCTTAACCTGGTTTTATTTTAGAACTTAGCCATGTCTTAGACATAACGTCAAAAATTTGCTCCCCCATTTCCCGCAAATGTTCAGTGTTTGTTGTATATTTTATATACTGTCACTGAAAAAAATAATTTAGATTGGTTTCATTTCATTGAATGGTGGCATCTGGTAAATGGACCAATCTCCTTGAACCTGAAATTCAAAGTTATAACAAGGAAAACTTATATCTAGAATTACTGGAAAAAAACAAACAGCTACTTTGTATTCAACACTGCACGGTATAAGCATATAAAGCCATTAACAAGAAAAAAAATGAGTATAAGGCCTTTCCTATTGTTATGGAAAATTAGATCATTTGACATTTCTAGGAATTTCAGATTATTTACAGACATCTAGTTTATCAAGACACAAACTTAATTCTAAATCCTCACTCTTTAAAAATAATTGATAGACATTGATTAAAAAACTACTGATGTCCCAAGTATTGTGCTAAGGTGATATTGGAGATATAACAAGACAGAGCATTTGACTTCAGAAGAGTTTACAGATTCGTGAGAAGACAGACACATACAGAAATGATACAGAGATGAAATTAGTCATTTTGGATTGAGAATGCTATGACTAGACTTTAGGCTCCATCTGAGCCCCTCCTTCAAAAAATCTCCAATCTTCCACCTGCTCAGGTTAAACCCTTAGTCATTCTTGAATCTTCTCTTGCTAGTCTGTTTCACATCTGATGTGACCAGCCTGTTGCATCACTTTCAAAATCCATCACCTATATGGCTGCCTGTTGTTCCAAGCTGCTAGCTCTCGGCTGGGGTGCTGCATGAGCCTCCTTGCTGGTCTTCCTGTTTCTACCTTGTCCCCCACTTCTCCATGGCCTTTTTTCAACAAAGAAGACAGAATAATCCTGTTAATACTTAAGGTTCAAATCATGTCTTTCTTCTGCTTAAATCCACCAGTGGCTTCTCATTTCTTCCAGAGTAAAGGCTAAAGTCCTAAAAGGCACTGCATGCTCTGGCCTTCCTTCCCTGTCCTTCTGCTCTGGCACAGATCACATATGCTCCTTCCTTTGCACTGGCCGTTCCCTCTCTCACTTGAGTCTTGACTCAAATGTCACCTTCACAACGAGGATTACTTCGATGCCCCATAAAAGTGTCATGGACATTCACCACTCGTGCCAAGTGGTAAGAGAGAAAACAGTAGGTTTATTGGAGGGAATGACACGAAGGCAGAGTAGCAGGTAGAGTCCACCCCAAATGCCCACTGTCCTATTGCTTAGGTAGGGCACAGATGGTCTGCACACACCATCGTCAAAATTCCAGCAGCCTGCTTTACAGACTGATAGCGTATTTAGGCAAGTTTGTGATAATAGAAATTCCCTGTTACGGACTGAATGTTTGTGTTGCCCCTACCCCCAAATTCATATGTTGAAACCTAATGCCTAATGTGATGTTATTAGGCAGGGGGAGCTTTTGGGAGATGCTTAGGTGCCCCCATGAATGAGATTAATGCTCTTATGAAAGCGATCTCTCCGAGTTCCCTAGCCCCCTCCACCATGTGAGGACACGTGGTGCCTTCTGTGAACCAGAAAGCAGGCTCTCAGCAGGCACTGAATCTGCTGGCACCTTGATCTCGGGACTTCCCAAATTCCAGAACTGTGAGCAATACATTTCTGTTGCTCATAAGCCACTCAGTCTATGTTATTTTGTAACAGCATTTGGAACAGACTAAGACACTGGTCCTACAAGTGGCCCTATTAGAAAAGGGGGCTTCTGGAGCCAATGGCTGGTTCAGCCTCTCCTGCTGTTGAGAAAACTCAGAACTGTTGAACCAGCTTTCTGCTAGGCTACCAAAAGGAGGAAAAATGAGCCCCTAGTTTTGTTTCTCATCCCCCTACCACCCCAGTTAAAATACTAAACCTTCTCTGGCACTCCTGAGTACCATCACCCAATTATATTATTTTTCCGAGAGCACTCACCAACTTCTAATATACTTAGAACTTATTTTTATCTATTATCTGCCTTCCCCACTAGCATGTAAGTTCCACAAAGGCAGAGACGTTTGTCTATTTTTTTTTCCCCACCGCTGTGTATTCTCCAGCAATTCAAACAATTTGAACAATGCCTTCCCTGAAGTAGGCTCCCAATAAAGATCTGCTGAATGAATGAATGTGGAGACCTATGGAGGGGGTTATTGGTGAGAACAGACAAGGAAAGAAGTTTTTAGACTCATCTAAATAGGGAGAACTGTACCCTATGAGGAAGAAAGAGAAAAGAAAGAGGGAAAATTAACTGGAGAAGACTGAACTTTGCATAGAAAGACTGAGCAAAATCTGAACCAGCAAGTCAGGCAATACAGGAATCTTTATGCTCAATTCTGACAAATTTGAGTGTGTTCCCAGCAGACTGGCCAGGATGGTGACAGAGGTGGCTACTGTGTATATGAGGGGGGACTAAATAATCCGAGGTAGTTTATAGAAAAGAAAAAGATAGAAAGACAGTGGAGAAGGGCGGGGGGGGGGGAAGCACACCAAAAGAAAGGTTATCATGGTAGAGAGAATATATCGTATATTTACTTTGAGTAGCTCTAAAGAGATGAACTATTGTATGTAGGTACAGTACATTTCTAGATCAATATAAGAAAAAAGTTTTTATTTTGTTCAAAAAATAAATTGAGTGCTTTGTACTGCATTGGACATAAGGTCACCTGACTATGCAAACAAAGCCTGAGGATGACCTCTCAGGAATGTCATAAAAGGTACCTGTTTGAAAAAGCCTGGGCCAGGTGAGTCACTGAGGTGCAAGGTACAAGAATCCCCCCTGCATCCCTCTCTATTGTTCAGACATTAAGCTAAACTGTAGGTCACATTTCAGGGGTATGAGAGATATAATATATGGTGCAAGTAGATGCTCAAAAATGTTGAG
This sequence comes from Leptonychotes weddellii, assembly GCF_054177405.1. Classification (NCBI taxonomy): domain Eukaryota; kingdom Metazoa; phylum Chordata; class Mammalia; order Carnivora; family Phocidae; genus Leptonychotes; species Leptonychotes weddellii. The sequence goes on from NC_138372.1 coordinate 82,862,469, forward strand.
TGCATAAAGGAATGAATGAAAGGAAAACATAGCCAGTTCTGTACTCAATTTCGCATGTTATTAGGAGAGAAGCGAGTTGCAGAATTAAGACCTGCTCCCTGATGCAGACTTGGAATTTAGTGGGGGAAGCTGGTATCAGTGGCAAATACCAGGAAAAGAGAGCTCTCGGCATTGTTCCTCAAAGCCAGGAGCCTCATCCAAATTTTAAGAAGGAAAAAAGGAATTCTTCTCAATTTAGATAAACTGTGTGTTCCATAGGAAAGAGAGACTAGAAAAACTAAAGCCTTGGATCGGGGCTGCCATGTGAGGGTACTATAGTCAGTTAGGGAACAGTATACACATTGATTGAGACTAGTTTTTAATTTAGAACATAAGGTCTATGGGAAAGACAGTATAAAAGATGAAAAATATTAGAACATAAGGCTGCTTTTTGAGCTTTTAAAACATTAAAAAAAAAAGATGGCTTTGAATGAGGTTATCTGTATCTGTAGAATTTCTGTCTGTAAGCTCTATTTCTGAAAGAACCCTGAGTACTGGCTACTAATTTTTAAAGCTATCAGGTTCAGGATAAAAATGCCTTTTAGTAGCTAGTAAAGCTCTTGAAGTAAGTAAATAAAAACGGGGAGCCCAGCATGACCTGATAATGAAGATGCGCAACTGTAGTTGATCAGTTGCCCAAGAACAGTAAATTCTGTGGACCCCACAGACATGCTGAGGAAAAAGAATATAAAAATGTCAGCAATTTGTTACAACTATCTTAGCCCATGGAAGAGTGTGTGTACTGGGAGAATATAGCTGAAGCCCAGGAAATGGAAGTGGGAAACCAAAGTCGCAAGGAGAAGGGCTTTACGAATACATTAAGATGTGCCAGATGAGGCTGATGTAACATTTCACGCCAGGTAACAGTACTGGAAGTGGTGGCCATTGCAGCAGTAACAGTAAGAGCAAAGACATGTACACTGCCCACGTGCCAGACCTTGTTCTAAGTACTTCACAAACTCCAACTCTAAGCCTCATCAAGTGAGCATTCAACCTCATGAGCCAGCGCTGCACGATGAAGTAAACGAGGAGAACCTGAGGGAAACTGTCACTTTGCTATGTCATATAAGCAGCACCTGTGGTGCATCCGTGTGACAAAAGAAACCTTTCGTGGCACTTCTCATGGAGCTAGTGGTTCACAGAACTGCCAGAGACATGAATTTAATGTACATAAAAGGGGTCTGAAAAACAGTGTTTCATTAATCATCAAATTATTAAATATCAGGCAGGATTACTGGGTTCTTACGGATCAAATATTTTATATGAAGTTTCAGACATACATCTTGGAAACTCTCATTGGCTTAGAAGTGCTTTCTCTTAGGGAGACAGTGCATCTTACTGCAGGAAAGCTACAATCCATTTAAAACACTTCATTGTACTAAGGTAATGGTTGCCTTCTAACTCCCATCCATTGACTACCTGTCTACCCTAATAATGCAAGTCCTCTTACCACGCTAACTTATAAACAATCAGTTATAAACAAACAAAATAAGGATGGAAAAATTTAGAGAAAAACTTTAAATTGATACTATGAGCTTGTAATGGGTTGAATGGTAAACCCCCTACCCTGTTCCAAAAGATATGTCCACCAAGAACCTGTGTATATGATCTTATTTGGAAAATAGGTCTTTGCAGATGTAGGTTAAGGATCTCAAGATGAGAGATGAGGTCATCCCATATTTGGGGGGGGGATGTTCTAACTGCACTAAGGTGGGCTCTGAATGCAATGACAAGTGTCTTTATAAGATAAAAGAAAGGGATCTGACACACAGAAGAGAAGGTAATGTGAAGACAAGGCAGAGATTGGAATCATGTCTCTATAAGCCTTGGGATGCCAGAGACTGCCAACGGCCACCCAGAAACCATAAAAAAGGCATGGAATAGATTCTCCCTCAGAGTCTCTAGTAGACACCGATCCTGCCAACACTTTGATTTACAACTTCTGGCTTCCAGAACTGTGAGAGAGTAAATTTCTGTTGTTCTAAGCCACCCAGTTTGTGGTCATTTTTATGGCAGCCCAAGGAAACTATTACAATGGGATTAAAACAAACACGTTATCAGAATAAAATGGAGTGAAACCGAAATGCCAAGTCATCGAAGAAAAAAAATGACAAAAGATTGAGCATAAGATAGGGGATCGGAAAATAAGGGTAGGTGAGAATGGGTTTGTTGAATTACAAGGGCAAGAAGGTAAAAACTAAATGAAGTGGATGTTTGAGATAATAAATATTATCCACTATTATACTGTGATTAAACTAATAAATAGTGGTTAAGGCATTGTCAGGCTGTTTCAGGAATTATCAGAAACATGAAAGCTCTATTATGCTATATTGAGTTAAATAAACACGAATGATACAAATTCTCCAAGTTTCTAACACCCTGGCTAAAATGAAGTTCATGCACCTTGTCAAATGGTTAGTAGAGTAATGGGGATGCATGTGTGCAAGGAAAGAGACAGCACTGGAGTGAAGCCGCCCAAGCTCTGGATCTGGCTCTTTGTCCTGCAAGGTCATTTGTATGGTCCCAGAGACCAAATGAAACCTTTGTTGATTTTTTAAGAATTGCTATAGTATTTGTCACCATACCAAAAGGAGCATACTGATCTATATTTTATTTTCAAACTGTCCCATTTTCCCCTGCTTTTTCAAATATCAACTACACATGGCACTTTAATACCTGCTAGGTCTCCCATGGGCCTTATTTTCTGACTTCATTTATTTAGCCTTTTCTGAACGCATGTTTCATCAAAGGCACTGTGCAAAGTGCGATCGATATGAGAATGAGGAGCAAAGGAGTCGGGTTCCCAAGGCTTGAGGGAACAGTACGCCAGAAGAAATCACTTAACCTATATAAAAATAATATTATATGTTCTATGTAAACTATGAAATGAAGGTGTTAATGATTCATCTTCATCCCGGACCACTCTTTTTGGTGCCAACCACCTACTGAAATATTGAGGATGCACAGGTACTAAAACTTTGTGCAAAACTGAATGTATTACCTTTTCCTCTATACCTGTTAATATCTCTTCTGTTTCCTGGTCAATGGCTTCACCATTTGCCAGTCATCCAAGGCAAGTACTTGTATATTTTCCTTGTACTACTGCTACCTCGATTCCCTTACGCAATCAATTAGACTTCCAGAAGATATCCAAATCTGCCATAGTCCTGCTCCACTTTGCACTCTTGTTTAAACCAGCATCATTCCTCCCTTGGACATCTGCAATGACTTCCTAACTCATCTCTGTTCTGTCCATGCCTCCCTCCAAGCCACTATCATGGAGTAGATAGTGATCTTTTAAAACAGTGTAAACCAGTTCATATCATTTTCTGCTTATAAAGCTTAATACATTTCCACTGTATATATAAATATATTAGAATGCGCTCACTATGCTCCAAACATGTTGACTTTCCAAGTCCTTCAACATACAAAGTTACTTCCTGATTAAGGGCCTTCACACAAGCTATGTCTCCACCGTGGAGTTTCGCTACTCTCCACCACCTCACACCCTGCCAATCCACACATATCCTCTACGTTTCACCTAGATGTCACTTCTTCTGTCCTTCCCTGACACTGCAGGTAAAGTAGGCCCTCTTGTCATACCCTTTCAGCTGTGCTTCTGCTTCACAAGGCTTGTCAAAACTGGTGATTATTTGTGAAGTTGTTTTATATTTGTCCCTGTCCACCAAACTGTCCATCCTATTTACTGTTTTAACTCTAGCATTTGGCATAGGGCCTGGCACATGGGAAACGTTGTATAAATATTTGTTGAATAAAGGAATGAATAAATGAATAAGCAAATACAGTGAGGTCATAGGTAAGGAACAGATGGTTTCAAACAGGACCTACTCAGTTCTCTACATACCCCTAAATCAGTGCACCGAGCTCCCCCTACACCGGTAGCTGGGGGAGGAAACAGGATGCTGCCATTTTCTTTCAATCCTGTTAGACTTATACAGCTAATGGGATTATCTCCAAATTTCAACATTTTACTTCTAAAATGACTCATTCTTAGAGTAGCAAGAATACAAAGAATTCCCATATACTTTTCACCTCAACCTCCTCAAATGCTAACATTTTACCATGTTTGCTTTATCCATCTCTGTATTTTTCCTGAACCATTTTAGAAGACACTGCAGACATAATGCCTTTTACCTCTAAATACTTCAGTGTGTATTTTCTAAAACTAAAGAGTTTCTTCTCATAATCACAGTACAATTATCAGCAAAAAATTAATACTATTAATCTAAAAACTTCAAAATTTGTTCACTGTCTCATGTATGTCCTTTAACATACATACATACATAAAATTTTTCAGGCCCAGGATTCAATCTAGGACATGTTGCATGTACTTATCATGTCTCTTCAGTCTCTGTTGTAATGATACAATTGTCTTTCATGACATTGACGTTTTTGAAGCACATAGGCCAATTATTCTGTAGAATAATTCAAATTGGGTTTGTCCGATGTTTCCTCATGATTAGGTTCAAATTATGCCTCATGGGGGCAGGAATCCCACCAAAGTGATGCTGTGGCCTTCTTAGAGCATCACATTATGAGGTACATGTGATCTACTTGTTCTTTTATTAGTGATGTTAACTTTAATAACCCAATTAAGGTTTCTGTTTTTCCTTTTGTTATTAGTAAATTCTTGTGAGAAGATACTTTGAGATTATGTGAATATACTAATAACCAATGTTTTTTTTCTAATTAGCCAACTCTAGTCTATGGTCCAACTAAATCTCCATAAATAAGAACTTGGAAAAATGTTTAAAGTCTGCTTATGGGTCATGAAATAGCTAATCATGCAACTTTTCCTAGTGTAATGGTCTATTAACATTCTACCTTAACCTCCTCCCCTCATGCACACAAAGAAAGAAACCTAGGATGCTATTTTTTTTAAGAACATAATAAAATATCTAATCTCATTCATCATTCATCAGATGAGAAAGCTGAATCCCAGACAGGCTAAGTGACTTGCCTAAGGTCAGACAGCTACTCAGTAGCAGACCTGAAAATAATTAAGTGCTCATTGTAGAGTAAGAAAGGCAAAAGTCAGTTCAGTGCCCTTCAAATACATAAGCCCTACAGGTACACCTGACGCTGTCTAAAGCAGATTTGCTGTGACAGTTTTTAGAAAGTAGTGGGATTTTTATACAGATCCACAGACAGGGCAGAACATCTTCCATGGAGTCACTGTGGTTTCTAGGGAAGTACAACAACCCACTGCTCTGCCTGAGCTCTCTGTGTCTTCTTCCTTTCTGTCTTGTTCTTCTCCCTTGGCAACACCCATGTCATTCCAAAGGCAAAAGTCAAGTCTCATAGCTCTGGAAAAGAGCATTGCCTACAATGGGATCCTAATCTAGAACTGTCATATGCTCCTTGCCCAATACTCTGGACTCCTGTTTAATTCTAACCAATACCTTTTTGTATGTTATTCTGCATTTGCATGGTGTGGTTCTGCCATCATCTTATCATGTTTTACAAATTTGAAAAATAGTTGGTAATTTACCCAAGAATATTCTAACCTGGACTAATACAGAAGCAAGCAGACCCTTCTACAATGCCCTGGGACTTTCTTTCCCAAGGAGACTATACTATTTAAGAAAAAAAAAAAAAAAAACTAGCATGTTTGAGGAGTTGGAACTCCAATCTCATCCTCTGCCTAGAAAACAGGTGGACCTAGGCATTAGCTTGCCTGCTCTGCTTCCTCCAAAACCTTTTAGAAGTAATGGGAGATGTCAGTGCCCTAGCCAATCCAGTATCCCAAGGTAATATTTCTTGATAAAAATTATTTTTAGGTAATATTTAGCAGCATACCCAAGCAATGAAGAGAGGTAAGGACTATAAAACCATCCCACGCAATCCTTATGCAGCATTCCTCCTTACTGCTTCTGAGAAGCACAATGTGCAGAAAAATAGAAGCAGTGTTTTAATTAAGGATTAACTCTCAATCAGGATTTGGTATAAAATAAAGTATATTTAAAAAATCATAAAAGCAGAGATGTGAATTTCCAGGAGTTAAAATTAGTAATTCAACTCAGACATGCAGGAAAATGTTGGCTGTGGTAGGAGTTACTAGCGGTGGTGGTGGTAGAATCAGGTGTAGCTGATATTTATTGACTGTTTACCATGTACCAGCCCTGTGCCAAATGCTTAAAACTCCTCATTTAACCCTGAGAACCATCTTAGTGTTCTTATTTTACGCAAAAGTCAGTATAAACACTGGGATAGTTTTATAAATTTGATCTAAGATTATAATCGTGCTGCATGGTGATGTCTGAATCATCTTGGAGTCCAGACCACCGTGCAGTTATTGCTGACTGACAGACTAACTCATTCCCTCCTTTCTTTCTGGTCACTTTATAAGGGAGGTCTTCCACGATCACCCTATATAAAAATAGCAAATTCCCATCCCACACTTGCCGGAGCGTCCCCATTAAAATATAAGCTCCGTAAGGGCAGGAACTTGTCTTCTCAACTGCTATATCCCAGTACCTAGAACAGTGCCCTGTGTTAGGTATTTAATGTGTATCTGCTGAAGGAATGAATAAATAATTCATAAATAAAACCAAACTCTGACAAAGATTAATTTTAAATGAATGATCTGCTTTTACTTCTTGATTGCAAAAGGGTTCTGTGGCATGCTCACCAGAGTCTCTTAAAAAATCTGGGCGGGGCATATTTGACTGCATGACTCTGTTTATTGAAAAATTCCCTGTAGCTCACATTAATGTTCAAAATCATTCTGTTGGCTATGCAATTTTTGCTTAAAAAAAAAAAAAAAGGCGGGTGCCTGGGTGGCTCAGTTGGTTAAGCAACTGCCTTCGGCTCAGGTCATGATCCCGGAGTCCTGGGATCGAGTCCCGTATCGGGCTCCCGGCTCAGCGGGGAGCCTGCTTCTCCCTCTGACCCTCTCCCCTCTCATGCTGTTTCTCTGTCTCTCTCTCTTTCTCTCAAATAAATAAATAAAATCTTAAAAAAAAAAAAAGGCAAAAGGCCTGAAACTCCATTCCTAGTGCTAAAAAAGTTTGAACATTAAATACTTTGTTGAACATTAGAGACAAATTTTAGATTAGGCAACTCCGCTCATCATTGGACAACATCCTCTGAACATCTACACGTGCCAAGCACAGAGAAAGTGCTGGGAGTAACCACGCAGTGCAATATGAGGGCTAATGACCTTCCACTAATATGGGACATCTGCTCTCCCTGATTGCCAACCAATCTTCCATCTTGGCTTTCTAGAACTAAGTGAACTCAAACAAACAGGATTTTTAGCATAACTGACCTCCTTGGCAACTTTTATCATCTCCTGCTGCTAGGAAGGCAAAGTAAAGGACAGTAGAAATTTATACTTTTCATTTGGGGAAAAAGGTCATAACTTTGGTAGAATCTTAAGAAATTCGTAGGAAAGAAAAAGATATTTGTAGGAAAATTGTTTTTCAAGGAAAACCTGTTTTTAAATGAGTGAAAATTATGGCCTATTGAGAATCTAAGATAATTGGGTAACACTGGGCTAAAAAACAGAAAGATAACTTTTTTTTTTTTTAAGTAGGCTCCATGCCCAGCATGGAGCGCAATGTTGGGGCTTGAACTCACAACACTCAGATTAAGACATGAACTTAGATCAAGAGTCGGATACTTAACTGACTGAGCCACCCAAGCACCCCCAGGAAGGTAAGTTTTAATAGGTGTTTAAAGTTTCAAAATAAAGTGTGCTCTGACTACTTGCATTACACAAGCTTGGTCATTTATTACCGATCCTTGTGAATAGAAAAGCTATTAAGTTATTCAAATAGAAAAAAATCTGTCAGTTGATGTGACATATTACTTGTATATTTACTTATATACAAGTGTATGAAATTTTACTGATGTTGTTAGAGCCCTGAGTGTTACCTGTTTCCCTTTCAGTTTTTGCTTTCAGGGGAAAAAAAAAAAAAAGTTAAGGTTATATTACACGATGCAAATCCTTTTTTCAAATACCCCTAGACATTCATGTTTTGCTCAGGCTAAAGATTCTAAGAGTAATAAAATTGTATTCATTTCTCCTCCAAAAGAATTTTACTTAAAAAAAAAAATGATATTTTAACATAAGGGAAGGAAATCACACTTTATTCATAGCGTTTTTCAACACAATATTCTCTTTACATGCTATATCTACCTCCAGGAAGATTATGTGACGTTAAATAGTGATGAGAAAAAAGTTTTGACTTTTTCAGACTATCACATGCTTCTGGATGGTATGCTAATCTTTTGTGATTCGCTGTGGCACAGCACTCATTCTGCAAGAAAGTGACTGAGGTATACTTGTAAATACTGGCATCAGAGGAAGCATGCTTTAGCCATTTCAAAATCCTGAAACTAATCATTAAAATAGGATCATAAGCAGATCTGGGATACCAGGTGAGATGGGCTAGCTGCACACCAGCCTTACTTAGGTACCATTAACTCACACAGCATTATGACCACAAACACATATGAGTTAAAAAGAGTTGAGCGAATATACAATTCACTGAAAAGTTTGAAACTTACATATTAACATACCCTTTGCACTTCTGATGGATTTCTAAACACAAACATGACCCTTGATGTGGCACAGAGAACTATGTCTAGACACGTTCGTAAACCTGTTGGTCCATCTGATTTTGCTTAGCTCCACAAAAAAGTCCTGGCTAAACAGATCAGCATATTAACTGGTTATATTTCAAAATCTGGAATGAAGATGTTTAATGTTCTTGTGCCTCCAATCCTTAAGTGACAGCAAATTGTATTCTGAATTGCAGTACTCACAGCTGTTGCCTGCTCTATTACCCCTCTGTCCAGCTGAATGTTCAGGCTCCTTGTATGGAAACTGTAGGGTCGTATCCAAGGTTCTGAAACCTTCTTTAAGAGAATGATGCTTGTAGTACTCCACAAGTTCCTTTAGGATAAAAGAATTAAAGATTATTTTTGATAAGGGTACTTTTATTCTCAAACACATGAACTCTTGAACACATAACTATATACAAGAGGAAGATGACTGATTTAATGCCAAATTTTCCATAAGTATATGGAAGGGTAGGTAAATGATCATCTCTCCCTGCTTTCTGGATGTACATGGCACCTAACTAATAATCGTCCGCGTTACTCAGGCTGGCCACTGACTGATAATGTGAGTTACCTCCTATTGTTATTCATGGATAGAGAGCATCCTGTTAGTCTTCAGTCAGATGTGGTCAATGAAAAGAAACCATACTAAACTTTAATTGCAGAACAGTAATTATTGTTATTTATGAAATACTTGCTTTTCTAAACAAAAATAAAGGGAACAGCTGTTTGCTGAATATATAGCAATTTCTCGTTTCCTGCATTTTCTTTCAACATAGCAGAAAAACAAACTTGATTCTAAACATTCTTTTCCACGGTAAACCAAAGTTGATAAACCACAAATGCTACCTGATATTATTTCTGGCTTACAGTGAAGTGTTAGTGCCCTTCAAAGTTCTGTATAGCATCTGCTACTTATAGAGGTCAATAATGTAGTACTTTCCATTTTCCCTTATATCTAATTTGCCTTAAATATATCCAAGCCTAATATAATACCATCCACCCTCTTCCATACTAAAATTTCAGGAAATTTCTCTTAAGATGTTGGTTTCATAGATTCTGCACAAATATGAATCCTTCTATTTTAAGTAGAAAATAATAATTCATAATGGAAAAAAATGCATATTATTATTAGACGAGTACTATAATGTTTCTTAGAAATACCTGAAATAAAAAGCAATATCACTTTTAACCTAATTATTTGGTGCTTCTATTAACCAATAGAGTAAAAGTAACTCATTTCTTCTAAAAACCAAACTGTCATCAACTCAGTACCTCCACTCAGTGGTTATGTTCAAAGTTCCTCAAAACAAATCAACTGAGCCAAAAATCACCCAAAAGAAGCAAAAAAGAATCAATGATTTCTATTATTTATGATTTACATTATTTTTTTTTTAAAGATTTTATTTATTTGACAGAGAGAGAGGTAGTGAGAGCAGGAACACAAGCAGGGGGAGTGGGAGAGGGAGAAGCAGGCTTCCCGCGGAGCAGGGAGCCTGACGTGGGGCTCGATCCCAGGACCCTGGGATCATGACCTGAGCCGAAGGCAGACGCTTAACGACTGAGCCACCCAGGCGCCCCTATGATTTACATTATTTATGGCTAAACTCAGATGAGTTGTAGAATGCATTGTGTGGGGAGTTCCAGAGGTCACAAAGATTATGAAGGTAAAGCTACTGCCCTCTAGGACTGCTCACTCTTGAAGGAAAAGTTAGGGTTATGGGCACTCAAAGGTGAGAAAGAGTACTTCCTTTTGTGAGCCCCATGGAGAGGATGAGGGAACGGTTCATGATGGAGGTAGCTTGGCTTAAATTGAAGAACAGGCAAAATTGCAGAAGCCAGGAAGACGGAAAGGATTGTTTTAAGTAGAGCAGCCGGGCTAGGAACAGACATAAAAGTGATTGATTGAAGGCTACATTCATAAACAAAAAGCAGCATGGTTTGGCTGAAGCACTGGGTAAAGCAAATGGAAATTCTTCAAATCCCACATCTGTAAAACGGGGAGAACGCACCAGTTCACAGATTATAGTAAGAATGTATAGAGTGCCTGGTATGTGTGAATAATCCTAACTACCACCACAATCCCATACGCCAGGACCTTTACAGGGCTTTGCTCCATCTCCACACGATAAACAAGAGACAGGCTTAGTCCCCATTGATAGTCAAGTCTCAGAGAAGTTAATCGACTTGTGCAAGGTTGAACAGTTGATGTCTGTCTCCAAAGTCTGTGCTCATAACTACATCGTACTATTAGCAAGTAATGCTTAGCAAATGTAAATACAAAAAAATGGAGGCAAAAGGGAAGGAGCATTTTCTAAGTGTCCATGTTATACCAAGAACTTTGTCTTCTTAGATCTAAGATGCTAAGGTTTTACATACTTTACATCTATAACTATCTATCTATCTATATCTATTATCATCATCATCTATGTTTCTTCTTTCTTTTTTGAGCCCAGATTATGGTGGTCTTTGATGAAGCAAAGGAATTTGGAATCTGACCAACAAAAATATTATTTATTGCTTTTAAAAAATAAAAGGCAAAATGTTGTAAGGTCTCTGCAAGGATTGTACATTCATATATATTGTGTTGCCGATGCAAATGATATCAAAGTGTTGTTCTTTTGTCTTATTATTTAAATTAAATAAAACGTGTTCTTTAGCAAAAATATGAAAATAAACCTGAAAGTAACTATAAGCCAATAACTTTGAGCTTCAATGTAATTTTGTTATAAATAGTATGAATTTTATGCATTATAATATTATGGATTAGTATGAATTAAAGTTTATGTGAAGTTGGCAAGAAACCACAGACTTATCATACTGAAAAGGACTTGGTGATCATTTCCTACCTACCCATCTCCAAATTTTATGGAAGAAAAAAATGACTTTTCCAAGGCCTTGGGTCATGGAGCTTGGTAAGCTGCAAATACTCTTTTATCACTTCACTAAGCATCGAAGATAGTTTAAGTTCCATTTTTACAGTTTCATGAGGGTAAATCTTCCTACATGTTTCTGACTGGGTAGAATTAAATTGTGCCACCATGGGTCTTTTCCAATTTATGCCTTTATGCTTTCTGTATTTTAGTCTAATCCACCCCTGCTTTAGCAGTCATTGACCTTCAGGTACTACAAGTAAATAAGAAGACTCTAAACAAAAGAAATCGCTAAGCTTTCCTTATCTCACACTGACAAAGCAGTGTCAACAATTCAAGTCTCTGAAAAATAATGAGTGAGAGTCAGTCATTCCAATTACCAAGGAAACAGGCAATGGAGATGATTTATAAACAGCATTTGGACATGGGTTGTCTGGCATACATGAAAATTAGAACAAAATTAATGCCTTGTAATCTGGATAGAGAAATTCATTTAGAATTTGAATGTAATGACTAAGAAAAACAAAGATTTTGATTAGCCAAGCTACTGAAACCCAAGGGGGAAAAGCTTAGGTCATAACCACCTAAGGTCAATCTTCTCTTTGAGAAACTGGCTAATTTAAAACAAGTTCTGGAGTTTGCTTCCATTTCACATCCTTGCCAAATTAAAATTTAATTCCAGGCCCTAATAAGTTTCATAGGTAGAAGCATATAACTTTACCACCCATAATGCGAGGACACGGAACTATTCTTAAGCAATAACTCCAATGCACAGACCATTATGTACATATAACAGAAACTGTGTTATTTGACACCAATGTGATAAAAGGTAACTAACTCCTTGAAGTTGTATGATCCTGATTTAGAGAAGCCCCTACACATTACCAGAGTGAAGGCAAAGGTGCCTATTAATTCTCTCTCCCCTTCCAAAGGGCCTGCTTACTAAAATAGGAGCCATTCGTTCTGATCAAGTATCCATGTGGCATTTTTGAGTTTAGATGTAAAGGACAGCACTACTGTGAGATTCTTGCTATGGATGGATTTACGAATCTGAAAGCTTTAGAATAGTGGAGTCATGTTGAGTTTTGTAAAAACATACTGATTTCATAAGGTAAGGATGCAATATAAATTGGTTCAACAAACGAACAGAAACAAAGAGGAGGGACAGCTCCAGACTACAGTTCCTCGGTCTCTTCCGCAGCTTTTACAGTTATTTGCTAAACCTGATTATTTACCCAAGACACAGTTTTTCAGCTGCCTAGCTTTCTTTTTACAATTATATCCTTTCGTTAATATTTTTTTAGTTTCACTGTAGTTATGCTATTAATTCTGAATCCCCTCCCTTTAGCCCACTGTGCTATGTGCTTCCCCTCCAGATATAGAAGAACAACTTGCCTGTGTCTCTAGCAGTGGCATTTAGGATATTCTACACATACCATATAAGGGGGCAGCCTGTTTTAGCTCTGTGACGGTACTCTTAATTCAATTTCCAGAACATCATTGCAGAACCTTGCACTGCTCTCTGGTACACATTAGTTAAGAATGCTGGGGGGTCTGTTGCTTATACTATAATCACAGCTTTGTATGGAGATAGGAAGGCGAGGACCTATGTCCACTAATCCAGGTCATGAAGTATTTACTGGCTTTTTCACTTCTTAACCCTCAGCTGCTGATGAACTTTCTGGAGCTGAACCAAGGGACACAAAGCTGAATTGATTGGCCCTTTCCAGTGACTATTCCTTTCATCCTATTTGCCTGTCTCCTCGGATGGGAGTTCCTTTTGTTACTTTCAAAGTCGGCAAAACTGGCAGTCATCTTTGGCCCTACAGCATTTTTTTTTTTTTTTAAGACTCACATTAACTCTAATACCGTGGAGCAGCCTCATTATCATCCATGGAAGTTCTGCAGGTGAAAGCTCCAGCCAATATGTCTTGCAGTGAGGTAGAGAACCCCTGTGCCTGCTTTTATCATGTCTCAGCTGGGGCCATTCATTATTTGTGCATCCGCTTGCCACCTCCCCCCTAGATTTTCATTTTAGGAAAAACCTCCTCAGGTCCAGTTCTCTCTGTGCACAGCCTGCTTGTTCCAACAGAACGTAAGTCACTTCCAGCAGGGAGGATGCCTGGATCCTGGTTACTAATTTGGCAGGGCTCACATTTTCCAGGACATGATCTTGCTGCCCATCCGTAACTGCTGAATTGGGAATGTGATATTTATGTCCAGAGAGGTTTTCTGCCTTTTTTTTTTTTTTCAACTCAAGATGCTTCCATTTCTTTAAAACACTAATCCCTGTCTTGCAGCTGTTCTAGATTTTTAGGTAAGACTTTCAAGCTGCCCTATTTTGTAAGGCTCTCTTCCGTTCCGTTTTAACTTTAATGTTTAACATCTGCAAAGTGCTTTGAGATGTCTTCTGGAGGATGCAATATGTATCATTTGACTGATGGCTCAATCAATGAGTGGTCCTTCCCAATGTTACTCAAAGTACTTAGAAGTGCACTTACAAATGCATCTTGTATCTTGTGTCCAAATTCTTCATTATGTCAAGAAACTCTCAAACGTGAAAAACAGACTTGAGACCATTTTTAAAGAAATACAAACTTTTTCTTTACTGTCAGCAATGCATATATAATGCCATATAGACACTGTTTTTATGACATCCATAATATGATGCACTAATAAAATTATTAAGTGGTAATTTTTTAAACTATAAGAATAAAGTAATCTTGGGTCATTTGAAGCAACTTGGTAACAATGTACTATTTCAATTTAAATATAAAATTCCTATGAAATACCAAATGTTTGGTAAAAATGTTACCGTTAATACTTAACTGTCCAAAGTAATGAAGCAGAACCATAACAGATGATTTAAAATAGCAGAAAATACAAAAAGCTTTTCCACTTGACATTATATTGTACTTTGCATGAAATGAACCTAGTGAGAGGTATTTTACCAGCTACAATTTTTTTGTTGTTATTAAAAATACCTTCCTCTGTCTGCATGAGCAGTTAGAGGTAGAGGAAGGAAGAGGAGAAAGATGGATGTGAAAGATCTGCCCTGTGACTCAAACACAAGGCAAAACACAAATCACTGAAAGTTGACCGAATTTGTCTATTGTTCTAAGAATCATAAATAATGTGGACTCTGAAATGTTATCTAAAACTTGCAAACTGAATTTACAGTGAAAAATATGAGTAGGGCAATATAACACTTAATTGGAATTCTTAGAATTATCAGGATTCTGCTGCAAAATTATAGGGGTCTCTTATAAACAACTTTTCAGTGCACAAAATTTCTAAGAAACGATCGAATTAAACTGACCTTTGAAATAAGAGCAAAATAAGGACCACAGATTGAAAAGAACTAATCAATGCTTACCATTAAACTTCTAAATTTTCTATTTTCTGCAATGTGAAAAAAGCCATCTCTTGTTAAAATCTTGATGTGCTTTGCTTCATTATTGTACCTGTGGGCAATGAATGACGTATGAATATAAATGTGTTTTTAACCAGTAGAAATCAATAATTACCAGTGGGCATGCCCCAATACAATTATAGGAATTAATTCTGAAGACAAAATATATACCTATGCCAATACACTGGTGACAGCTAATTAACAAAATATATTTACTAGATTGGTTGAAGATACAAGCAATATTTGAAGTGAGAAGGGGAGGTTAGATTTGACCAATCACTATGCCCAATTTATTGAGTAAGTTCAGTTTGAGAATATAGAAAAACAAAATCAAATCAAACGAAATCTAGTAATATATATTTTTAGAATTAATGAGAAACATAAACACATCAAATCACCAAAATACAATGTTATGAAAGAAATCTAATATGCCAATTAGCAGCCTGTAACACTTAATACTGTTTTTCTAACAGATATTTTCAAGTATTAATGAACTGTCTGGATAGATGCATTATTTCTGCTGCTATTAGAACCTTGGTTTTTAACTTCAGTGTTATACATGTCAGATGGTCTATGCAATTATGAAAACAGGAAATCTATTTCTGTAAAAGTACTTGTCCTACTTACTTAATGCTAATTGCATATTCTCCTGACTCTTTGGTCCTGTGCCTCACAAGGTAAGTACTATTTACCCTATTAATAAGTTCAGTCTCTGCCTGCAATCTTTCCATTGCTCCAGCATACCTGAAAGAAACAATGACACAGAAAATTTGGGTAATATACCTGGAACAGAACTGAAGCTAAAAATAAGTCTCTGTCAAGATTTTAGTTTAGTGGCAGATCTGAGCTGTTTTTACTTCGATACTAATTACATTACTTCAAAAAATAGTGCAGAAAAAAGTCCTTTGATAAGTGAAAAACAAATGCTCTACAAAGCTAGCAACAGTGAATAGTGCCTAATGCACAGTAAGCACCCAGTAAATATTTATCAAATAAATAAATGGGACAAAGAAAGGAGTGAGTAGGTATTGAGTTAGAGAGAGACTAATAACGGAGTTTAAGAACAAGAAGGAAAAAGACTTGTAAGAGAGGGACTATCATGTATAGGACACACACACATACACACATGTATACACATACAGACCCTCTAAAATTTCACCTTTTCTATGCATACTGTGAAATGAAACCTACTTGGAGCATCTTTTTAAGAGAATTCCAGTAACAATTTAAATTATTTTTAAATAATTATTTGGGGGGATATAAGGTAAATTCTTATGATCCACAACTTTGATAACCAATTTTCTTAAGAACTTAGTAGGGGCTAAAATTTAAGGTAGATATTTTCAATAATAGAATTCTTCCTAAACTATCTTCACTTTAAACATACCCAAATTCCATAACAACAGTAATAATGAAAGGCCCAAATCCAATGGTAAAATACTCCTTAGGAACCCTTTCACATCAAATACACATTTTACATTTATTGGCAAAATACAGTGGAGATTTGGGGCGATAAAAGTTAAAGGGAAAAAATTTATGTTTAGATTGGCTCTCTTTCAAAACTTCATGAATTAGTATTCAAGAAAACTCTGATTCACACATAGACTGGGGTAACTCAGTTTAAACACCCACCTTTAATTTATATTAAATGTTTATTTAAAATACAAAAGTTTGTTGAAGGAGGATATGTGAGATTTCCACCAAGTATAGAAGGAGAGCTAAGGGCATTTTATGCAGGTAGTACCTTAGGATAAAAGCACTTATGATAACCCATGAACTATTAGTTACCTAGTATGTTTTGATCACTCTTCCATCTTATCTCTCACTAGTCTCCAGCCTTCTTTCAGGTTCAGGAATTCACCAGCCTCTTTTTGATCTTACGAGTCTTCCCACAGACTGTTATTGCCTGGAAACATTCACCCAATCCACACACATTCCTTCTCATCACTCAAGCTTAGAGTGACCTTCTCTGACCATCCCATCTGAAGAATGTTGTCCTGCATCTCACACTTCCCTCCGTTATTCTTATTACAGTATCCTAATCTCTCCCATGGCACTTACCACAATTAGTAGATAGTATATACATTTTTATCAAAGTAACACATGAACATAGTTTCTAAAAGTCAACTCGTGCTGTAATAATAATGAAAAAAAGCAGCATTACCCCATCTGATCAGCTTTCTATCCCAAGTTCCATTTCAAGCATTTTATCTATTTTTTATCTATGCTTGCATATTTTTAAATAATCTAATCAAACTACAATTTCTTAATTTATCAATTTTAGGTGTCAGGAAGGAAAATCATTTCTTCTCCATTCATGCTCATTTCTTCATGGTCTTCTCCTCACTCTTGTTTATGTAACCTCTACAAAGCCAAGCCATCATCTGGCCCAGTTTTGTCATGTTTTCATAGTCAAAGAACATCTGACATCCAAAAAAACAATTCCTCAAGTTTTTATTTGCTCAAACTTGTCCTACAAATTCTCTCCAAAGTCTCCCAGGTGAATGATAAACACCTCAATAATACACTTCTCAACACCATATACTGAACCTGTCCATTTTTTCTACGGAGACATTCATTTCTTCTGAGCCCTCCACACTCTTGGTCTATTCAATACTACTTGCTCTCTAAGCCTGCTGAATTATTATAGTCCTGGGACATCCCTTTGCTCTCATTTCCTGGAATCTGTATCTCCCTCTTTATTGGTTTATTAGCTCATCCTTCAGCTTCCTATAAATGGATACATGGGTTGTAATACTCAGAAAGCATCCCATCCAGAAAAAATATTTTTATTTTACTTGATACTTAATTCAGAATTTGCCTGGATATAAAATTCTAGGTGAGAAATTACTTTCTCAAATTTTGAGGCATTGTCCTATTGTCTTCTCACTTGCAATTGAGTGCCATTCCAATTCTTTGTATGTGATCTGATTTCTTTTTCTCCCTGGAATCTTTCAGACTCTGTTTTCTCCATATTGCAAAATTTCATGATAATGTGCCTTCCAGTTATATGCTATACGTTTTAGTTCAATATTGTCCTGGGCTCTCAGTAGCA
This sequence comes from Leptonychotes weddellii, assembly GCF_054177405.1. Lineage (NCBI taxonomy): Eukaryota > Metazoa > Chordata > Mammalia > Carnivora > Phocidae > Leptonychotes > Leptonychotes weddellii. The sequence goes on from NC_138372.1 coordinate 82,880,437, forward strand.
TCTTTAATTTGGAGCCATATGTCCTTTAGTTCTAGGAAATTTTTGTCTTATTTCCTTGATAATTGCTACTCTCAGTTTTCTCTTTCTGGAGTTCCCACTAAACAAATGCTATACCTCCTGGATCAACTGTCTAATTTCCCTACCTTTTGTCCCATATTATCAAATGATTTGATTTTCTGGAAGATTTGCCCAACTTTATTTTCCAACTCCACTACTTAATATGTAATTTAAGAGCTCTTTCTTGTTCTCTGATTTTCCTTTTATAAAACAACCAGCTCACTTCCATGGGTATATTGTCATCTCTTAATTCTGAGAATATAAATTAAAGGCTTTAAAAATAAATCTTTCTTCTGCTCATTCTAATGTCTGTATTTTCCTCATTTCTTTTCCCCATTTATTCTATTTGTTCTCTAGTTCAAGGCTTTTCTCAAATGCCTGGTTACTCTTTGTTGTCTGTTTATATTTAGGAGAGAGGCATCTCTGTGGGGGTGGGGAGCACCAAAGCAGACTCGCTGGGTAGGAACATAATCATTTGGCAAGAATGTGATTCATGGGGCTGGATAATACCCAAATGGTAGGATTTTAGGATTTTTTTTTACTGAGTCTGTTCAGTTCCTTTAGAGAAAAATCTTCCAGATTTCTGTTTGGATGCAATGAGGATAGTCTGTGTGTATGAGACCCAGCTGTCACAGTATTGGAACTGAGCTACACAAAGGAACTGGGGATTGTCATCAGTCAGTATGTAGACTTTCCTTAATTTGACTACTCTGCAGAATAGCATCTCCCTCAATCTCTGCTGGCATTGCTCTAAGTGTAAGCCCTACATGCCTCAATTTTTCCACATAATACACCTTCTAATTCTACTTCTCCTGCTAGGGTAGGGAAAAGTAAGTTGTCTCACTACTTGTAGAATGGCGTAGGAATCTTGGCATCTGCATCCTGTTCTTCATACGGATTTTCAGATAGTTCCCCAGTTTTAAGCCCCATGCCTCATCCCTGCCTGCATGGTGTGTGCTCCCCCTCCCCCTCACAATCAAATTACATACAAAGAATCAGAAGTCAGAATGGCCTCTTTCCACCATCTTGGAACATATGGAGGCCTGCTGGGAAGAGGACTCCTAAATCAAGAAATATGTCTGGAAGGCTGTGGTCCAAGGCCATTTTTGCAGTCTATAAGTAGGGTCTCCAGAACCAGAGGGAGACACAGCTCTTCTTAAAATTGAAGGTGTTTATGCTCAAGATGAAACTGAATTCTACCTAGACAGAGATGTGCTTATGTGTACAAAACAAAGAACAACACTGTGACTCTTGGTGGCAAACTGAACAAAACCAGAGTAATCTGGGGAAGAGTAACTCATGCTCATGGAAACAGTGGCATGGTTCGTGCCAAATTCCAAAGCAAACTTCCTGCTAAAGCCATTGGCCACAGAATCTGTGTAATGCTGTACCCCTCAAGGATTTAAACTTACTGAAAAGTAAATAAATAAAGATGTAGATTTATTCTCTTAGGAAGGAAGGAAGGAAGGAAGGAAGGAAGGAAGGAAGGAAGGAAGGAAGGAATCAGAATGGCATTGAGCTGGAAGTTAGAAGACAATAGAGCAATGCCTTAAAATCCGAGATGCAAAATAATTTCTCACCTAGAATTCTATACCCAGGCAAATGAAGATAATCACCTTGATTCTACTCAAGAGACAAAGTTTACCTAGTGAGAATAACTTGTTTTTAAATGGAGATGTAATGAATAGACAATGCAATTGGTGGATATCCAACTTCTCGATGACTTGAGAACAACATGTCATCATTCAGCATCATTTTCTCTAAACAGTGTAGTATTTCCAAAATTGAAGTTTCCATTTATGATATACTTGACCATTTTGTCCCCTAGCAGAAAGCATTTCCCATGAAACTGTCTGTTTAGTGTGAATAAACTAAGTTGCTCAAGAAAAAGAAAAAAAGTAATTTAAAAATTTTACTATGAAATATCTTTATTTGTTCCTATCTTCAAGACTCTTTCCTTATCTGAACACCTTGATTTTTTTTTTTTTATCATTAGGAATAATACTATTCTAAGTCATATTTTCAATAGAATTTTACATATATGCAAGGGTGCATCTTAAAACAAAGTGTTCAAAAACTCAGCTCCTGTGCCCTGAATGGTTCCCAGGTATATGTTTATTTAATAAAATCCATGTAGTTTGTGGCATTAGTATTTATCTCTAAAATCATTACCCTTGTAACTATTATGCCTAGTTATGTGCAAAATAGTAAAAGAAAAGAGAAGGAAGCTAATCACCACACTCTCCTGATTTTATCAGCTCCTGGTGGTGTTCCCTTTGATTATCCATGCTATCAGCTCTATTCTCCAAATTTAATTCCTGTCAGGATCATGATTTTTAATTCCATGTGGTTCTGACCTCAAATTCATCTTAAACTAAGTAAAAATGTAGCAAAGCTTCCCAGTTCTACCAAAGCCTGCTATAATTTCTTTAGCAAGCTCAGGGAAGTCAGAGAAAGCAGGTAATAGCTACTGAGGGCAGACATGATGGTTGCAGAGAGAAAGAGGGCTGATGGGAAGAATTCCATACTTTGGACAGTGTTGTCCTGTAACAACTGGGCGTTTTCTATGCTTTGGTTATATAATAGAAAATAATCAGAATACTTTATTTTTTAAATTTTTTTTAAGATTTTATTTATTTATTTGCAGAGAGAGAGAAAGAGCACACAGGAAGGGTTGCAGCAGGCAGAGGGAGAGGGAGAAGCAGATTCCCCGCTGAACAAGGAGCCCGAAGCAGGACTTGATCCCAGAACCCTGGGATCATAACCTGAGCTGAAGGCAGATGCTTAACCAACTGAGCCACCCAGGCGCTCCAAGAACACTTTAAAAATATCAGACAGCTCAGGTGTTCTATCTACACCTGCAAACTGAACTAGTACTATATACTCTCAGAATATCTCCTTTATATACATATACTGATATCTAATTTGTATGCATATATACTTTATATCCAGAAAATGAAACAGATGCAGTCATTTTAAAAGGAGCCAAACATAAAATTCAGGGAAACAAATATAAATAAGTAAATAAGCCCACATTTTGTACTTTGAGAGGCAATATAGCAATGTACAGATGGCATAACTTGGAATCCTGGTTCTACTACTTACTACTTGCATGGCCTTAACCTTTGTTTCCTCATCTGTAAAGATAATAACAACGTTCCTCATAGAGATGTTGAAAACAAAATGAAATAAAACATGTAAAATACTAAGCACATAGTAAGTGCTTGGTATATATTACTTATTACCATATGATGATGATAACTATCCTGGATCTTAAATAGATTTTTTCCAGTTGAAGATATCACTCACTTCCCCCTTAAACTCATCATGTCTAAAAACTAATAATCACTATCCCCTTTGCTTCCTTGTTTCTATTAGTGGTAATGCTAGCCTCTAAGTGGTAAATGGGCTCCATGTAAACCCAAAATGTTAGACATGGATACATCTTGCTCCTCTCATATTACAGTTTAGGATCTACTATCCTTTCTGGGCTAATTTTTAGTTTTAAACAACATAATCATATATTTTTTTTCTCTGTTTCATGAAATCTACTCTTCCAAAATATAAGATACATATTTGCCTATGTCCCATTCCTTTCTGTGGCTGTTACAAACTTTGAATTTACAGTCAAGTGTGTGCATGCATACACACACACACACACACACCACTCTGATGAAGTTATGGAAAGGTCAGTGATACATAAATTCATTACGGTGTTTTGTCATATTTGAAAACAACTTTAGCCAGGATAAATAGAAATGGAAGGTGGTTTACTACCCCCACATTTAAGGCATCCCGGAGCTAAGGTTATGGTATTTCAACTTAGCTACATAAACATTTTTAATACTTACCAGGGTTGGCAAGAATAATCTACTGGTTTGGGCACCTAGGATATAAAAAGCCAAAAAACAGATTAAGTTTACTTAAGGGAAGCTTTTAGGAATCAATCATTAATTCAGTTTAGCTGACTCAGCTCTATAAAACCCTAAATAGCACAGTCCTGGAACCATCCATTGGCAATTTTATACAGAGTGAATCATAGTATATGTCAGATAAGTAGAAAATAATTCATTTCACTTTAATTCATTCTTTCATTCATTTTAACCACCACTGTACCTCCAAGAGGAGAGATAGCAGGAAAAATATGAATTGGAAGCTTTTGGTATTTATTATCAAGGCAGTTTAATCCTATCACAGAAAATTAAGTGAAAATGTTAGGAAAACCAAATAGCACTTTGCTTTCCCAGAAAACAGGCAAAATAAACAATATATACTGGATATAGACTCTTATTTTATATCACAAATTCTAACCTCTGATTTTGAAGTCTACTAACTGGCAAACTTTTTATTGATGAAAAGTCATGGGAAATATTCATTTTTCCCTTTTCTCCTATGGAGCTTTGCAAAAGAGAAAAATGTTACATTTGCTATGCAAATAAAGAAAGAAGAAGAAGAAAATTTCTAGTTGCTGATTGTAACTACAAGATGGACAAAGCCAAAGAAGGTACACTAATATTCCAAGAATAACTAAATACATACTATTAGAGGGGAACAAAGTTTATAAATTCCTAAGAAAAGACAAGGAGTATGGATAGTTTGTTTTGTATTTAGAAATTTTTCATGAATCTCTGTTACCCTTAATTTGTAATAGAGCTCTGATCAATGTAAATATGTCTCTTAGCTACGTCAGTTTTCATAATGGGCTGTTACTATTTTGACCTTCCAGGTTAATAGTTATATATAACAAAATTATCTTTCTGGTCAGAGCATCTCCAAAGTTATTAGTATTTTAATATTTTTATCCTATGGATCACACATCTAATTTCACCACCATGTAAAATCCTGATACACAGAAAATAATATGTAGAGTATATTACACCCATTCAAATCCTGCAAATATTTTCTTATACCATTTTGTTTTCACAAATAGTAATCAATCTTCAATGATTTCTCTTTAGAAGATATACGTGGCTTCTGAAATCTGATGGAAAAATATTGCCTCCTTCCTTCTCCCTCTTCGTATTCTCTAAATGCATGCTTATTCCTAAATCAACCCTTCTCCCTAGAGAGCCGAAACAAAAAAAGCAAACACAACACAACAAAACCAACAAAACAAAGATGGGACAGAGAAGGAAAAAGAACTTCAACATATTCTATGGATTCCTTTGGCTTGGGAAAGCTGAAGATCCACGAAAATGAAGGGTGATAGAACATTCTAAAGCAGAACCAATATCCCAGTCTGTTTCACCCTGATGTCCTTCTAGAGCTTTCTCACTCTTTGGTGAATATATTCTGATGTGTGAAGTGCCAGGACTATCTTCTCAGCACTAATCCCTATACTGAGGGTGGGATCCTATCTTTCTCCATCTGTCACAGGCCCTCCGCACTTCTTTTTTGGTCCTTTTCTTATATAAAACAATAGATACTTTTCTTCTGGATACTTTCCTATCTTTGAATATATTCTCAACTTTGATCATTTCTCCCTAATGCCTTTTTCTACCTTCATCACAGGCTGTTTACATTGTTAAACTTTGGCTGTAGTCATACAGTTTTAAAAAATATTTTACTGGATATAGAGCATGCATGTAAAATAATATATATAAGATATGTGCTTCTTTCTGAAGTACATCTCATACAAGTTAGAGGGAACAGTTAGAGGTAAGTTTGTTTGTGTTTGTTTGGCTAGAAATGTCATTTTTTAAAAATTTTTTTTTAAAGATTTTATTTATTTATTTGACAGAGAGAGAGATAGCGAGAGAGGAAACACAAGCAGGGGGAGTGGGAGAGGGAGAAGCAGACTCCCCGCTGAGCAGGGAGCCCGATGTGGGGCTCGATCCCAGGACCCTGGGATCATGACCTGAGCCGAAGGCAGATGCTTAACAACTGAGCCACCCAGGCACCCCATGGCTAGAAATGTCATTACTTCATCCCTACGGAGGAAAGATAGATTTGTAAGTTGACTAATTTCCTTTCAAAGCTTTGAACATATCATTCTTATTGCTTGAAATATTAAAGTTTCACAATATGGAATCTCCATTTGGTTCTTTTTAATAGTTACTATTTCTCTGTTGAAGTTTCCTGTGCATTCATTATGAATATACTTTCCTTTATGTCCTTGAGCATAGTTATAATAGCTACTTTAAAAATCTTTCCCTGCTTATTACATCATTTGGGACCTCTCAGGGTTGTTCTCCTTTGATTGCTTTTTCTTTTGAGTATAGTTTGTGTTTTCCTCCTTCTTTACATATTGAGTAGTTTTGGATAGTATCTTGGACAATTTGAATAATATGCTGTAGAAGCTCTGAATTCTGTGATGCTTCTAGAAAGAGTGTGATTTTTCTTAAAGTAGGCAGTTAACTTGGTTGAACTCCAACTGCAAACTATCACCCCTATGGGGAGAAGGAGATGAATTCTCAGTTTTGTTCTTTGAGCCTAAACTGAGCCACTTTGGGACAAAGTCTGCACCATGCAGCCAAACTGAGGCAAAGTTTATACACAGAACTCGAGGTTCCTCCCTCTCTGATACCTTCCTTTCTAAGATTTCCTGCCTCCCTTTCCACTTTCCTTCCAACTCCACGTTCTGCTTCTTCAAGCTAGTGACACTGTGAAGTTTCTATCTGAACTTTATCTACTCTGCATGGTGCAACCTAGTATCTGTCCTCAAGCCAGCCGCAAAACCAGGAAACTAACCTAGTGTCATCCCCTTTTACCGAGTGTCAACTCATCTCTTAGCCAATGCCTTCAGATTGTTTTTGTTATTGCTTTAATATCTCGCCCAGAGCTTGTAGTTGTTTTCTGTGGGAAGCTTGATCCAATAGGGGCTACTTGACAACTACCAGAAGTGAAAACTTTTGTTGCCTCCATTACTGCTGTTGTTAGCTATGAGTCAAATCATCAACTCTTTATAGGTAATCCATATTCTCCTTAAGGTTGGTTTTAATATTTCCTCCTTGTTTTTGATGTTCTGCCATTGAAATGAACTAAAATGTGTGTGGGTGTTGATTAATTTCATATACTCTTCTTGACTCTTCAGTTTTACCATAAGTTCTGGAAAATTCTCTGCCATTATTTATTTGAAAATTGCTTTTCTACACTATTTCTATTCTCTCCTTCAATAACATGCATTTGAACTTTATCGCTCCATTCTCTGTTAGATTTCCATTTCTTAATCTCTCTGGACTACTCACTGAGAAGTTTCTTCAGATTTGTCTTCCAATTTTCTACCCAACTGTGTCTAATATGTCATTTAATGTTTCCATTAAGGTTTTCATTTCACTTACTCTGCCTGATTCTTTGTGAAATATATCCAAGAAATTTGGAGAGTGGCTTGTTCTCTTCTTAGACTTTTATTCTTTTTTATTTCTTCAACCATATTAAATATAAAAATTTGACCTTGGTACCTGATAATTACAGTATCTGCTGTCTTTGTGTATCTAATTTTGAATTTTATTTTTTCTGCTGAACTTTGCTTAAGATGGTTTGTTTAATCCTGAATGTGATGATCCCATATTGTGAACTTATACTCCCTAGGACTTTATCTGTAGAAATCCTCTTAAGGACTGTGTGCAATGAGGCTCCAATCCAGAGACAATCTGTATTTGTACTGGAAACACAATCAATGTGGAATCATTTTAAACTGTTTCTAGCTTAGAATTATTTCAGTCACAGAGCTGGTATGAATTTCAGCCCTACGCCTGGGTGGTTTTTGGATCTAAAGTTAGGAATTCTTACGGGAGACTGCTTTCTTTTTTCTTCCCAACCCAGATCCAAGATGAAGATAGACATATCTTCTGTGGAACTGTTTTCTTCTTGTTCACCCACTGAAGACTTCGGGTGTCACAAAGCGTTACCCAAGTCTGCACTGTGCTGTAGCTCCAGGTTTTGTCCCCAGTTACCATATTACCAGGGATGAAATGGTCTCATTTATATTCCTCTTGCATTTTCCTCAGTTCTAACTTTCTATCTGTATGCTTCAGAACTTTTGAAGAGACTGGCACAGCATATACTGGAGAATAACCTTTGAGCTCAGAATGGAATATTCCGCACTACTCATGGACCCCTGATAAACAATATGTCCCAAAGTCAAAAGAGATACCATCTTCCGAACTCCTTCAACATATCCTCCCCTCCAATCTCTCCACCTACTTATCTTAACTTACCCTAAACCAACAAATGAATCTACAATTTTATTAAGCACTAAAATTTTAATAACTATTAACTTTGCACTATAAAACAATCATATTTAGTTAGTATTCCTACCCATAATTATTTTTAACTCCTTTAACTCCTTACCAGCTTAAAATTCTGAACATGTTTTTCCTTCTAGTAACTGAGTCACCAAATACCATTCACTATAAGCTGATATAATTAGTATCTACTATTGTTAATTACGTAGGTTCAGCTAGGAATTTTCTCTTGCTTTTTCACCCCTTTGTTCATTCACACAACAAAGTGTATTAGATACCTGCCACGTGCCAGAATTTTCCTAAAATAAAACTTCAAGAGGCTGTAAAAAGATAACAGAACTTGATATATGAAATGTTTAATATTCTTGATTTGATGTCTTTTGGTTCCCAAACATCTTAATATTAGAATGTATAATCTCCTGCTTCCTGCCTACATATAAATATCATTGTTTTAAGCATAGGAAGCTTGAATCTTGTTCATACAAATGACAGAAAACTAACTAAAAATTCATTTTGCTTACATAATAAAAGTGGTATCAAAGTTCAACAGTTTCCTAAGATTATTAGATAAGAACATGTGACATTAGATCACAGAACCAATAGAATAGCAAATTGTTTTTGATTCCCTTTGCTTTTGAAATTAATGAAGCTGGAATGAGTACAGTAAATTAATCTACAGACTACATTCTGAAATCAAGGATGGCAGACATTTATAATATTAAAAAGGATGTCCAGTTTGTAAATCTAGGAAGGACTGAAATATAGCAAGCAAGATAATTTAAGGAGTTTTTTTTAACCATAAACTCCATTATATTAGTAAAGGAATTTCATATACTTCAAATCAAGAACTTCAAGAGTTTCATAGAAAAATCAACCCTAAACATCAACTTACGAAAAAATAATGTCACCTTAAACAGAAATTTATAAATCTAATAAAACACCAGAAAGCACATTTTGTTATATTCATCCATAATAATGTTTGAGTAAATGCTCATTCATTCTCCTTGTATCTATCTAATGTGCTTGATGTTTTCAGAAAATGCCATTATGACATTAAATAAACAGTAACGATAAACTAAAGCACAGAAAAATGTATTTAGAGATTTGACTGAAGATTTTGTGGACTTCATGCTATTATGCTTTCAAACACACTAGTGGAAGCATAACATCTCTCTATAACCCAAAATGACTAGGAATAGATTAGAGCCTACCATTCTCACCTCCATGGGAAAAGGGGAAAATGCATCTAATCTATAGCTTTGATTTATTCCTTCTAACACCTTGTAGACAATTTATTTTTGTAAACGTAGCTACTAAGTTGGATTTTCTCCTTGCATATACCAATTAAAAATATTTTCTGACAATGGAATCATGAGGATTTTAGGCTTATAATAACATTGACCATATATTCAAACCTGAAATAATATGATCCCTCCAGAAAATATTAATAACATTGAGTGACAAGACCATATCCTTTATACATTCTTACACAATTAATTACAGCATCAAAACCAGGAAAAAATGGAAAGAAAATACTCATACTTACACATGGGCAAGGCTTGACAGCATCACTTGGAAAAAATCCAACCTCTCCAGATGCTAAATTTCTACCCTAAATTAGGGAAAAAAATAATACCAGTTTTGAGAACCCATTTACCACAAATGATAATCTCTTAATGCTGTGTACATGGTGTTGTTTTTCAGGATTCCCCAGAATTACATGTTTTGTCCAGTCCTAAGCATTAATTTACTATGGCTCAGGGAAAAAAGCAGAAGCAAAGAGGTTTTAAAATTATTAAACTTTACATGTTGTTTCAGATGATAATTATAAAATAAGAATTCAAGTTTGACTTCCCAAACTACCATTCAATCTTGTTAACTTTACATCCCTCACTCTAATACAGAGATAATAGCATATTTGATCTATTTTATATTCACTAATACAACTAGATACATTGGTTTTGTGCAGGCTCACAATTAGAAATGTGATTTAGATGGTTACTATTGGTATCTTTAACAGAAATCGTAAGAACATTCCTCCAACAAGACAGGAGACATTTTAAGACTTGTGGAAATGAAAAACAACATGATATGATGTTTTAGGTGGTTTTCAGATTTAGGAGAAAGGACAGGGTACTGATCAAGATAAGATGTTGGAGGAAAGTATTATAAGTTAAAATGACACTGCAAATGAGAAGAGGGGGAAGGAATTAGCAGAATAAGGAAAACCTAAACACCAAATGGACAAAAAAATACTTAAGAATTTATTCTTGGAGACCTTTGATCAAATTCTTTAAAAAAAAAAAAACCAAAAAACAATGTAAATTGGTACAGCCACTGTGGAAAACAGTACTGAGGTTCCTCAAAAGATTAAAAAATACAAGTAACAGTTATTCTACTACTGGTATTTATGCAAAGAAAACAAAAACACTAATTCAAAAAGATACATGCACCCCTATGTTTACTGCAGCGTTATTTTACAATAGCCAAGATATGGAAGCAACCCAAGCGTCCACTGATAGATGAATGGATAAAGAAGATGTGGTGTATGCATACAATGAAATGTTACTCAGGCATAAAAATGGATGAGATCTTGCCATCTGTGACAGCATGGATGGGTCTAGAGGGTATTATGCTAAATGAAATAAGTCATACAGAGAAAGACAAATACCATATGATTTCACTTATATGCAGAATCTAAAAAAACAAATGAAAAAAACAAACAAAAAGCAGAAACAGACCCATAAATACAGAGAACAAACTGGTCATTCCCAGAAGGAAGAGAGTTGAGGGGATGGGCTAAAGGGGTGACAGGGAGTGGGAGATACAAGCTTCCAGTTATGGAATGAATAAGTCACCAGAATAAAAGGTAGAGCAGAGGGAATATAGTCAATGGTATTATAATAGTGTTATCTGGTGACAGATAGGAGCTACACTCGTGGTGAGCACAGCAGAACATACAGACCTGTCAAATCACTATGCTGCACACCTGAAACAATGTAACATTCTGTTTTACTTCACACACACACACACACAAAATCTCAAGACACTAACCCTGCAATTGTTTCCCTTTTGCAGAAAGACAAACTATACTCAAAACACACTGCAACAATCAGAACATGTAATTAAAAAGTTCTTATGAGATGACTTCTTCTTGTCCAAAAATTGGGCTTATTTTTGCTATTCAACAATTGCTTCTTCTCAGTAGCTGAGTAAATAGCATTATGACTGGATATTACATGCTCGCTTATTTTTGACAAAAGTAACCAAAAAAAAAAAAAGATCAGCAAATATTTCCCTCTTGAAACAGTATCCTTTTGTGCCCATGGCGCTTGGCTATGAGTTTGTGGAGAAGGTTTTATAAAGTGAGAATCCAGAATTAAAGGATGAGGAGGAGGAAGAAGAGAAGAAAAAAAGGGGGGGAAGAGGTGAGAGGGGCATGGGAAAGAGAGAGGGGAGGTGTAGCAGGAAAGGGGGAAGGGTCAGAGAAAGGGAAAAAGGATAGAAAAGAGAAGAGGAAGGGTGGGGTTAGGACAGAGGGAAAACAAATAACCAAGCAAAGAGAAGATGTTCATTTGGGCAAGGTTCTAAAACTGTATCGCACTTGCGTATCAGGGAAAAGGTAAATGAACAAGTGGAATACTCATTCATTTATTCAACAAATACAGTATCAATATTAATTTGGTTAGGCACTTAGGAAAATGCAAAAATTCATAAATCATTCCTGTTTCCCCCTATCTTCTCAGAGCAAAGATACATACACACATACTTTTAATACAAGGTGGAAAGGGCTAAATACTGTTAGGTGCAGAGGAGAGGCTATGGAAATTGGAAAGATATTTTCAGTATTAGGGGTTTGCCTGAAAGCTACATGGAAGAGTGGGGGGCACATGAATATAAAATGTGTGGGATGTGAACACATAGAGATGGAAATGGAGGAGAACATTCTGAAAACAAAATAAAGCATGAGAAAGGAATTGGGGTATAAAAATACAGGTTGTGCATAGGAAACACAGGCAGAGTCTAATAATGGCTTACACTTAGTGCACCCTTACTGTATGCTACACACTACTCTGAGCATTTCATAATCCTTACAGTGGTCCTTTGTAGTAGGCCCAGTTATTATCCCCATTTTATAGGTGAGGAGAATGATCACCCCATGATCACAGAGCCAGCAGTGACATAACCAGAATTCAAATTCATATGTTCTAACTTCAGAGCTTGATACTGCCTCTCTACACAAGCATTGGACTCCTAAAGGAGGACAGAGGGACGTGGAGCTAAAAGGTGGCAGGGAACCAGTTTGACTGAGACATGAATTTATCATTGGTGAGGGAGTTTCAGTGACGCGGTTATGTGCTTTAAAAGAAGTAAACTGACATCAGCGTGCAAGCTGGCCTGTAGATGGGCATGGCTTGGTAGGTGAGAATATCATTAGAGAACTGTATCATGGTAAGGGGGAGGAGAAAGCGGGGCTAGAAACATTATGGCACTAGAGTCTATGGGGCTTACCTGGGGAGTGGGTGAGGAAGAGAAGACCATGGGAGTTAAAGACTACAGGAAAGTCAAGGATGGAGGTGATTACATGAGGCACCCAAACAGATAATCTGGATGTAGATGACAATTACACAGAGGGGAAACTTAAAGTCAATGGAGCAAGACTATCATGGAAGAAAATGTAGACAGAAGAAGATAAAAGACAGAGCTTACAGGAATTAGTGTAACCAGGAGGCAGGAAGGATGTACCAGAGGGAGGAGAGTCACAGACTAGAGGGTGATGAGAACACAATAGCTATAAGGTTGGAATGAAGTGTTACTCTCATTCAACTGCGTATTCTGAGTGCTTTATTTATTTTAAGCATGACACTGAGGTACAAGTAAATAAGTATGATTTGGGGACTGTATGCCTAGCCAGACCTCTGTACCTCTGTACTACTCAAGTACAACATATACAGGAATGTGGGCTGGAGCCATACACCAAAGGAGGCTCAGAAGAGGAAAAGAGAAGGGTGATCGTTTTCAAGAAGTAAAATCAGACCTCTGAGAGCACACTAAAGGAAATAAGTCTATTTTGCAGGGGAGAGGCCAGAGAGAGAGCTCTATGACGGTCTTTCAAAACTATAGTTGAAGATAAATCAACAAGTTGGAAGATTACAGCTATTCTAAGAATGGTGAACTGTCAATTCACATTCGTCAGAAAAAAGAACACATGATCTTCATCTTTGGAAAGCAGAGTTTAAGAGCAGCAGTGATGTTTCGTTGACAATGCATGTTGGCCAATACAATGGCACCTATTTCCCTAGAACAAAACTGACACAGGGTCCCTCATACGGACTGATACTTTCACTCATTCCTCCCCCAAAGCTGGGTTTGCACATTCCTACTCTGTCATCTCTTCTATAAAAATGTCCTCACTCTGCGGGTGCAGATTTAATCTCGCCCTGTCCTCCTCCGGCACCTTCCCAGACTGTTAGTAGTTCACTGCCACATGGAGGTCATTATTGCTCTACACGGTCTTCTCCTTTACTAGACTGAATTCTTCGAATCTGGGACAAGGTCAGTTTTTACGAGAGAATGCCAAATGCATAGTAAGTGTTTCAGAAATGTTTGTAATTTGAGGTATTTCTCAATCTGATAGTCCCATGTCAGTGAGGAGCATGACCTTAAGTTCCTCTTAACTGAAAAGAAGAAAATATACCACACTTTGTTTTCACACAGTCGAGCACTGAGAAGCATTAAACTGTTTCTATATACGAAAATATTCTTATACTGGCACTGCTTGACATTTTATATAAGCAAGCAGTGTGCTGAAGAAGGTAATGCACAAAATAGAGAGAAATGAGGTGAGAACACAAAGAATGCAAGAGTAGGAGACACATTAATGAATTTTATAACTTCTGAGGGTGCATGGACCGGCCCACCTTTTTTGTCATTCTTCCTTTATAGAACCAAGGGTTCCGCCTGAAAGACGTGAATGGGAACTGTAACTGTCCTAGACAGTAGAGGCAGGGGCATGATCATATAACAAATGTCCTAAAACTAGGGTAAACATGCAATTTTCTGTCCAAACCAGGATCTTTTGAGAGGGAAGGGTAGTGATTAATAACTATGCCAGGACAACAGGTATAAATTGGGACTGTTAGGGGTAAACCAGGATGTATGGTTACTGTATCAAAAACCATTTTGTTCTTTTTCCCTGCATTTCAAGAACACTACTGGAGTTTTCTCAGGAGAAGGAAATTTTCACTAAACAGACTACCAAGGTCATTCTGAATTGTTTTTTCCTTAATAAAATGCCTTAGCAGTGCAGGTTACATTTCTTTAATGGTCTTAGGCATCCCTTAGATGACAGAGGTGAGAGATAACATATCTTAACAGATGAATAAAACTGCATTTCCTAACTCCTATGAGATGTCAGTTTTAGCTGGGGGGGGGGGGAATATGCGCTGTATTCAATGATTTTCCACTTATTAAGGTAATAAGCATCCTACAACATTTGGAAGATTAAAAAACAAAGTAATGTGTAAGAGGAGTGTCTTTGCTTCCCTGGTGGAAGTGTGTGGGATGTACATTGATAATTCCTTAATGCTAATGGGTGGAGCACCTGTCAATCCCCTATGCGTGGACAGAACAGCAGACTGTAGCTAGGAAATAAGCCATTTGCAAAGCCAATGATTTTGTGCACTTTATGTGATGATCCATCTATGAAATTTTTACTAACTTTGATGAGAGGCATGCACCTGAATTTTCTTCTTTGCATTCCTGTGTGGGCATTGTATTCTGGGCCAGATAATCAACGTGTCGTTCCTTTTATGCCCCTTACAAATGCCAGAGATGGGAAATCTTCTTTGTTAGTTATCCCCCATCTAATACTTGTTCTTGTGAGTCCCTTAACATCTTCAAGGTCAATTTGAAAACACTCCTCTTTCATAGTTACATGTCATCTGATGTACCACACAGTACTATCTTTATGCGCATTTATTCTACAGGGCATTCTCTATATTATGTGAGGAGACTTTTGTAAATCTAACAGTAAAGGCTGATTCATTCTTATGAAAATATTTTCTTTGGAAAGTTTCTGAGAAAATAAGTTATGGTAAGAAAAGATGCACCTTTATAATTTTCATTGGCTAAAGTAGAGCAGGTACAAAGCAAAATAATATTAAATAATAATTCATAAAATAATGATGCCTTCTGTTCTGAAAAGCAAGTTGCTTCCTGTAGAAAAATGTATCAAATTAAAATTATTGCTAACTTTCTCTGAAATTCCTGAACATCACAAATATTCAGACACTTCCTTATTTCTAACTGACCTTAGATTATAACTATTTTTCATTTTTCCCCAATAAGAATCCACAGAGAACCATAATGAATTAAAACTATATTAAGTTTGCTGGTAGAAATGATATTTACAATCTACCTGAACAGAGAAAAACATTAATGTATGCTGCCATGGCAGAGCTGAAACTGCTTTTTTAAAACTCATAGACAAGGATGGCTTAAAATGACAGAGGATATCCTCCAAAAATCTTAATCGTAAATTGCTGGGCTCCCAACTTTGCAAAAAGGAGAAAGAACTGCTTTAAGAAAAATACAGAGTGTCTTTTCCCTGTGGCTCATTTATCCCCTTAATATCACCTGGATTGGAGCTTTAATGCGCTCCTGGAATAGCACTGAACAATTTGAAACAGATGTGGAAAGCTGAATTTAAAAGGGACAGATTAATGGTTATTTATGAAAGATTGGAAATTTTCCCAAGTTACAATGCCCTAAACACTTTCAACATATGCATGAAGGTGCTGTGGAGATTACTAAGCAATTTATCACACATGGGTAATGGCCAGAGCAACCGTCACTTTACCTAGTCCTCTCTGTCAGAAATGTAGAGTCTGGGTATGTGGGGGAAGACGACATACGGGGTAGCCATGGATTATAGGAATCTAGGCAAATATACAAATTAGTTTACTGACCAGATGGATGGATGGATGGATGGATGATGAATAGCTTGTACCAAGCACTATTTCTGGAATTATTCTGACAGGCTTTGTGAGTACGTGCAATAGAAGAACCAAAGGACTGGAAAAGGAGAGAAGCAGGACAAAGACCCTGTCTGAAATTGACCTTTGGTAAGGATCTGTGATCCTAGCTGCCACCATACTGTAACCATTGTTATCAGTTAAATATACATCAGTGCTAGTTCTTGGAAAACATAGAAAATCACTACCATACAGTAGGGAGGTGGCATTGGGAGAGCTCATTCTATTTCCAGCTCTGCTATAAAAGAACTGTATAACCTTAGGCAAATCTCCATGGTAAAACAAGAATGATGACAAGATCTGCCACACATGCCTCACTAGGGTAATACAAGGATCAAAGAATTAACATGTCTGAAAACACATGATGATTGCTAAAAATAACTGTTTTCTATTTTTTCCACAATACTGCTTTTTGATTATTCCCAATTTTCTCACTTCTAAATTTTTTTTGTTGGCTGTTCATGTGTTATTAAAATAGAAATACCTAGCCGGGTAATAATCCCACCAGCCTCCTTATATTTAGACAAGTTTGCTAAGCCACAAGTAAGACAGACTCCCGTATAACTTTCACCTGAACAAGAAATACTACAGAGAGTCCATTTCCTTATCTCAAATGTGCTAATGTTTTCATGCAAGTATACACATTCTTTCATCATTAACTGCTTCCTGTATGACAAGTAAGATGTGCATTTTTCCACCAGTGAACAATTTGAAAATTTGCCAAGCATAATGGCATAGGGTTATACCAAATGGTCATTACAATGAATTCCAAAATATTCACGCACATATACAGAAGAACAAAAACATAGCCTAGTGCTTTTATCATTTGTTAGTCAAAAGAGAATAGGATTAACTTTTGTCCAGTGCATAAACTCCTGAGGTTTTTCAAAGGACTATATAAAATTCATATTCCTAATCTAGTTCATTTGTAGTTAAGTGGCTGTCATAGGCTTAGAATTCCAAATAACTTTAAAAAAAACTTGTATCTTGGTCTAGAATCTTTGAAATTTATTTTCAATTTATAAGGGTTTATAATTGCATCACATCATCAAAACTTATAACAAAAGCCTCAATTATATTTGATGGCTTTCTGAATGTACACAAGATTGTTTGTGTTTACTACATCATTGAGATTCTGTCAGAAAGAAGTGTCAAAACTCAAAAAAAAAAAAAACCCTAAAAATTGTGAAATGTACACTAACAGAAAACCCACTAAAAAGCCATAAGTTGTATTTCTACACTTATATGTGAGATGAATATAATAGCAGAACGATACTTGGCAGAACATTTTCCTTATTATCCAAAAAATGTATTCTGTGGGGTTCCTGGATTTCTCTAGCAGGGAAGGGAATGCTCTAGTTTTTCATGTCTTAAGGCTTTTTCTCTAAAGTCTTACGAGGTAAGATATTGTACGTGATGTAATCCTGAATCAAAATTTAATAAATCTATGTTTCTGGTTGAAGGAAAGAAAAGAATACCTTTGATGAAAGAAAAAAAAATTAGCAAGCAAAAATCAATCTGAATGTAGGTAGGCCAAATCCCAAGTGGTTACTTATTACAAAATCTAGAAAGAACAAGGATCTACCACTCTTGGAAGAAATCCTATCTGGGGAGAGGCTATATAACCCAAAAAGTAAACCAGGTTTGACAGAGGTCCAAAATATAGAAATTCGTTTTTCTAATCCTGGCGGACAACTAATGGATGTTCTCCTATCCTTGGTGATTTTAATCTTAAGTAATCACAAAGGAAATATCCCGAGTAATAGCACCATACACATCAAACACTCATGGCAGCATTAGATATTTTTAAAGAATTTACTTTTTTACTAAGAACAAAATTACTGCTTTAATGAAAAGTGTACTGACTACCTGATAAGTATGAGGGATTATGCTACATACTAGGGGATTAAAAATGACTAAACATGGGTAACATCTTCAAGGATCTCATTCAGATTATGTGGTTCCTTAATTAGCTTTTGCTTTGGTCATTTTCACAGAATTCTGGACTAGAGGAAAAAACCTAGGAGGTAATAATTTGATATGGATAGACAGTTGGGAGCCTGATGTTCTATTCCTATCCTTCTGATCCTTGAGTAAGTCATATAACCTTTTATGGCTTCAATATTCTCACCTGTGAAATGACAGGGTTTGACCCAAGGGTTTGTTTTGTTTTTTTGTTTTTGTTTTTTTTGACCCAAGAATTTCTGAGGTCTCTTTTAACACCAAAGCTCTTTGCTTATATGAGCACTTTTCCTAATTACCTACAGTTCTCCAGTCAGTTACTGTTACTAAGAAGTATTTGATTCACAAATTCTTAATTAGGGATATTACGTGTCAGTAATTGAATCTGTTTGCACTTATTTATAGAAGATAAAGACATTTCAGATCCTAAATGACTTTAATTTTACCTCAGTGTGAAGTCCTCTATTTTCCAGGGTACACAGGATTGACTTGTTAGAAATGACATTCATTCATTCACTCTTCAGGAACTCCAATTACCATGAACAATTAAAATCCAATATATGTTATAATCTGAGAAATTATTTGGACCAAAGTCTTTAGAGAGTATGCCTGTGCACACTCTATTGAAACCCCTTGTTGTGTCAAATCAACAGTCATATCAGATGTAATTGCGGATTGGTGGTCCACTGAAGGTATTCTGTGACTGACACACCCTCGTAGTAATTATGGCAGAATGCAGTTTCTGTGGTAATAAAATAACAGAAGAAAATATACCACAACAGAATTTCTCAGAACTAACCCCCTTAATAATGTTGCTTTCTTTTTTTTTCTTTTCTTTTTTTTTTAAGATTTTATTTATTTATTTGAGACAGAGAGAATGAGAGAGAGAGAGAGCACATGAGAGGGGGGAGGGTCAGAGGGAGAAGCAGGCTCCCTGCCGAGCAGAGAGCCCGATGCGGGACTCGATCCAGGGACTCCAGGATCATGACCTGAGCCGAAGGCAGTCGCTTAACCAACTGAGCCACCCAGGCGCCCCAATGTTGCTTTCTATTGGGAAAAAAAAGACTTCACTGTCTAAACTTCTCCTTAGACAGAGGTGTCCTCTCCTACATACATTATAACCTACATTCTGCTCTGTACCAAACATAGGAAAAATACAAGTGAAGAGCTGTTAACCAAAAATGCCCATCTTGAGAGTTAACAATTAGGACCTCACCCACTTTGTCAAGAGCTTGCCAATTCCCACAATACAGTCTGTACACTTGGAAACGTTCCTGCAAACTCAGTTTAAGATCTATTCAATCAAAGCCAGTTGGCAATCACCCAGGGAGAATGTTTCTTATGGACCTTCACTAATGTCTATTATCATCTATAATCATCTCTTCCGGGCCTCCCCTGTTCTATTATAGTCACGCTCTGCCTTTTTCTTCTTCCCTGTAATTAGGGACCCTGATTTAATGCAATATTTTGAGGTAAACACCTGTCAAAATAAAGGTCTCATGATTGCATAACATACTATTACCAAATAAGCTGTACTATTTTCACATGGCTTTTTACCCCCACATCCACAATTTCAATTCTGCCGTGGCTTCTCCTGACTTTATACAAGGAATGGGCAAGTGGTGAGAGGAAGTTCAGAAGCAAAGTCAAGGTCAACTGAGGAACACCCTGAAACTATGCTCCAGCACTGCCTAAACAGGTATCCCTGAGATGACAAAAACCAAGTTTGGGATTTCACAAAGAAATGCTCTGGAGCAGGATTCTGAATGGGGAGAAACACAGTTCCCAGAGATGTTTATTCTATGGTTTATAATGCCAAAGCGATGAGCCTTTTGGTATAAAGAATCAGTTTTCTTGGGGCGCCTGGGTGGCTCAGATGGTTAAGCGTCTGCCTTCGACTCAGGTCATGATCCCAGCGTCCTGGGATCGAGCCCCGCATCGGGCTTCCTGCTCAGCAGGGAGCCTGCTTCTCCCTCTCCCTCTGCCTCTCTCCCTGCTCATGCTCTCTCTTTCTGTGTCTCAAATGAATAAAAAAAAAAAAAAAAAAAAAAATCAGTTTTCTTAACAAAGAAGATTTGATTCTTTTAAAAATTTTTTGTTCATGTTTTTATTTGCCTCTGATTATGATACAGCCTGGCACCTGAATTTTAGATCAGGAAAAATATATATATACAGTTTTAGAAAATTCTATTGTAGCTAATATTCCTATGTGGTCTAGAAGAAACTAGAAAAGTCTCTTAATGTAGAGCAAAGGAAAAGATTCCTTTGAAATGATTTGGCTACTAAAGTTGCAGGGAGAGATGTCAGGAGAAAAGGCCTACTAACTCCACTGTACCTCCCTTCCCAGACCCCAGAGGGTTTCTGGACAGGTCATGTGTTACAGGACAGATTGCTTAAGGCTTTCAACACAAAAGGTCAATAGTGCCTACAGCTGAGTCCACAAGTAAGCAAACCATTCCCTAAGCAAAGTTTGTTTTCTGTAAACCCGTCTCGTGTTCCTTCCTATTCTCCCTCCCTCTCCTTGAGCCATCTTACACCTTCCTCATCCAACCTCGCTCTAAGAAAAAGGCTCATGATTTTACCCTTTTTTATTTACACTATTCCCTTCAGAATTTATCATTTGTGCTTTTATGTCTAAGTAGGAGTAAAAAGTTTAATACCTGATTAAAGAAATTTCAAGAACTGGGTACAGGAATTGGGAGGGCAGAGTGGTCTTCTATGAGCCTACACACATTAGTGGGACTCTTCATATGAAACATGGGGAAGATGAAATTTTTTAAAAATTTTAAAAAACAATCATTTTCCCACTTCTGGAAAATGAAGCTTATCTTTCAAATTCATTAGCCATTATACAGAAATATACTTTTTCTCCTTTTCAATTTTCTTTCAAGTTTACTTCCTATAATTTTTATAATACCCTCGTGTGTCATTTAGGTATTAAAATCCTCATTTTATAGATGAGGAATTTGAGGACATAAGGTTAAATAGCTTTAAGACTATTCTGAGAGAACAAAGATAAATTTAACTCTGACAAGATGAATATTTTAATGGTCTTTCAGATAACATCATAAAGTATAATTTGAGTTCATAAACAATGAATTTGAAAACTTGTAAATAACATAGTATAGAAATAGCAGCTCTGAATAGCATTATTCATTCTAGACCTACCACTGAATGCCTATTTTATGCTAGGCACTGGAGATAAAGAGATGAAAGCCATGGTTCTTATCTTTCTGGAGTGCTCTAACCAGGCAGGGAGAACAATGAACAGACCATGAGGATACACTAGAAGTGTTATGACAGAAACCCTTTGGTTCAGAGAAGACCTCAAAGGAGGTGCCCCAAAATTGACCTTGATGGTAAAGAAGGATTTAGCTATGAGAATGGGAAGTAGAAGGGAAAATTCAGACAGAAGGTAAAATATGAATCAATAGCTAAAGGTTTGAAAAAAACACGTCTTCTATGAAAAAGATACTCCCCAATTGAACCCTTAATTTTTTTTCTAGGTTAGAATGAGGAAAACATATCTGTTAAAAAAAAAAAAAAATCGCATGGACAACTAAATGGTCAATTATAAGCAGTAGAACTGTAATCAGTGTGCCAAAAATATATATATTTTTTCCACAATTGCCTTTGCTAAATATAGCAGGCATACGGGAAGTAAAATTTCGTTGACCTGGTAAACTAAGACAAGGTTCACCTCCTGCATGCAAACATAACAACAGTGCTTTAGGGCTAAGATGGTAGCAAAAGGGATTAAAAAAACAAACTTTTTATTTAAATTCAATTTAGTTAACATATACTGTATTAATAGTTTCAGGGGTAGAATTTAGTGATTCATCAGTTGCATATAACATACAGTGCTCATTCCATCAAGTGCCCTCCTTGATGCCCATCACCCAGTTACCCCATCCCCCAACCCACCTCCCCTCCAGCAAGTCAGTTTGTTTCCTAGAGTTAAGAGTCTCTTGAGTTTGCAAAGGGGAAGTTAACACCTTCTTGCCCCTGGCCAAGTCAAGAGCCACCCCTCCCTCACCTAGCCTCTGGAAGCAGGGTAAGGAGGAATGTTTCCCTCAGGACAATCTCGCAAGTTCTCTCCAAACTCAACTTATTTTCTGACTTTTCAATTTTCCTTTGCAGCAAAGAGTTAAAAAAATTTATAAAGCAAAAACTTCTACATAAAGCAATGCTGTGTTTCCTGATTGTTCTACCAAAGAAGAACTAAACTGCCTTTAAAAATGTATTTTTTTCTTTAGAGGTGTTAAGAATTATAAATGATTCTCCTAAAATAAAGGTAGGATAGTCTAACATATAGAACTAAGGCAGGAGGGGAAGAATGAAGGGGGAGGAAATCAGAGGGTTAGACGAACCATGAGAGACTATGGACTCTGAGAAACAAACTGAGCATTCTAGAGGGGAGGAGGGTAGGGGAATGGGTTAGCCTGGTGATGGGTATTAAAGAGGGCACGTACTGCATGGAGCACTGGGTGTTATACGCAAACAATGAATCATGGAGCACTACATCAAAAACTAATGATGTAATGTATGGTGATTAACATAACGTAAAAAAAAAAAAAAAAAGAACTAAGGCAGGAGACCAGAAGTCTGAAATAGAGTCTAATTTTAATTCTGCAAATGCCAGCTTACATAGATGGATGATAAATTTGGCCCTTTAAAACCACAATTCTAATTCACCTTCTTTACGGAGATTTCTGTGAATTAATCAGAATGTGTGTAAAAACATTTTCACTCCTTAGAATAAAGATCATGTAGATGCATGATTTGTAAGTGTGAAGTATCACAACTATTTTCCTAGGTTATTTAACTTTAATTGTGGATAAAAATATATATTTTTGGCACACTGATTACAGTTCTACTGCTTATAATTGCCTTTTGGTTCCAATTAGCTTACAAAATTCTCCCTGTGGAACATTTGGGTATTCATAAATGACAATGGAGCAAATAAAACCCCATGATATAGGACACAGGATCCTCATTGTTTCATAAGCTTTATTCCAAGAAGAAAACACATAAAGCTCTTTATTGTAACACACACACACACACACACAAACAAAAAGACCCCATAGATGGCATGGCATGATTTTACATTTGCTTGTTTCTTTCTCTTGCCCTCTCTCCCTCTCTGATAAGTATAATTTGTATCTCTTCTGGGAAAATAAAGTTTCTAATAGGAATAGTCTCAGCATGAAGGATGTTTTCCTTCCTTACTAAGTCTTTATTATCACATACTGAAACAACTTTAAAGCAACAGGTTTATCATCAGTCCAATGACATGACCAGAACGGTTCCATATGTTGTTACTCTCAGTAAAAACTATGCCTTACACCTGCACTAGGAAATGTACTCTAAATGGCCAATTTCCTCTTTTATATTCATTTCACTTGAAGACAATTTTATGAAACTTTCAAGGAAAGAGAAAGAAGACAACAAAGACGACAAGAAAAAGCTGCCAAAATGAATCCCTTCAATGCAAGGACCGTACAGAGAATATTTTTACGGCTCAATTGTCAACTCATTGTTTGAAAGAAGTTATAATGAAAATGCAGATACCCACTCACTTTGATAGCATTAGAAATTACTGTTGTTATAATAATAATATAGACTACACTATAACAGCTATTCATAGAAAGTTCCTGATAGAAAGTGGAGGATAATTTGTATTCTCTGGACATAGAGTATGTAGAAAACATGACAGTCTACAATAAAATCCAACTTTCCACACTAATGAGTAAAGTGACTCACTTGAAAAAACAGAGGAGAAAACAGTTTAGTTTTAAAAGCATAATTTCTTGAAAATTTCCAAATAAGCCAAAGCACTTAACTAGTACAAAAGACATTTTTGAAATTCAAATGCAAAGCCACTGTAATATTGCAATAACTAATCCATATTGTTATCCACAGTTTTAACTTTACATGTATTTGTAACAATATGATTATAAAAGCGTTAACACAAAACTCAACATGGAAACCAGCTGCATCACCTATCCTAAGCTTTGATCATTCCTTAGGTCATTAAACCACAAGGTTAGAAACCAGTTGTCCTTTTTTCTGTGATCAGTACAAAACATGAAGTCAGACACAAAGTACTTGGACGGATGAATGGATGAATAGTAGGAGCTACTATTTAATGAGCACTGGGCTAGAACTCTTTCATATATCATTTATTTTACTCTGTATGCATTTTACAGATGATAAAACCGAGAGTAATCTATGTAAGGTCATGATGCCAATAGATGGCAGAATCAGTAACTACTACTCAGCAAAATGAGGTACAATTTCCAAAATTCTAACACAGAAAAGAAAAACACTTAATTTATTTTGCTGGTGCTAATTATGTACAATCTCAAATGAGACCAAACCAACTGGGTAGGGTCCAAAAAGGAGGTGCCTAAAAACTATCTTCTCAGAAGCAATTAAATACATATACATAAACACACACACACAGTGCATGAGTGTGCACGTGCGCGTGTGTGTGTGTGTGTGTGTCTCCAGTGCGGAGTCACATCTTTTAGGATGCAAACCATAAAGTGCCTGTCTTCTTTGAATATGACTATCAACAAAGTAATGTACATGGATCCATTGTAAGCACACATACAAACTCCTATAACTTCAAAGGATCAAAACAGCAGCTTTCTTTACACATTTAGATCCAATACAGAGGAAAGACTTTTGTTCAGAAATTTTTAAAACATGTCATTCTAAATCATGCCATTGAGTAAGTACACATCCAGACCAGTTTCCTAGATATACCTTCCATATGTACAGTCTATAAAACAAAAGCTGATTTTATCATGATAGCCTTGGAGAACTGCAAGATGTGAATTATCTTTTGAACCAAAGAAAACACTTATATATCAAGTTCAGTATGAAGTTTGTAGCAAATATATTTTAACTGCAAACTAGTTCTTTGAAAATGTTCCCTTTATTTGGTAACTATCAGACACAAAGTACTGAGTTCACTGTAACACCTTATCTTGTAGCTATGCTTAATAAGTTGGTTTGCTACCAATGACCCATGAGTCAGCTGGAAATAATGTCGTAACTCCATGAACTCAATTGGATCACCCTAGTCAATGACTTCCATTGAATTTATTGAATTTATCTAGGGTCTGCTGAACCCAGACCAATTGTACCCTGATCTCTGGAAGTGGGGTTGTGTGTTGACATTATTGCAAAGCTCCCAGATGACTCAGAGTTGTGAGCACAGCTCTGGTCCAGCCCTTGTCCTGTAACGAAAGCCACATAGTGATTAGCTTGACCCAAGCCATATAGCTGGTTGTCTACAGATGCATGACTTGAGTCAGGCTTTCTCACAGCACCACTGCTCCTTTCAGTAAGGCTAGAATCTGTTGGCTAAAAAAAGCTAAGAAGTACACATAAGACAATTCTGACTCATGTTACATCCTTGTTGAAAACATTAGATGAACTTTTAATTTATCTCTGAAAACTCAAACACATTGCTAGCTCCCAGCAAGCATGAACGGGTCTTCTAAAGACAGGAGACATAATATCAAACCAATAATTGGAGTTGATAATTGAAATGTGAGCAGTGTCTGAGTAGTGAGTATAGAGTTGACACTCAATATATATTTGCTGATCTGAAATAAATGTGCTAATTGTTTTTCTCTGCTGTACACATTAGCCTTACTTGTTCCTATTTACCATCCTCTCCTCAACAGATGTACACATACATTTTGTCATACAATGGTCTCATTTCTCTTATAATTTTCCTGAGAGTTTCCAAAGCCATTATACTAACATCATACCAGAAAAGCTTCATGCTTCCAGGCTGTTGAGAGGAAATGACAAATAATTATGTCTTTCTTATCATCTAAAAAGAATAGGAAGCAATACAATTTAGTAAAAAGAACACTGGGCTTCCAGTTCTTCATGTAAGGATCTTGCAAGTCATCACTCTGCCTAACAAGTAAAACACTGAATAGATTGAAAAAAAAAAATCAGCAATTCTTCTTGGATCCCTAAGAGAGGGAAAGACACAAGACAAACCTCAGCCCCCAGGACTGGAGAGACAGACCGGCAAACACAGGGAGTCAGAGCTTACCAGAGCAGAGACTCCCCAGCAGAAACTGCTGTGGGATCCAGTGCCAAGGCTGGGCTAGGAGAACCTGAACCGGTATTGACAAATTGCTGAAGGTCCAGCGCTTACAACTCTTAAGAGTTAAAGAGTCCAGGGGACCAGTCATAGGGGAAACCCACAATACCGTAACACTACCCTTAAGAGCTTGGCCAGATTCATACAGTAAATATGAGAAAAATCCCCAGCTTCTGGAAGAGGGAGGGGAAAAGGCACTCTGCTCTTTTTTTTTTTTTTTTTAAGATTTGTTTGAGAGAGAGAGCAAGCGTGCACGCATGTGAGTGGGGGGAGAGGGAAAGAAGCAGACTCCCTGATGAGCGGGGGGGAGCCCCACATGCAGGGCTAGCTGTCATGACGCTGAGATCATGACCTGAGCTGAAATCAAGAGTCAGATGCTCAGCCCACTGAGCCACCCAGGTGCTCCCACTCTGCTCTTCTTAACAAGACGTGCCCTCAGGAAAAACGAGTTAAAGGAAGCCTGACCTGCTGGGGTATTATCAGAGTCTAACTGACCCAGGGAAAGGAAATAATCAGCTCTAGCTCACTCTACCCATCTTGTCCCACCATGGCAGGGAGAAAAAAAAAATGACAAACAACACTTGTGAAGTTCATTGTCCAGAGGCATAGGCTCACTAAAACAGAAATGTATCTGGGAAATCCCTAAATATTTGGAAACTAAATAATGCACTTCTAAATAACCCATAAGAAAGTTAAAAAAAAAAACAACCATAGAAAGTATTTCAAGATGAACAAAAATGAAAATACAACCCATATCAAAATTCTTAGGAGGCAGCAAAAGTAGTACTTAGAAATCTATAGCACTAAATGCCTGTATTAGAAAAGAGAATTCTCAAAGCAGTGAGGACCTTAATAGAAAAATAAGAATAAATTAAACCCCAAATAAAAAGGCAGTAATAAAGAACAGAGCAGAAATCAGTGGAATGAGAAATAGAAAAATAGAACCAATGAAACAAAACCTCATGAGTTCAATAACATTCATAACCAACTAATTAAATTGATCAAGAAAAAAAGCAAAGACAAATTACCTATGTCAGAAACGAGAGGGGACACTGCTAGAGTCTACACAAAAACTACCAAAGCTCACTCAAAAAGAAATCGATAACCCGAATAGCCATATATTCATGAAGGAAACTGAACTGTAATTAAAAAAAAAAAAAAAAATTCCTGCAAAGAAAACCCCAGGCCTAAAGAGCTTCCCTGATAAATTCTATAAAACACTTTAGGAAAAATTAATGCTGATTCTAAAAAAACTCTTTCAGAAAATTTAAGAGAAAGGAATAGTTTCCCATTCATTCTTTGAGTGTTAAACTATTACCAAACCTGAACAAAGACATTACAAGAAAACAAAACAATAAATAAAAAGGACAATATATTATAACCAGTTGGGGTTTACTTCAGGAAAGCAAGACTGGTTAGACATCGGAAAACTAATGTAATACACCAAATCAATAAATTTAAAAAATGATAAAATCATTTCCATTAATGCAGAAAGAGCATTTGGTAAAATCCAACATGCATTACTGATAAAAACTTTCAGCAAACTGGGCCTAGCATGGAACATCCTCAACTTGATAACAGGTATTTATAAAAAACTACAGATAACCTCATAACTAATGGTAAAGGACTTAATGCTTTCCCCCCCTAAGATCAGAAATATGTACCTTTTCCCAAATTCTAGGAAACATTTTCCTGGATGTTCTAGCCACTGTTATAAGGCAAGAAAGAAATAGCATTCAGATTGCAAAGGAAGAAGTAAAACCATGTTTATTCACTGACAACATGATTGTCTATATTTTATTTTTTTATTTTTTTTTAAAGATTTTGTTTATTTATTTGACAGAGAGAGACACAGTGAGAGAGGGAATACAAGCAGAGGGAGTGGAAGAGGGAGAAGCAAGCTTCCCATGGAGCAGGGAGCCCGACGTTGGGCTCGAACCTAGGACCCTGGAATCATGACCTGAGCTGAAGGCAGATGCCCAACGACTGAGCCACCCAGGCACCCCTGATTGTCTATATTTTTAAAATCTGCTAGAATTGGGGTGCCTGGGTGCCTCAGTTGGTTAAGTGTCCAACTCTTGATTTCAGCTCAAGTCATGATCTCAGGGTCGTGAGATCGAGCCCCGTGTCATGCTCCATGCTCAGCAGAGTCTGCTTGAGATTCTCTCTCTCCCTCTCCCTCTGTCCCTCCCCCCGCTCATCACTCACTTGCTCTCTCTCTCTCACAAAAATAAATAAATCTTTTTTAAAAATCTGCTAGAATAATTCTAATTTAATTAGAATTCCTATAAGTGAGTTTAACAAGGTTGCAGGGTAAAAGATCAATTTCCAAAAATCAATTATATTTCTATACACTAGCAATAAATAGAAAATGAAATTTTAAAGCCACCATTTACAATAGTATCAAATGAAATGATTAAGGATATATGACAAAGATGTGTATGTCCTTCACTCTGACAACTATAAAACATTGCTGAGAAATTAAAGACCTAAATAAATGGAGAGATATACCATGTTCAGTGGTCAGAAGACTCAATATTGTTAAGATGTCAGTTTTCTCATACTGATCTATAATTCAACATAATCCCAATAAAAATTGCAGCAACCTTCTATTGGTGAGATAAGATGTCTCCAAAATTCGGGCGCCTGGGTGGCTCAGTTGGTTAAGCGACTGCCTTCGGCTCAGGTCATGATCCTGAAGTCCCGGGATCGAGTTCCGCATCGGGCTCCCTGCTCGGCAGGGAGCCTGCTTCTCCCTCTGACCCTCCCCCCTCTCATGTGCTCTCTCATTCTCTCTCTCTCAAATAAATAAATAAAATCTTTAAAAAAAAAAAAAAAAGATGTCTCCAAAATTCATATGAAATTCAAAGCACCTAGAAGAGCCAAAATACCTTTGGAAAGAAAAAATCTGGAGGACCAACACTGTCTGATTTTAAGACATTATTTGTTGCAATAATCAAAATAACATTGTATTAGTTTAAAGATGGAGAGAGATCAGTGGAACTGAATAGAGAATCCAGAAACATACCAACACATACACAGACAACTGATTTTCTACAAAAGTGCAGAGGCAATCCAGTGGAGAAATGACTGTCTTTTCAACAAATGGTGCTGGAACACAAGGATTTCCATATGTGAAAAAATGAATACCATTCGTGAAAAAAATGAACACATATTCAAAAATAACTCAAAATGGACTATAAACCTAAATATAAAGCTTAAAACTATAAAACTTCTAGAAGAGAATGCAGGAGAATATCTTTGTATCCTTGGGGTAGGCAAATATTTCTTAAATACAATGCCCATATGCATGATCCTTAAAGTAACAAATTAAACTTGACTACAACAAAGTAAAAACTTCTGTTATATATATATACAACATTATTAAGATAATAAAAAGTCAGGCAACAAGCTAGGAGAAAATAGGTGGAAATAATGTATTTTATTAAGAACTAGGGGGTAGTGGGTGGCTCAGTTGGTTAAGCATCTGATTCTTGATTTCAGCTCAGGTCAAGATCTCAGGGTTGTGAGATCAAGCCTGCATCAGGCTCCGCATTCAGTGGGGAGTCTGCTTGAGATTCTTTCTTTCTCCTTCTCCCTTATTGGACTGTTAATAGTCAAATCACTTAGAAAAATAGTTTGGTAATCTCTCAAAAAGTTAAACATATATCTACATGTGATCCACCCATTCCCCTTTCAGTATTTACCTAAAAATGAAGCATATGTCCATATAAAGACTTATACTTGAAAGTTCATAGGAGCTTTATCTGTAATAGCCCCATGACTGGTCATAATAGGCTAAAGGGTAAATTGTGCTATACCCATACATAGAATAATAATAAGCAATATGAAGAAAGAACTTGTTTCATTTAGCATAACATCCTCCAAGTTCTTCCACACTTTTGCAAATGGCAGGATTTCCTTCTTCTGGAAGTCTGAGTAATATCCCATTGTGTGTATATGTGTATACAAACACGCACACACACACACACATCACTGAGGGACACTGGGTTACTTCTGTGCCTTGCCTATACTTACCTATGTGAAAAATCTAAAATAGTCAAACACATAGAAATATAGAACAGAATGGTGGTTGCCAGGGGCCGGTGTAAAGGGGAAATGGAGCAGTACTAGTCCAAGGGTACAAAGTTCAAACTGTGCAAGATGAATAAGTCCTAGCGATCTACTATACAGCATAGAGTCTGTATTTAATAATACTATATTATGTACTTAAAAATCTGCTAAGTGGCTAGATCTTAAATGCTATTATATAAAAAAATAAATGAAGAGGGCAGGGGGAAACTTTTGGAGGTGAAGGATAGGTTTACGGCATAAACTATGGTGATGGCTTCAAGGATTTATACTTATCTCCAAGTCTGTCAAGTTGCATACGTTAAATGTATATAGTTTTTTGTATTCCAATTATACAATCAATAAAGTGGTTTTAAAAAAATAAGAACTATTGTTACACAAAGAGACATGGTTTAATCTCAAAATAATTATGAGTGAAAGAAGCCATACAAAAACTAATATATACTATATGATGCACTATATAAAATTCTTTTTTTTTTTATGTACTCTATAAAATTCTGAAAAATGCAAACTCATAGTCTGAAAGCAGAACAGTGCTTGCCTAGGGACTGAGGAAGGGCAACAGGTAGAAGCAGGAGGGGGTAATTATAAAGGGGCACACACAAAAACTTTGGGGGCTGGTTTTTATCATCTTGATTAGTGATGGTTTCACTTGTATATTCATTTGTCAAAACTTACCAAATTATACACTCAAATATGTGCAGTGTATTATGTATTGCAATACTTTTTAAGTGGCATTAGTGATCCAAGTAGGAGTAGTTTCTGCAGGGGACTACATTATAAATAGGGCATAAGGAGGGAGAGACCAAGTACAGATTACTCTCTCAAGAAGTTTAGTTTTGAGACTGGAAGAGGGAGTCTCCACACTAACATAACAAGACAGAAGGTTGAGTTAATGTGTTTTAAGATGGGAGGAGCTTAAGTATATTTATTTGCCACAGAAAAGGAGCTAGTGAAGAGAATGGAGTTGAAAATGTAGGAGTCAAGAGCCAGCTGATGAAATGTGGGATGAAAAAACCACGAAGAAAAAGAAGTCTTGAATAAGAGGAATCTTACAGGTACACATGCAATTATGTTTTGTTTTGGGGTGGAATGTGCAGGACTGGACTGAAGAGTGGGTAGAATTTCAGTCCGCCATTCTATCTCTTCCACTTTTGGAAAGAACGAGGTATGAGAAGGGTAGGCTACTAAAGAAGAATAATGGAGTTTTGGAAAACTCATTGGCCACAGCATTGGCTACAGTGCTTGGAGATAAATGTTCAATCTAGAAGCATTCATCTGTAACAAAATGGCAGACCATAAATAGTTTTAAGCCAACAAAATAACTATCATTTATACATGTACACAATGGATTATTATCCACTAGTTCTTCCCTGCTCTCTCCACCCCTAACCAAATTTCACTTATGTGCTAATCTTTTTTCTTAAGCCCATGCTCTTTTCCCTCAACACACAATAGATTTTTAACGAACTCTTTCATTTTATTGGGATATATTTCTAACATACGCATGTAAATAGAGAATACTTTCGTGAACAGCAATGTTCTACCATCCAGCTTTATCAAATCTTAACACTATTCCATATTGCCCTCGCCTAACACAATCCTTCAACCAAATATAGGCTTACTGGACAAGAGAGATTTCATCACCAGCAAACATCAGTATGCTCACTTACTTTTCACATTTCATACATTTCATGAATAATGCCCAGAGCACCTCTGAGAACTTCAGTATTTCTGTGGGTAGGCACAAATCAAATATGGCCAGAAATGGCCACTGGCAAGTTAATTAGGTGGTTCCCTGAAATGAACCGTTAATATGTTAAAGCAATGCAAATTAGATCATACCCCCACAGGTCCTAGGTTTGGAAAAAATGCTCTGGCAAAGTATGGATTTTTAATAAAAATGGTAATTATGATTCACAGCACTGATCCTATTTTTCTTTAGTGTTCTAATGTTCATCGCCACTTTGGCATTGGTAAACATGGGAAGGCTAATAAAAAATATTTTCCCCCACCTCATGTAAAATTTCTAAAGCTGAAAGCGTGCACTTTCTAAAGAAAGAGCTTTATTCTTTTTTTTTTTTTAAAGATTTTATTTATTTGAGAGAGAGAATGAGATAGAGAGAGCATGAGAGGGGGGAGGGTCAGAGAGAGAAGCAGACTCCCTGCCGAGCAGGGAGCCAGATGCGGGACTCGATCCTGGGACTCCAGGATCGTGACCTGAGCCGAAGGCAGTCGCTTAACCAACTGAGCCACCCAGGCGCCCGAAAGAGCTTTATTCTTTAAGCAGCAATAAATCATCCATTAAGTAAGAACAAAAACCAAACCAAACCGCTGTCATTTGGATCGTACCTGCCAAAACAGACTGTGTGCATCTCCTCTCAAAAGCTCAACTGTATCCCCTGCCTGGATGTGCAGGGGGGGTCCTTCATGAAGAGCTGGGGGTGGTGCTCCAGCATAGTTCTTAATGACCTGCATCTTTGGTAAACCTGAAAATAAGCAACACAACTTTTAGAATTGAGAAAATAATGACATGTGAAGCCTGAAAGTACTTTAAAATAAAAGCAAGGCCATTAACATTAAAAAGGTTTAATAGCACCAAGGCCAAGTAAACATTTGAAGTAACTACAATGGAATGCTTTTCAACCTTCTTATTATTTGAGAAGGTAATGGAATAAGACACATATTTATCCCCTAATCCCTTACATACTTTGCCTCTGCCTCACCATCAATCTCTTTTTAGTTGAAAAAATATTTCTTTCAGCTGATGCCTGCTTCATAAAAAACACATCACGTACAGTTTAATAGAAAAGAATCAATTTTTTCATCAACTCTATCCTTTCTGCCTATTACTTTCCTCTTGGGCACTGGCTGATTTCATCACTAAGGAGGCTCACCCTTTCTGTGTATGTATCACAGTGCCCAGTATAAGGCTCATATCTTAAGGTTATCTTTGTAATTCAAAAGCAAAAAGGTGATGGATGTGCCACTGCAATACTTAAGACATTTATATGGAGAAATTCTTCAGGCTCAAATTTAGGCTTGCAAAACAGACCCAATAAAGAGAACATGTCTAAGCCAATAGCATCAACAACACTTGAAATACAGGTCCATCCTTTTTCTTTGTATTTCAAAGAACATGCAATGAAGGCCTCAGTTCAGTATTTCATTTTTGAGAACAGCTTCAATTGCACGCAGGCCTAACTACACCAATATTGGTCACAAATGGACAACTTCACAGTCACCTTTTCATTTAGAGGTAAGATGCTCCCTCCTGTGAGTGAGAGCACTCAAACATGATATTTGGTGCACATTCAGGAACTCAAGCCATTGCTTATTACACGTCAAGACTCTTTATTCTAATGATTGACCACAGTAAAGCTGTAACTGGCTGGAAATGCTGCGCCTGACAGAGGAGGAGCATGTGTGATGGTCATTCAGTTCTAGATGTCCGAGTTACCTAGAAAACGTTGTCCAGGTTACACAGACCTCAATATCTACATGGAATGCTCCTGCAAACAATTTAATAGAGTCCTCACAATCTTTTTTTCAACAACCACCCCAGATGGGAGAAAACAAGTGCGGCTGTAAATTAGGCAGAACTTAGTTAACACTTTCTTATACACCCATCCATCAGAAGGCAGGAGGACTGAAAAACGTTGGGCCCTTCACCCCAATTTAGCGGCTGTAGCTGCTAAGGCATGTTACAAGTTGCTACAGCTCCCCTCTGTGCCCCAGAACCCCTGGAGGGATGACTTTCATCCCACATCTTTCGTGGAGTGTTTCCCGACCAGATGCTATAAGGTGGCGCCCTTACGCAAACAGCAGACTTTATTGTCTTTCCCAAAAACAACACTCACTCGACAGAACTCAGTCAAGTGTTTATCAGACTTGATCTCAACACGCTGTATATGCCATGAGGAGATAAAGAGCTTATTTTATGCTTTCTATCAAGTTGCTGTTGTTTATTTTATATGAAACCTAAATATCTCCTGCACACAACTGATTTAGAAGTTCAAAAGATGGAAGAGGATGCAGTCTAAAGTAGAATTTTTTTAAACAGAGTCTGGTCTGAATGATAGTTGTTCCATGTTGGGGGCCAGAGTTGTGGTTAGCCCCAGTTTTATGGAGCATTTTTAAGTCAAGGAAAGCATTTCATTCAGTAGGCTCCCTTGATAATTTTGCTTTTATGTCAGTTTTAAAATAAAGGCTAAAGGCAAGAAACAAGAGTTTTTAAACCTGAAATAACTGATGTGGCCTCAGAGACTGGGACCAGTGAAGTGCTTGGAAGGGCTCTGGCCTTCCCTGCGGTTTTCTCTGTGGCCAAGACCCACCAAGACAAAATCAAGCAGTGCGTGATGGAAACAACAGTTCTATGATTGCCAACATGCCCAAGTTAGGCCATTCTCAAAAAAATGCCTGAAAACGCATAGAGTATCTAGGGGAAAAAAATTAATGACACTTCACCAACCAAATATAAATTAGAGATTAATATATGGCATACCCAGGCGACAAAGAAGGCTGTGAAATGTAAGGCATGGAACAATGTTGCCTTATTTATCTTTTTTGATGAACTGCAATGCCCATTACACATGGCCTACTAAAATCCTTTCTAAAATTTAAAGTCTTACATATATTAATATACTCTGGTCAGGAAACAAGACCTCAGTAGTCTTAAAACTTACCTAGAACTAAGTCATCTTTGAAATGATGAACTTGATTTTTACAGTCTTACTTATTGCTAATTTTTTCATTTACTGTATCTCTTCTGCTATGACTTTCTTCTTGGTTATGAACTTCATTTGGGAAGTTGATCTAGGAGCACACTAGCATAAGGTATGTTGCTGACCTCATTCTTAAAACAAAACTGTGTGACCTTTGCCAAGAATGATGGTTGAGCCCAGGTAATTGCCAAAAAGACACTGCTACTAACCTGAATTCAGCCATAAGTGACTTTCAAAATACAGTGTTTATTTGATTCATATTTTTTTGTGTGTGGAATGAGTTAGGAGTTTATAATGGAATTTATATTTTTTAGTCATTTGTTAGAATAATCTCTGGCTATTTATTTCTGATAGGTCAGCACTTCCCATTTCAGGATGATCTGTCATCAGGGCAACAGGGCTCCAGAGATCAAAGAATAAAAGGGATCGAGTAAGGCCACTGTGACATGATGAATTGTGACACCTTGACCTTGCCTCTGGTGCTTGCATATAATAGGAGTTCTATGATACTGGTCTTACGAATGGCTTACATTCCTTTTATTTAAAAAAAAAAAAAAAGAAGAAGAAGAAAAGAAAGACACAGTAACATTGCTAAGAAGGTGAACATAATCCCATTAATGGATAGATAAAAATGCAATTAAAATAAGAAGAGAGAATGGGTTAAACTTCATGTCAGCACTCAACCATCAGTATAATTGTTAACACAATCTAATCCCACAGCAGGCATCCCACCTCATAAATGAGATCAAGAATGGAGAAGAAATTAGATGTACACATACTATTTCAAATAGCCATTTAGTGTTGATTTACTGCAGGTTTTCTTCTCTTCTTATAAAATATTCCTGACAGGTTCTAACCTCTCTTTAAAAATGTCCAGCACAGAACATTCACTACATGTCCTTATGATAACTCATTGTTGGGCATAGTTTATTAACAAGCTCTATCTAAAATTTACTCCAAAATCCCTGCGTAACTTCTCTCCATTGACCTGCCTCCTTCCATCTGGAGTTATGCTGAAGGCAAATCTCCTTTTTATAGATTAGCCTTTCAAAATTTGTTCAGGCTTAAAATCCCTGGTTATTCATATTTTCCTTTAGCTATCCATACTTCAAGGAATTCTGAGATGCAAAATGTTATAAATCTACAAAAGTAGATGACAGTTTCCCTCATTAACTATGACCAATCAGAAATAAATAACCAAAAGTTATTCTAAAAACTGATTTTAAAAATATAAATTCCATTATATTATAAAATCACAACTCATCCCAGAAAGCTGCTTCTTTCCTCTTGGGTAAACACAGACCCAAGCATTGTTTAGTTTCTTTCTGCTCCAGAACAGCATTTATAATGGATAGGTTGGTACAGTTAGAGGGCTGCCCATCAAAATCTGAAAATTTATCGTGCAACGGCCTTCAGATATTAAATGCAAAATAATCATATATAATTTCAACATGTACAGCTAAGCAATGTAGGAAGTTCCCAAAACTTTAATCACTTATCTTTATCTAAAGGAATATAATTAAAATGGCTAAGACTAATTAGCGCTTCTGCCAAATGTTATTTTAGTTTGTTTCATTCCCTACAACAAATGCTTTGCTGTACAGCTAACTACACATCCTTGATATACAACTTCTGGACAGTTTTGCCCTTTAACTTTTGTTCACACTAGTCATTATACTTAGTCTTAAATCAGACAAGGTCCCCAAGTCATCTTAAGCATGAAGAATTAACAAACTAAAGAATCGGCAATATTAAAATTACGGCTATACTCTAGTAATAGTTATCAGGTTCCAGTTAAATAAAACTGAAGCCAATGTAATTACAAGGCATGCTAGAGTTTTCCAGAACAATATGTAAGTGAAAGGGGATCTGAAGATTTCCTTCCAGATTTGAATCCAATGCCACTAAGAATGACACATGCCAAGAAATTTTTAAAAAATAATTTTTTAAAGTTATTTCTAAGTAGAACCGTATTTGAAAGTTTGCCAGATATAAACTATTTCACTGACAATTTTCACATAAACCCTCAAACTTCAGTGAACAGCCTACTGTACCACTATCAACCACTTGGCTTTTAAAAAAGAGTGATGGCCACAATATAGATTAGCATTTATACACGATGCTGATATCACTGTCCTAATGCAACGGGCTTCCCTGGGCGATAACTTAGAGAAGAGTGCTATGTACTAGATAAATGGGCTGTCAGTAATGTGCTGGCCTTTCACCTCTGAGGCCTAATTTAAAATCTAAACACAGCCACATTAAAAAATAATTAATTCTACAAGATGTCAGAGAATGTAGTTGGTTTATCCTGGGAAGCTGATTACAAGCATCACATATTCATTCATTTCTTCAATGTCCTGAGCATTCCATGAGTTCTGAGCATGGTGGATTGACAACAGAACGAGGACATGCTTCCTGCCCTGAAAGAGCCTACAATCTACTGACGAGGCAGTTGAACTCAAATACAGTACAACTGGGCATGGGCTCTTGTCCAGTGGGAAATTTTTCAAAATACGCCTATCTATAAGCATTTCAGGGAATGTTTTTTGTACGTCTTCAGAACCCTGAAATATATATCACATGTTTCTATAAGTTTCCTAGGTGTGGTTTCCAAATCCTAGCCAGGTTTGGGAATCACACTTTGTGGCTATATGAGCCATTCATCATGACCAAGGGTTCCAAACCTGCTTTTGAGAAAGCTACAGCGAAACAACATGTTGCCAACTAAATCCTCTTTAATGTCTGGGCTCTTCCTGATAGAAGTTCACAACTGAACAATCTTGTCTGATGACCAGGCTGAGCAGAAAAAGCAGCTCACAATTTAGGTAGCTAGGATGCTGGGCTTCCCCTGCCCACCACATCTCTTAGTTGGCTCTTTCCAACTAAGCAGTGCACTTTCATTCACTCGTTGGTCTTCATAGAGAAGCAAAGGAGCCTTATAATGGAAACCATGTGTTACAACAGAAACAGACAATTTGGTGGAAAACAAACTGGTCTAAAGAACTAATTGTTCACAAAGGGAACACTCCCCATCAATGATTTCAAAAATTTTCACCCAGAGAAGGCTACTCTTTCCTTTTATAAACAATGATGAATCAGATGAGGGAAAGAGCACTGTCACTCCTCTTATAAAAACAAGGATCAGACAGAGATACGTTCCTTCGACTTTATAAACACTGACTATGCACTCTTTGGCACTACTTATAGGAGTATTAGTAAATCAGGGATGAAACATAACACCTTTTGAAAGTTTTTTTTTTCTTCATTCACTAAAAAGATCTTATAGGCTACCAAATACAAAATCAATACAAAATTTCATGTGTTATTTTAAAATCCACACAAATTTAATATTCTGTTCCATCAAATATGTGCGCTTTAGTGAAAAGAAATGTTTCCCTAAAATCCTTAAGATTAAAGCTCTACAAGAATGTGCCTTGTATTTGTCAGACCCCTGCAAAATGACCACAGCCTAGGGGTGTCGGGAGGCCAATTGAAAAACACAGCCTGAGCTATCTCAACATCTTTGAAGATAGAAAAAAGAACACAATCACACAATTTCAAAGTAAGAACATAACAAACTACTCCAACCAGCTCATCTTCTACCTTATAAAACTAAGATTCAAAGTGGCAAATAACAATGTCTGAAGTCAAACAGCTAGCGAGAAGCAGAACTGTAACTAGAACCCTATACACCAACTGCTAGTTCAGTGTTCCTGGCTGAAGACTCATCAATCATCTGGAACCTGCAGGGACCAGGACTGTGGCAGAGAAGACATCTCCTATAGGCACTGATACATGT
This sequence comes from Leptonychotes weddellii, assembly GCF_054177405.1. Lineage (NCBI taxonomy): Eukaryota > Metazoa > Chordata > Mammalia > Carnivora > Phocidae > Leptonychotes > Leptonychotes weddellii. Next base: position 82,919,430 of record NC_138372.1, read on the forward strand.
TTGGGGATTATCTGAATCCGGCTGGGTGTCCAGCATTATCTTGGGGAGCAGGAGAAGAGGAGGTAGAACTCCCCCTTCAAGTGGTGAAAGATTGTGTGCTCCCCAGGATTAGGTGAATTCTAGGAGGAAGTAAAGAGTCCTGCTGGTATATTCTAAAGACAGGGCTTCAAATCTCCTCAATGACCAGAACAAAATGCACTGGGCTTGACAATCGATGGCACTCTCAGTGCCTGACACGTCCACACGCAGTTCCGTGGATCTGTGGGCAAGTAGCCACATGCGGTTCTTTCTACAGAAAGTTTTAATCACGTAAACCACATCATTCTGCTATTATGACAACACCTGAGTCAATCAGGGAGGTTCGTGATTAAGCCAAAGGTTGCAATAAAGCTGCTGAACATGTGAGGAGGCTTGAAAGGAGACAGTCCGAAGGGGCAGTCCTCAATGGAAAGTGAGAAACAAGCCAATCATATTTGCTCCTATAGGACATGAAAGCAGGACGCAGATAAATATTAAGTCAGCAAGGAACCATGGTTTCTGACTCCTGAGAAGAGGTGACTGGGATCATTAGTTTCCAGAACTGTTGGTCCTGAAAAAGTCCCATAAAGCCTGCTGTACTCCTCCCCTTCATGGAAAGGAATGACTGGAGTGACTGTTGGTAAGATGTCCTGGGCCATTTTCTTACCCTTCTAGCAGAAACCCCTGTCCCCAAAGCAACAGAGCATGTTTCTTTCTTGCAACCACACTAAAACTTTAACAGTCCAGTCCTAAAGTATATCTAAGGGATAAGATAAAGTATAAGCAAAAATGATTAAAGGCACTTTGCAATAACCTAGTTTTCATTCTTCATTCAATGAATTCATTCATTTATTCAACAAATATTTACAGGTCTTGCATGTGCAGGTACTGGCTTAGGTATTGGGAATGCAGCTGTAAATAAGACTGATACGTTCCTCCCTCAAAAGTTCATATTTTAGCAGAGATAACAAATAAAATCAAATGGATATAATACTATATAGATGTATTATAAGGAATCATTTAGAAACAGGTACTGGATCAGAGAGTGACCAGGTTGTGTGTATGGCTGAAGGTGGGAGGTTTCTTTAGGAGAAGAAATCCTAAAACCTGAGGAGAAAGCAGTAATCATTTGGGAAGGGGTGTGGGGGGGGATTTAACAGGCAATCTGAGCAATAAACATGAAGCCTGAGGTTGGAATGAGCTTGAAGTACCTGAGGGACAGAAAAATGGTCAGTGACATTGCATGAAAGCAATTAATGAAATTCAAAATTGATATATGTAGTCTTGATGGTCTACCTCATTTTATCACTCCTTTCATACATGTATCCTGTTGAATTTTTTTGAAATTTACTGAATAGGTCGAAGGTGCTCATTAACATGCTACATCTTCTTCCTGGCTCTACTTGCTGTTATCTGCACACCCAGCTCATGCCACACCCAGGAGGGGAACAATGTGACTTACTCCTCTTGTTCTTTGAGATTCAAATATCACTCCTGCTGAGAAAACTACCACCATTCTCTTAAGCGTGGGTTAAGTGCCTTAAACAGATGCTCTCTTAGATGTTCATGCTCACTGCTCTACCACCACTTATTGCATCAAAATTCCTTAGCCAGTACAAAACATACATACTAGGACAGAAGCATCTCTCTACGTACGGTTTCTGCAGAGTTTATGTATGCTAGACTGTGACCACCTTGGTGACAAAGATTATGTTCTTTATCTCAATGAACTTTTTTGGAAGAAAGAAAAATGGTTAGCTCTTCTTCCCTAGGAGCCACCCTTCCAAACATGCGCACGCACACACTAGAGCACACCTCCAAAATGGCTCTCTCATCAACCATTTCTTTCCATCTTTATTTCTACCGCTCATTCAAGCATTAACTTTCAAATTGACCTTTCCTAATCCACTCTCTTAGGATGCTCGGCTGTCCTTCACATAGCCATACGAATAACTTTTTTTAAAAATATAAATTCTATAATAGCATTCTCCTATTTAAAACTCTTCCCACTGCACTAAGAATTAAATCTGAGTTCCTGGACCAAACCTACCAGACCATATATTTCCTGGCCCCTGATAATGCTCCAATCATCTTGTTCCAATCTCACCCTTGTACACTGTTTTTCATCATAACTGACCTTTTTTGTAGTTGCTTAAACACCCTGAGCAAGTGGGCACACTCAAGAGAGTCTATATTATGAACCCTAATTTATAATTCATATAGTGATTTGTTTACCTCTTTATGTCTCCACTCCTTTTCTATGTATTTGTACTGCCTACGTCTGCATGATAAACGTTTTCATAATCAAATTTAGCTTTTAATAAAAATGTTCAGTTTTTGTTGGACAAATTGATTTCAACACTAGTTTTGACTTGCTTTTAACTATATTCATTTGTGTTTTTTTTTTTTTAAGATTTTATTTATTTATTTGAGACAGAGAGAATGAGAGAGAGAGAGCACATGAGAGGGGGGAGGGTCAGAGGGAGAAGCAGACTCCCTGCCGAGCAGGGAGCCTGATGCGGGACTCGATCCCGGGACTCCAGGATCATGACCTGAGCCGAAAGCAGTCGCTTAACCAACTGAGCCACCCAGGCGCCCTTCATTTGTGTTTTTACCTATAACTATCAATAGGCTACATGTAACTGAAATTTTGCAGGAAATGAAATTTTTAATGTACAAAATTGTGAACATATTCCTGAAAAGTCCTTAATAATGACTCTCTTAATAATTTATACTCATCCTAAATATTCTTTAAGTTAGGTAGCTTGCATCATTTATGGGAAAAATACTTTATTACCATATGCTCAATTGCTTAATTGGCATAAAATAACACAAGTTCTAACACAGAAAGTAGCATATACTTTCTAAAACAGTGTGTTCTAGTCTCATCCCTTCCATTCCCCTGGCCCTTCTCTATTATTCTGTTTTCTCTCAACCTCCCTCCTTCCTGTGATACACTTGCTTGAGTAGTAGGGTACAAATTTAGTTGTATTCCCAAAAGATTCAGATGTGTGCAGATATGGTTTATTGATTTATACGTTAAAATGAAGAGCATATGCAATTGGTATCACTGACTGGCAAAGTTTCAGAGAATGCAAATGTTTCTAGACCATCATTTCAATATGCCAGTTTTGTTTTTGTTTTTCTTTTTGAGGCCAGGAGCCCTTAGATCAGAGAACAACAATCAACAAATCTACATAAAAATGCACATAGCTTGCACAATCTCTTTACCCTTATGAACATTCTTCTATAATAAACTTCTCAAATAGGACAATAGAAGAGTAGAAGAGCCATTTCCTCTTTACAAAACGGCACTATAATGAAATTATTAACTTGGAAGAATGTCCAACCTGCTAAGTCTTTATAAACTTGTATGAGCCCACTTCCAAACAGGATCCAAGGCCAACACAATAGCTGGCAGGGAGCTCTGAGGTTTAGTCTCTCCCCTGTTGTTTACCTTGATTTTTTTTCCCCCTCCTTAACCTTTTTCTGAAATGAAAAAGTAATTCAAGTCAGATACCACGTAGTTACAATCTTATATATTTGTATGTGAGCAGATTGAGTAGATAAATGTATCAGTTTGAAATCAAATGAATGTATAACTATTGCTCAAAACCAGTGATATTTCATAGGAGGAGACTGGCTGTGTATCTTCATTTGAATGTGGTAAAATTTTTGTTTATATTCCTTTTCACTGGGGCCAAAGATCAACAACCAACATATTTATATAAGAATATACATACACGGAAAACACTGTCCCCTTCTCAGGAACATTCCTTCTTAACACTATCTATATAGAGTAAGGAGAGGGAACGATAACAGAAACCCCACCGTGTTGTGTATTCTTTTGAAATAACAGTGTTCTGACAATGGAAACACTATACACTAGCATGAATAGTGACTCTACCAAAGAAAGTTCTTAGGATAATTTACTCAAACATTTTCATTTACATATAAAACTATGCGCATTTCCCACCAATGCACATAGCTAGTTAAAAGCAAAAAATGATGTTCTTCTCAACACCAATCACCTACTAAGGGTGTAATCCTGGGTTGACTAGGAAAGGGAAGATTATGGAAACCTTATACATAATTATTTCCGATCTTAATACTTAATAAATCACCACCTTTCCCCACAGAAGCTGGGAAAGAATCAGATTCAAAATATTTGGGAATGCTAGGGGCACCTGGGATCGAGCTCCACATCGGGCTCCCTGCTCTGCGGGAAGCCTGCTTCTCCCTCTCCCATTCCCCCTGCTTGTGTTCCCTCTCTCGCTGTGTCTCTCTTTGTCAAATAAAGAAATAAAATCTTAAAAAAAAAAAAAAAATTTGGGAATGCTAGTAAGCAACAACAGACCCATCAAACTATTATAGGAAGTTCAGAGATTTCATTTCAAAACCTCTACAGCCTTGGGATTATCAAACTGTGAGTATATATTTTACTTCCTTCCTATAAATTGATTGGGAATACCAAAAAATTAAGATATTTGCCTATAAGCTTTTGTCCTTTTTAATCTTTCAAGATATTTGGAAATGAAAAAAAAGATATTTGGATAAGTAGGTAGAATATACTGACTTCAGGGATTGTGTGTGTGTATGTATACTTTGCCCTTCCAAGTCTTCATTTTTTTTCTCCTATCAATTCAATACTATTCTCTGCCTGGTCTTTTTTTTTTTTTTTTTTCTGTTCTTACTTTCCTTAAGGTGTTATTCTCTCCTTGAATTTTTAGCTTCCTATCTTTTTTTTTCTACACAAAAAGCTTCTTTCATCAACCCTAGGTATCAGAATTATGGTTTCAACTTGTTCAAATTTAGAATAAGCTATTTAAATGGTTAGACATACAGTTGCTTCCAATCATCTGAAAAATAATAAAAATGAAATGGAACCCCCATCCTAAGGATATAATAAAAAATATAAAAGTAGTAATTATTAAAGCATAGAATGTAGACTACAAAGAAAACTACAAATGTTAAAATATTAAGAAATTGTGCCAAGAAGTTATGAATCATCTAGAATGCAATATACTAAAATAGAACTTTTAGTTTTGCCTTACTTCTCAATATACCAGTGACATTTAACACAAAGTTCACATGCAATTACAGTCTACAAAAACACCTGAATATAACACAATCTACTAATAGGACACTTAATTCTAAAACCAAACCACTGATTTCTCACTAACTTTATACACCAGGAAAATGGCTGACCCTAAAAATGCCCTTCTCCTGAGTTCTTGGACAGAGCCTGATCACTTCATTTAGATGTTTCTCACTCCTTAATTAAGACAAACTCCTCCAGACAATGAACAAAATGTCTCTTTCCTTGCCAGTGTTCATCTCGGTGTTCATCTCATCATAGCAGTGGGATATATCCTGGGTTGAACCATAGGAACTGGCTGCTGCTGAGTGTTTTTTAAGTGCAAAAGGGCAATTTTCTATGGTTGAACCTAGTATGTACCAAAATAATTATTTCAATATACATGCATTGAGTACCTAGTATTAACGAAGTCAGAGCAAAGAGGTCTGATTGAGCTCAAGTATGGCAAAAAGCAGGCATAAATCCGTATATTGGCATTGGCTCTGTGGAGTAACATAAATTAGTAACTCTGTTCAATAAATTCAATAAACATTTGTGGAGGCCCCTGTTTCCATCTCCCGTGGACCTATAACTCTTTTGAAAACCTAGTTACAGAATTTGTTTTCAAGTTCCAGCAGTAAGGATATCCTAGTTTGCCCTTTGAAGCTAGGAATTAGAAGTTGTGACAGCAGAGTTCCTATCTTTTTTTCCGTAAAAATTTTTTAACTCTATAGAAAAATAGATTTTATTACAAAATCCCAAAAGAATTATTTTTGTCTTTAAAGAAGACACTGTGTAAATCATTCATCTTTGTTTTATTAACCTCAAGCACAGTGCCTGGCATGTGGTTAAAACTTGGTAACAAGGAAATATTTAATTTTCAAGAGAAATTTTTACTTTATGAGAACTGAGTGTTAATTTTAAAATAAATATATGTGCGAATGGATAAAGAAGATATGAGATATATATATGTAAATATATATATATATATGCGTGTAATGGAATATTATTCAGCCATTAAAAAGCATGAATTCTGGCCATTTGCAACGATGTGGATGGAGCTAGAGGGTATTATGCTAAGTGAAATAAGTCAGTCGAAGAAAGACAATTACCATATGATCTCATTCATATGTGGAATTTAAGAAAGAAAACAGATGAACATATGGGCAGGGGCAAAAGAAAAAAAAGGAGAGAGGGAAACAAGCCATAAGAGACTCTTAACAACAGAGAACAAACTGAAGCAGGATGGAGGGAGGCGGGTGGGGGATGGGCTATATGGGTGATGGGGATTCAGGAGGGCACTTGTGGTGATGAGCACTGGGTATTGTATATAAGTGATGAACCACTGAACTCTACTCCTGAAACCAATTTTGCACTGTATGTTAACTAAGAAAATTTAAATAAAAATAAATATGTGATGAAAAACAAATTAATATTTCTTTCTTATTATCTTCAAGAATTTAACAATTTATGATCTTTGTACTCACAAGCACTTTAGCCACTAAGAAATATGTTATGGCAGTAACTTCTGCTTTTTAGTTATCAAGATTAATTAAACATCCAAGAGGGCATAGTAAACACAAAGTTAAAAAAAATCCAGAGTGTCCACCTAAGCAACAGAAATAGTACATTATATATCAAATTCTAAGATTTCTGTAGGGGCTATTTCCTCAAACAGATAAACTCATAAGCTACTTCTCCAGTATACCAGATATATAAAGCTTTCCACTGTCTTTCAAATTGCTTTCTCTTTTTCTCTCTCCTAAACAGAAATATCTTTATAGAATATACCTCTGTTTTTGTCAAATTTTGCCAAGACCAAATATCATGATTTCACACAACAGTGAGAAAACAAGTTTGAAAATGTTTTGAAAGGTTACAAATACTTTCCTATGAGTATGTGACTTTGGAATCTACAGAGATTTAAAACATGTTCATCTATAAGTTTGGTTGGTTCCTTAACTTAATGTGGGTTGTTTCATTTTGTAATGAAATATGAGCGGTATTAGGGCTGCAATAATGGGTAAGAAGTAAGGTCCCTCCCCTTCAAGCACTTAGCATCTCGTAGGGACAAAGAGGAACACATACACTATCGCACAGTCGGACATTGCTGTGGTAATGCTGGACATGTCGCTATGGAAGTACTCAGCAGAAGCACCTAACCCAGGGAGCTCAGAGGAGACTTCAGGGAGAAATAGACTCTAAGCTGAAACTAAAGTATAAGTAGGCATCAGCCAGATATAGGGAGGGTATATAAATCTCTCCACATTTGAAAAGGCACAAATCTTTGTGCTTGAATGACTTTGTTCAGCAGGACTCTGCAATCCACCTAGGTGAGTAAAGAGAGATAGACTCAAACACAGAAGACTGTCTCACATGTTGGACCATGGAAACTAAGCTGATTAGGCAAGGGAGAAAGCACAGGAGGGGACTGACAAATAGAAAGGTATCAGAGGGGTCAAGGATCAGGAAGCTTCTAAGATTGGGGTGAGAAAGAGATCCTCGAACTTAATGTTTCAGAAATGGAATGATCCTGGGTGATGACAAGGCCCAAGGTGTGGCTGTGGGGATGTACCACTGAAATGGAGAAGGAACAGAGGTCACTGGAGATGAAACGTCAATGTCAGACGAATTGAGGAGGCTCAGGTTTGAATGAGTCACCTACAATGTGAAGTCACCCAGGTTGAAAACAATATATTCTTTTCGTGTGGGAGATAAACTATGGAGAGGAGCCCATATGGGAGGGCAATACGCATAACGGTCAAGAAGACAGGCTTTGTGTCAAACAGATCTAAGGCTGAGTGCCATAAACACCTCATTACTATGTCTGGAAAATGGACATATTAATATACTAATAAGGTTTTTGTGAGATAATTATGTATGAAGCATTTAGCACAGTGCCCGCCCCATGATATGGGCCAATGGATGGCTGGCCCTTAACTGGGTCTGGGTAACCATTTTTCTCCAATAAATTATTTATATCACCTAGGTTGCATAAGCAACTTAGGTCCAGTGTTCCTCCTATGCCTCATAATGTTGCAAAAAATAAGAAAATATTTTTATTTAGTAATATCAAATAATCTCCACACAAAATACTTTTAATTTCAATGTAATTACTAAAAAGTATAGTAATTAAAATTGTGTGGTATATTACAATAGGGATAGAGAAATCGGCCAAGGGAATAGGTAAGAGAGCCTAGAACAAATCATACATGGATCCAGATGAAATAAAGATGAAATGTGAAAAGCAAAACTGTAGAGCTTTTATTTTTTTTTTTAAAGATTTTATTTATTTATTCATGAGAGACAGAGAGAGAGAGAGAGAGGCAGAGGGAGAAGCAGGCTCCCAAGGAGCAGGGAGCCCGATGCGGGACTCGATCCCAGGACCCTGGGACCATGACCTGAGCTGAAGGCAGACGCTTAACCATCTGAGCCACCCAGGCGCCCAAAACTGTAGAGCTTTTAGAAGACAATATATTTAACCATCCTTATGGCATTAGAAAAGGACTTCTTACACAAGAAATGAAAAGCACATAATAAAAATAAAGATCAATAAATTTGTCCCCATTAAAAAAGATGCTCATTGTCAGGTAGTTATATTGGGGAGAGAAATTAAAACAATGAAATGGCAATCTATACTCTCTATATTGGCAAAATATTGTAAATCAATAATGCTAAACATCGTTGAAGATTTAAGGAAACAGGAACTCTTTGAACAGGACCTAACAAACAGCAAAATGTTACTATTTACTCTTGTTTCTTCAGACTGCATAAATCTTTCACCTTTGACTGCTCTTAATAGCAAGCATATCTGCATCTATCATATCATTTTTGGTATGTTTGAAATGCTTCACAGATGTATTTTTAATTTTTATTTAAAGCTTCTTTAGGGGCACCTGGGTGGCTCAGTTGGTTAAGCGACTGCCTTCGGCTCAGGTCATGATCCTGGAGTCCCGGGATCGAGTCCCGCATCGGGCTCCCTGCTCAGCGGGGAGTCTGCTTCTCCCTCTGACCCTCCCCCCTCTCATGCTCTATCTCATTCTCTCTCTCAAATAAATAAATAAAATTAAAAAAAAATTTTTTTTTAAAAATAAAAAAAAAAGCTTCCTTAGCTAATGATGTACTACTTTGAAGAGTTTTTAATACACAGTTTATCCTGTATAATCATGAAGGCTGTAAGGAACATTTAATAAAGCAGATTTTCAGTGACTAAATTAGCAAATATAACTTGCTATGCACTGAAATAGTGCTGCTGCTCCTCTGAACTTTATTTAGATCTTCATCATTTGACGATGTCTGGATTTGCTGAATAATAGGCAATGGATGCAAGAGCAGGTGCTGAGCTCTTTAACGGATGGGAGTTCCTGTTACACTGAAATTAGCCTAGCTCCCTGAGCTGGCTGCAGTGCGCTTTCTCCTCTGTGTCTCTGGCTACATGCCAGTCCTGCAACAACACTCTCAACACGGGTCCCCAGAGAGCAGAAAACAAGTCCCCGTCACTCCTGCGTACAAGCCTAACCTCAGCTTCAGCATAACCTATCACACACTTTCCAGGAAAGACCTCTCCATTCCTTGAATAATTAAAGTAAGACTTCGGTTTATGAAACAAAACCATCCAACAAAGGTGAGGTCAATATGGTACAAAGGTGACATTTATGAGCAAATTCCACATCTCTAAAGTCGTGACCTAAAAATAAAAATTTTTTTAAAAAAAGCAGAATTTCAAATTTCATAAACCTATGTTCTCTGTACTTTCCCTTTCTGGCTCTCTCAGGTAATAATGAGTGTTACAGAAGAGGGTGGCCAAGAAAGAATTGTTATACACAGGACTTAATCCTTCTTGACGTTTTGTCCTGAGACTTGCCTCTGGGTGTGTATATATATTCTCTTAGACACCACAGTAGTTCATCTAACCTTGAACATATTACTTTTGATCTCAGCATGACATTGCCACAGAGGTCATCTGAAGTTCCACACAGATTCCAGAGGTATAGCAAAACACACGATTCAATGCAAACACTGTGACAGAATTTGTGTGTGTGTGATTCACACAACACATCTTACGATGAAAGTATATTAAGTATAAACATGAAACAGCTGAAAATTAAAACACAGTTTTCATACTTGTTATTCGCTGATATTTCCAGGCGCTTAACAGGTACTAAGGAAAATGTACGTCCAACAACTTCAATACTCAGTTTATTAGTAAAATCACACAATAGAAATCGCTAATTGCTATTAGTACAGTCACACTGTACTAATATAACTAATATAACTAGAAAAGCTGCAGTTAGGATGCTAGTTTTCATTTTGGCATACTATTTATATGAGATATGAGAGTTTCATTAAATGTCATTTTGCCTTAATTCTCCTACCAGGCACAATATTTCAATATACCTTTTTTTAAGATTTTATTTATTTATTTGAGTGAGAGTGAGAGAGAGCATGAGCAAGGTGAAGGGCAGAGGGAGAAGCAGACCCCCCACCGAGCAGGAAGCCCGATGCGGGGCTCAAACCCAGGACCCCGGGATCATGACCTGAGCCGAAGGCGGACATTTAACCGACTGAGCCACCCAGGCGCCCCTCAAGATATCTTTTCTTAATGGAAAACACACTCCTCTTCAAATAAATGGTCTCAATAAAGTTACTAATATGTATATATAGAAAATACCATTATAAAACATATAGCTAGAGATTAAAAGGTTTGATTTGTTACTTCACAAAGCTACACATAGGAAATAGATTAGATAAATTCAAAGAAATTCACTTTTGTAAAGAAATGGCTACAGAGGCTCCTGTCAAAAAGAACCACTTACACTTCATTTAAAAAAAAAAAAACAACACACAAAAAACCCACCTGGGATTCAGAAGTTTCTTCTGTCAGTACTGACAATGTAGCTGCTTGAGAAAGGGCTTACGTTTTTATGTAAATATAACTACATGTAAGTACATAGATACGAAAATGTTTTTATATAACACTCTGGGAATCTATAGAAACCTATCCCAGTTTAATCATATTTGTTAAGGAAATCCTTACTAAGCAGCTATATATCAGCTTCTATATTAGGTCTTAGGGATACAGGACTACCTGGTTCTTTGTTTCCTGTTGAAGGGCTTCTTCTCACATATGAGTGTAAAAATACAAAAAGTTTTCTGTAAAATCTATTGACGAATAAAGCCTCCAATGAGAAACAAACAAAAATGGGGAGGGTTAAATCGGACCTTTCTCGTGGCCCCTCTTCACCATCGGAATGGACAAATAGCCAGAACACTAAATGGAAAAAGGCAAATGTTCTATTGTTCGTTCCCTGACCTCTACACAAAAGAAAGCTTCTAAAACATCCCTGTTTAAGAGGAAAAAAACTCAACTGAAATTAAAATTCTTTGGCATCTAAAAAGTATTCCAGTGGATAATCTGATTCATCATAAATTTCCCCACTCCATGATTTATCTTCTGGAGTCTGACTCTCTCTTAATTTCAGGCATGTCAAACTCTGCAATGCTTAGAAGGGGAATTCCCTTCTTTGCAGCCCTTTTCCACATAGCTATTATCCTTCACATAACAGCATTGATGGTGAACACCCCTTTCAAGGTGCTAAACTTGGAGATCTTTTTTTTTTTTTTTTTTTGCTGGGCTGAGTTGTAGAATTGTTATTTTCATGTTAATTATCACAGGAGGGATGGCATTTTAAGGTTTGAAATAAGGTAAATAGAAAAGAAACTAATTCATGTGCCAGTTTTTCTAGACATTCATCTACCTCTTCACAGAAAGACACAAAGACACATCAGGTTACCACAATGACCAGTGGCCTTACAGCTTTCCTCTTAAACACAGGGCAGCTCTCATTTTATATCCTTTCCCCCTTTATGAAACTCATCATTCACTATGGCTACAAAGTAAAGGAGACCCTAGGAGATAATTTATTTGTTGGTATTTTGGATGTCAGCTTCTGTTTGTTCATCTTTCTCTAAGATACCCGTTTATCTCTGTATTTATTACTTTAAAAAAATCTTATAAATTCTTAACTTTGTGCTGAGAATGGGAGTAACAAACAAAGATACGTGTGTCCTTGCCCTCACAAAACTTGGAATCTGACAGAGAAAAAGAAAGTTATACAGGCAATTACAATAAAGCATTAGAAGTTTTATGGAAGAAAACTTGCAAGTGCTGTGGAAGTACAAATCAAGAGAACATAACCTCATCAAAGGTTCAGGGGAGGTACCTACAATGGCGAGAAAAACAGTATTTATACTAAGAGAACTTGCCAACATGACTATAGTCACATGATGTGGTGTGGATGAAATGTTTTTTCCATAAGAAATGGGACTTTAAAAAGTACTTATTCAAATTATAAACATTTATGGAATTTTAAATAACAAAAAGTTAATTTCTAAAACATAATTAGGATTATCTTTCAAACATTCATTCCAATACAGTTTATGATATGAAAAAACTGAAAACAATCTAAGTGAATAGCAACAGAGAATTGGTTAAATTAAATCTAGGGTACATCTTTATAATTGAGAAGGAAGCTGAAATTTAAAAATAATGTCATAGAAGACTATTTAGAGATACGGAATTACGCTCAAATAAATTGTTGAGGGGAGAAAAGCATGTTACAAAACAGTAGTACATACAAGATGACCTCATTTATATTTAAAAAAAGTACATAGAAGCAGAGAAAAATCTGTGAAGATACGTCATGTTAAGAGTAGCTACATCAGGTTTGCAAAATTATGAGAACTTGTTGCTTATCTAAATGTTCTAAATTTTATATAGGTAGCATATGTTTCTAAGATGCTTTAATCAACGTTATTGTACTTGTTGCTAAACAAAATCCTTCAATAACACCTGGTTGCCTACAAAATAATAGTCCCACACTCCTTGTCCTGATCATAAACACAAGCACAACCCAGTGCTCTCCTTCCTCGCCATTCCAAATCGCCAGCACCCCAGGGCTGCCGCTAGTCCGTACTTCATCTCTTTGTGACCTAGAATGAGCACCCCCCTCTGGGTGAGCTTGGCAGGCAGATGGCACATTTGTACAAAGAAAAAGCTGCCCTTCCTTTGGGAATTCCCCTTGTCCCACTGTGTTTCCATTACCTTTTGAATTACTATTACAGAAATGATTGCATATAAATTGTGTATTATTATGTTTCCTCCCCACATACATATAAACTTCACAAGGTCAGAGACCACAAATTATTCCACTGTCTATTCTTAGTATGGTGTATGGTACCCAAGAGTCTCTCTATAAATGTCTGTTGAATGCATGAAAGTCTGTGTGAATGTTCATCATTAAAAAATAAATTTTAAAAATAAGTTAATAAAAAGCTTTAAATGTATTTCTTTTCTAATTCTGCTTGTACAAATATAATGGCAATTGGGGCCATTTTGTGTATATACATATTGCCAAATTCTCTATTTCAACTGAGGCATGGCTTTAGACTATAAAGCCTCAGAACACAGATCATGACAACTGTAGTCCTAGTCTATACCTAACATACTCCGGAACTCAGTAATAATTTCTCCAACAAGATCTGCAAAGAAAAATAGAGTTGGCACTCCAGTCTGGTTGGGAGTATTTTTCTTTCCTAAATGAACAGTAATTGGTTAGGTTTTTAAAGTCATTATGTGCCTGTAAGCAAAAAATTAAACAGCTTTGAAAGCAAATGAAATTTTAATTAATAATATGAGTAACTACTTACATGGTATAGCCCTGAAATTTTAAAACCAGAGCCCTGTATTTAATATGATTATATCATTTTAAAAAAATAAAATGAGTTGGTATGTTTCTTTCCAGCACTGAATCCACTTTGCAAAATAAGACTGTCAACAAATTTATATTCCCACGAATTATCGTTATGAATGCATCTAGTCCCTTCTCCAATTAAAATAATATTTTAAAACATAATAAATTCTTTTAAAGGTTATAGCTAAGGCTGGAATGTTAGAGTAGCTCAAAAATATGCACAGAAAAATACCTTCTCAATTCTTATTCTGTTCAATTTGGCTTTTTCCTTAAAGAATTTCTATTTCTATTTCTATTTCCTGTATAGGAGGAAAATAGTACTGTGCACGAAGTAGAAACAGTGAGGTCGCTGGGGCTTAAGTTATCTCAGAGCTTCCTAGAGCCCAAAAGCAGCTGTTCCACAATGATCAATGTTTTGGAGGTCCAGTAGCTATCTTTCCTACTTTAGTAAAAGCACTAAGAGTTGAAGGGATTTATTCAAGGCCATTGGTCTTAAAGTTTCTTACGTCCCAAAACCAACCAGAATGACAGGGTATAGGATGAGGTTTTAGCAAGAACATTTACTAACCAAATGGCAGCTCTGTGATATATTATGCTTTGGAGAAAAATGCTAACAGAAGCATATTCTGTGTGTGCCTGATGCGTAGAAAAAGACATATATCATATATGTAAGGGGAGGAAATGAAGCTAAAAGGTTCAAACTCTAAACAACTACTGTTTAAAATACTGTTAGTTAAAAGCATTTTCAGAATGGGGCAGATAGTCGATCAGAAAGCAAGAATTCCCCAACACTGAGTGAGGCTTGCACTATGTAAAGGAATGACATGCACATCCGCCTCCCGGGCTACCAGGGATGGTTTTGTCTTGCTGAAGCTTCCCTGGGTTTTTCAATTATTGTTCTTTATAAACCTAATCATATTTCAAATATGCTGAGGAATTTATGTTTTAAAGACACCTGTGGTAACAATTGTATGAACCAAGGAATGCATTTATAATTGAGATATGCGTTACTAGAGTTCATCCAGGTAGTTAGGATCCATTGGAAACCCAATGCAAAGTTTATGCAAAGACTTTAAAATATGCTATTTGTGAATGTTCAAATGGAATTTTAATATATGAACTTTTATATTGTTGAACAGTCTTGGGTGAATCTGGGTTATCAAAAAACTTTTATAGTAAAAAAAAAGTTGAGAAATGCACTGTCCTAAATCAAGTACTTCCGGTGGAAAAAAATACTCTTAACAAAATAAATATATATATGTTGTATTGGGGGGGCTTTGAAAAGATCTCTGGGTCTTTTCTTATCTTTCTAAGCTTCAACTTTCTCTAGATTTTTGAAATATAGGTAAATAAGCATAGTAAAAAAAATGACTGTATAAACTCCTCTTTCACCAAACATATTAAAGTTAGAAGAATGTGACAGGCAGAATTACATGCAACATGATTCAAGGTAATTGCCAATAAAGTGGTCAGAGCTTCAAAAAAAATGTCAATTTGCAAAATGAAGAGTTTGCTAGTATTTTACCTCTGCTGAAAAATTTGATTGCCTTGCCTTTCTATACCAGCAAATTCCCCTCTATAATTCCAGCAAATAGTGTTATAGTCATATTCTACTGCAGCTATTATAGATCCTAAATGAAACTCCTATTGTTTCAATTTGGCTCTGAGTGGTTGATATCAGAGACAAATGATTTTCACTTGAAGATTCTTGCAAAACTATCAAAATATCACTTCATAAACATGTCTGTGTTCTATATTGCTGTGGGCTTAGAATCTTTTATTCATTGTTCTCGTGGTCTGAAAAATCAATTAATACAGTTAGTGTAGAATTACCAATATTCAAATATAATGCTTTTCATTGTTTATATATACTAATCTGAAAAACAAGCATTTAATAAAAATAGGACTGCTGGCCTCAATAGCAAATCATCTTCTTAACCTCCAAAGTGTGTGTGTGTGCACATACATATATGTGCATATATATATACATATATGTGTGTATATACAAATATAAAAGTATATATCAGCTCATCATAGAAGAGAATTTGCACACCAGAATGTTCCCTTTGAAAAAGTTGGACTTATAATTCAGTTCAATATATATTTATTGAGCACCCACCATGTTCCAACTACTATGGACATAGGTATAGAAAAGATGAGGTTCCAGCTGTTAAGGAGCTTGTGAAAATTTTTAGAAAGTAAACACATATCCAGATCATTTCAAAAAGCAAACAAAAAAAAAATACCATGGCTTTGTTGTCATGGGAGAGGAACCCTTATAGCACACCAGATATAAGGTACCATAAGATAGGCTTCTTGGAAGAGAGAATGACTGAACTGAGTTCAGATAGATAAATGATAGAAAGATAAATAGGCGTTATCCAGATAAAGAAGTAGGGTAAGGTTATTTTGGCTAAAGGCAAGAGCATGAACTAAGGTACAGAGGCAAGAAAGAATTCCGTGCATGTGGAAAATTACCAGATCTCTGCTATGGCAGAAGAGAAGAACAGCAGGAGTAAGTTCAGTATGAACAGGTCTTGGGAGGCTTATATATTTAATAGTCTGTAGACTGGTTCTGAGGATGGGCTGGAGTTTAAGCAGAAGAGGCCAGGCTCTTCTTTAGGTAAATCATTTTTCTGATAGTATGGAGGAGGCAACAAAGGAAGTTGGGACCAGAGGAAAGAGGAGCAGCTAAGAGGCCATTATAATAGTCAATAAGTTGAATAATAATTTACTAAATACCCATGGCTCGTGTACGTGGGAAAGCTGGGGGGTTGGGAGTGGGCCATACCAGGTCAGATAATAAGGAGTGCATTGTCTGGGGAGTATCTTAAAACAGTACTAAAACAGACTAGAAGTCCATTTAATTTTTCTTATCACCATGCACCAACAATTCTAAGCAATGTCAGTGACAAAATATCCCTCCCACCACTGCGTGAACCACTTCCATTGCACCCATCCCCCCTTGGTGCTTAACCGCTAAACACTTTTGGGAAAGGGGTCCTGTACTAAAATTATCTGAGGACTGTAAAGATAGACCAGGTGCTCATCATTAAAGATGCTATGGATCTAGGAGGGGAGATAGGCACAGACCTTCATAACCAGAACTCACAAATACACTTTCTATAAATCTGTCCCTGGCCAGTCACACCATGAGATCAAGGGCAGGAGCCAAACTAGTCCTATATACCCTGATTGCACATGGCCATCTGAGGGCAGAACCAGTCTATTGCAGGTCACCACTGGGATCCCCATATCACAGCCTGATCTGGAGGGAGGGTGTGACCCATGTCAAGTACTGCTATACCTAACCGCATTCCTCCCTGCTGAAAACTCAGAACCAAAAGTTCACGGAAGCTTTTACTATCTGCTTTGTACACATGCTAATGATACATAAATGAGGAAACAAAAGGCAATGGATATTCTCTCTAAATATTGTTTAAGGGAGGTGGTAGTAATTCTGAGAAGATGGCACATTCCAGAATCAAAGTAGGGAGAGGGAGAAGTATTTCTGGAGAAAGCCCCTAAGGTCACTCTGTTCATAAGTTGTGCCACATCCCTGGTGGAGAACAGGATTTTTTGAGCAATGTTTGCTCCCCACACCTTCCTCTTCCTTCCGCCACTTCACCTTATCCTTCCTCTGCACACTACGGAGAAAAATCTTAGGATATCAAGAACAGGTATTAAAAATCAACAAGCCTAACCCACCAATTTTCAAGAGTAAAATAAAGCTCATAAACTTAAATGACTTACCAAAGTCACACAACTGGCTGTTGGCCGTCAGGAATTACCAAGAAAGTGCTTAGCCTCGGGGGGAGTAGAGAGAAGATTTAATGCCTTATTTCTCAAAAGCATAGGCCCTTGGAAAATACCAACGTGCACTGAAGCAGGTGGTCTAAAATTTAGAAAGGAGTGTGTGGGCCTCTAGGATTGTGAGGGCCGCCTGCGAGGCTGGTAAAATCCACAATGGCTGGACATACAGCAGTACTTCAAGACGCAGCACAGTGGATGACCATGGCTCCTGCCTTCTCTCTCACTCTTCTGTGCTCCTGTAGCAAGACCATTCACTGAGACACTCATGTGTAGGCGCTCCCCAGTATTTTCCCTGGCTCTCTTACAAGCAGGTAGTTGAGGTCTTTGCTTTCTTGCCTTGGGGAACACTGCAGGGTAGAGAGTCCAGACTTTTAGAAATCACCAATTCCCCCTGCCTTCTGTAACACCTGAATTAGTGAAGAGAAGATGCTGAGTGGGTCCCAGAGGGGAGAGGAAGGGTCAACTCTGAGAAAACCAGCTAGTGAAGGGCCCAATGTCCTCTAAGACAGTCCAGCTATACCTGGCTTCTTACCTTAAAAATGGTACACTAACTGCCCAGCACACTGTCTGCTCTCTTTAAATATTAATATACATGCTTTAAATATTACAATTACCTGTATGCATTATCCACTTCTACCATCATCCAAGAGAACCAAAAATATTTTACTTAAAAAAACTAATACTAGCTAACACTTACATAGCACTTACCATGTGCCAGGCCCTAAGAGCTTAATGTACATGAATTCATTTAAGCCTCATGATAATTCCATGAAGTGAGTCTTATTATGATCCTCATTTTAAAGAATACGAAGTTAAAGCACAGAAGGGTTAAGTGAACTGAGCAAGGTCACAGAGCTGGCAAATGGTGGAGTCTAGACTGCATTCCAGGTGGTCTGGCTCTGGAATTCATGCACATTACATTTCACGAAAGCATTAGAAGCAAGACATGTGGGAGCTAGCAGCTTGTACTGCTGCCTCTGCTCTAATGGGACAAGATGCCTAAAAGCAGAACAAACAAGAGCAGAGCATCGCCACCGGCCTCAGGAGTCTGGGCCCCATCTTTACAGGTTGCAGCTCGCCCTCCACACCTGCCCAGACCCAGGATCCTGAAGATGGTGGTGATGACAGCAGCAATCATTAAGTGCCGAGAGAGAGCCAGACATCGGTAGTGCTAATGCTCTATGAATACATTGTCTCAGTTCTTCTACAGCAATCCTGGAAGGTAAGATACCAATATTACCTCTTCAACAGAAGGCGGATTGAGGCAAAAGAAGTTGACCAGCTTCCCTAGGGTGCATCTCTAAGTAGCAGAGCTAACCGTGAGTCAAGACAACACCAACGACAAAGCCTAATTTTTTAACCACTTATATTGTCTGGCCTCCCACACACTGCACTTAAGATCATGTCTGTTACAGGATAACAATGCAGGAAATAAAATCCAACAAGGTCTCCACATCTGCCTGGAAAATGAGATGCAATTTTTACATAAAATAGTGTAAACAGATTTATTGTAAGGAATACTGCTATAATTGAGGATTGAGACCCTTGACTGATGATAGTTAATGTTAGGATTATATCCACACAGACATGACCAACAAGATGGAATAACATAATCAACTTCTAGAAATTATTTAAAATGCCAAAATCATGCTCAAACCCTGTTTTCTACACAAATCCTAATAAAGATATTATGGAAAAAGTATTTAAAAAGAATAAACAGAAGCAATATTTATTACATTTGTTTTTGGGGTCATTTCCTGATATTTTGCTATGATTTTATTACCTATATTAAAATCACAGCAAAGACATACTAATGAAAGATCTAGAATGCTGTAGGAAATGAGCTTCCTTTCTTGCCTGGAACTGTAGTGACCCAACATTGGCAGGGACCAGAGGGTCCATCTCTGTGCCCCTCTGCCCCTCTTTGCCTAATTGAGGCCCTTCAGAGAATCTTTGATGGACTGCCCAATCACTTCAAGTGGTCCTCACTCGCCTGGGATGCAGACATTCTACTCATGCAGTAGCAACCTACCCCCCCTCCCCAGAAGCCCTGACATCAAAGTCATATTCCTCCCTCCTCCTAAGATTAGCAATTAAGAATGCTTATCCTTCTTTACTCTGACCAGGATTATTTTCCTGTAGCCTATGTCAGTTCACTTTATCCCTCCCTTGAGCATCTGGCATGATCCATGGCTCAGACCATCCTGGCTACAACATATATCTCTTGATAAAATGTACTGGTTTAGTGAATACAGCCCCCAACCCCAGGCAAGACTCCTAAATGAGTTTAAAACATCTAATGCTTTTACTGGTTATGGAAACATATATATAAAATTTGTATTGTATTTTATACAAAATATATAAAATTTTTATGTGAACTCGGACAGCTTAACCTTTCAGGGCAGCTTCCTCATGTATAAAACAAGCATAATATCTACTCCACATGTTTTTTTGTGAGAATTAAAAATGAAGTATATAAAAGTACGAGTATGTGAATAAATAACACTCTTGAACATCTGTCCCATGGTTACTTCGCCAACATGCTGATGAACCTATAAATCCCACCTAAGAATGGTTGTTCTTCATACATCTACAATGGTTGTTCTTAGTTGTGGCACACAATGAAATGTGTAGCATGAGAGATCAGCAAACCATCACCTTTTCCCTCACTGTAGTGAGAAAAGGAAAAACTGAGAGCAAGGTCCTGGGGTCTATGTGCAGATTGGACACGAGGAAAGTGACAATTCTAGAAAAGATTTATTGTCAAAGGAGTGTAAACAGTTCAGTAGGAATTCCTAAGACTTACTCTTAACTTTGGTCTATATTTTTAAGTGACTCCTACACTGGGACGATACACGATACACGGGATTTAGAGGGCAGTGTCTTATTACAGAAGCATCCTGTAACAATTAGTTCCCAAGCTACTTAGCAGAACATGTTTCTTTGAATTCTCTTCAACTCTTTTGCAATAAGGGTGTGAGGCTCAAGATCTCTGATGGAGTCTTGCTGACTATGCAAGGAAAAGCCCCAAGGGAGAAAGTCAAGAGCTGATAAGAAGGTCAAGAACAACATGGGAAAAAGAGACAGATGGGTTAGGACAGTGTTCTTTAAAACTGAAGACAGAAAATAATTCTTGCCTACACTTTAATTCTACTTCACCTTACAAAAACCTCCTCCTGTTCTACTTTGCTCAACCTCTTCTTTCCAAACTATTTTGACTTTAAAAATGAACCAAGCCTTGCTACATGTCCATATGATCTCCTCTTTATCCATCACTGTTTTATGGGGGACAAAAAGAGGTACCCACTGTAGTTGATGGACCCTACCTTAGCCTGCCTCCTGTGATCTTCCAAAGCCTCACGGCCGCATCTTCAGCAACAACCTTAGAAATTTTTGTTCTTCTTTTGGCTTTTAATGATGTTTTTAACCAGGGCCACAGAAATGAACAAGAAAGGGCATGTCTTCTAACAAGGACAAGTTAGAAATCGACACTTTTCCAAGGTGCCTGAAAATTTCACCATGGACCCATTCGCATCCCCAATATGTGGTAGCCAACTGTAAAGACTGTAAACAAAGCAGAACAAAGCAGAGAGAAGCCACCATTTCTTGCACATCAGGGTTGTCTTTTTTTTTCTTTTTTTCCTATTTATGATTGTTTGAATTTGTGCGTGTTTTCTCACATGCAGCTTTAGATTCCTTTCTTTTATTTTTTACATTGACATTGTTTTCATCTATTGGCTTAAGTGCCATAATACTCATTAATTTTTCTTATTTGTAAATAATTTTTTTAAATTAGGAAACAGAAAAAGATGTAAAGACACAGTTACAGAGAAAGAGCAGTAAAATTTCCAGTGAATGGTAAATTTATAAAAAAAACTATATAGAGGATGTCATAACTGCATGGCTGACCCTAAAATTCTATCACAACTACTAATCAAGCACATAATTCTAACACTGAAAGGCTAAGATATATGGCAAAATAATGAAGATTTCACAACTTGGCACTTATTTTTAATTTTTATTTCATGGGTTTGTAGCTCGTGACTAGGTTCAGTTTTCTATCTTGACCAGGTTACTATCTCACTGGTGCCAACTGGTAATACTGTGATGCAGGTAAGGTGACTATTTTCATTTCACAAATGAGAAAACTGAAGCTATTAACCTGCCCAAAGGTTTACACAGAAGCCTGGATTAAAAGCCACGTTCTCAAACTTCAAGCCCATACTGTTTCCTACCAGTGAGAGTAAGAATTTCTGTCACTGCCATTTATTGGCCAATTACCCGGTGTCAAGCACTGTGTCTCAAAAGTTTTGCCGGTTATGACCACATAAGTAGGAAGGTAACAAAACCAGCAATCTGCATACAGATTTCCCTGATTCAGGGGTCCGAACTCAATACCCTATATTGCTATATACCATTCACACGCATTCTTAGAGCATGTTAAACTTACATAACATCATCACAAATTAAATAACAGCCAAATTAAAACCTTTTCAAATAAAGATAAGAAAATAGGAAAATGGGTTTTTTTGTGTTTTTTTTTTGCCTTTCAGAAATGTTATTGAAAAAAATTGGCAAGAGACATGAAGTATGTTTGTTCTTGTGCTTCGATGATGATTAATGAACTCCTTTCTGGAGAGGGAAGATCTGCACTTGGCATTGATATTATAAACTTTTCTCATCCCAGTAGCTTCTCTTTAGGTGGGAAAAGTGGTTACATAAGGCAGTGATTAATGAGATGCCACAAATGTTGATTTAGTTCCAGATAGGGATTTTTTTCTTTCTCAAATCTAAATGCTTCACCAAAATTAATTTTAAGTCACACTACAAATATGAGTAAAGTGCCGATTCAAGTTGAAAATATCTCATATGCTCAACCTGAGTCCATATGCTTTTTTCCAATTTCTTCCTGTTTTGCTAGAAAAAAAACATCCTTGAACAGTCTGAGATTCCAAGAAGGTGTTGCCATTTCATATTTTCAAAACCATTGGCCAGATTCTGTTCTTGGATACTGCTTGAATTTAAATGGAAGATTCTTAACTTAAAAAAATGGGATCCCCAAAGCATAGCATTATATTTTTTAAATGGCAAGTTTCTTCCTCTAAGAGTTAAAAGCTATAATATTAGCAATATAATGGGGAGTGTAGAAATACATGAATATTTTTATTTTCATCCATCTAATCTATGTGCCCCAAATTGAAAGAATTCTCTGTCCCAAGAAGGAAGGTTCTGTTCGGACTTGAAGGCATCACATGATTCCCTTGGGCCATTTAAAATAGCAGGAAGCTACAAGCAAAATTGTTGGCATCTGGACATCCAGAGGCATTTTCCCTGAATAGATAGATCATCAGGAGCAATATGCCAGGTAGGAAACCAAAGTCGTTATTCTATCTGCTTGCAGCTGGATTCCCCAAGAAAGACTACTTATTAAACACCTAATGTTTTCATGGCTCTAAAATATAGAATTTCCACATTGTTTTAAAAATGAGGAATATCTATAGCATCTTTCAAATAAAGTCAAACTTGAAATTTTCTTACTTTAATGAAAAACTATTAAAACTAAAAATCTTTTAAGATAATAAGCCTAGTCTCAGGCCCAGGAGCAGCAGTGTAAGTTAACGTGACAAGAGATTTGTAAAATTAAGGAGGATATATATTTACAGGGGGAAAGAGAGCAATGGGAGGTGGGAGATACTCTGAACTCAAAACACAAAACATTTTTTCCTCCTGCTCTTAGAAAGGCTGGGAAGAGGTAATTTTAGTTTATCATAGTTTAGAAACAAAAAAGCCTGATTATCTCAATATTACATACTTTTATTTGTTTCACATACTATTCCCTTACTACCTATACACAGCATATATTGTGACATATTTTGCATAAGATAATTTATTATTTGAGCAAAATATCTATATAATAAAGCACAAAAGGAAAAGTAAACAATCTAAGATGGTTGTTAAGCAACATGCAAAAAAGGTAAATTTAAATTCTGTCAAGTGCAGTACTATAAATCCTTAAAATATTTTGATGTTCATTTTGGAACTGCTCACAGAAGTTTATTTATTTATTTTTTAAAGACTTTATTTATTGTCAGAGAGAATGAGAGAGAGAGAGAGAGGAGAGAGCACAAGCATGGGGGGCAGCAGGCAGAGGCTCCCCGCTGAGCAAGGAGCCCGATGCGGGACTCAGGACTTGATCCCAATGACCTGAGCCGAAGGCAGACGCTTAAGGACTGAGCCATCCAGGCATCCTGTAGCTGCTCACAGAACTTTAATCTATTACTTAA
This sequence comes from Leptonychotes weddellii, assembly GCF_054177405.1. NCBI lineage: Eukaryota > Metazoa > Chordata > Mammalia > Carnivora > Phocidae > Leptonychotes > Leptonychotes weddellii. The sequence goes on from NC_138372.1 coordinate 82,943,375, forward strand.
ATAAGTTAAATGGCATGGTCTAAATGCTACATAAATTAAACAGTAAGACTAGAAGTATTTAACAGAATTCAGAAGGAGAGAACTTTCTGAGCACAAAGGCAGCAAAAAAAGAAAAAAAAAGTCCATAAATATCAATAATTTTGACCACATGCAAATGCAAAACTTTATATAGAAACAAATAAGCCAGAAAAAATTTTGATAAATATAAGGTTAATATCACTAATATATAGTCTTACAAATAATTTACAAAAGCACTATATCCTGAATAGAAAAATGGATAAGGTATAAACAGATAATTCACAGAAGAACAATACAAATAGCTTGCTAGTAATGAAGTTTATATGATATGAACTACTATATATAAATAGTAATATCCTATTCCTTTCTCATCAAATGATTTAAAGTAAAAAGAATAATACAGTGTTGTTAAGCATAGGGTGAGACACAGTCTCACATGTCAGAAATGGTGGGGATATAATTCAATGTTAAATTTCTAAAAGGCAATTTGGCACAACATATATATCCTGAGTATAGGAATTAATAAGTTTTGATCCAGAAATTCCACTTGTATGACTCCATTCTTAAATAATCCTAATCAGCCATATGGATAAGTATATTCATGCATAGATGTTCTTCAAATAGTATTTATAATAATGAAAATTAAAAAGACTCTTGTCCAACAAGAAATAATTCTAAAACCACCTGATTTTTTTTTTAAAGACTATTTAATGATTCAATATACCCTTCACAGTTCAGCTAGGATGATCTTTTAAACCAGTCTCAGAAGACCATATCCTCTAGTTGAAAGGCTCACTCTGCTCTTCAGAATAAAATCAAATTTCTGATGTGGAAATAAAGACCTTGCCTTGGTTGTTCTCATGGTACACAGCTCTCCCTCTCAAGCCCTAGCCAGTCTTTGCTTTTTCCAACCCAAGGCCTTTGCTGGAGCTGTTCCTTCTTCCTGCAAACTTCCTGTCTCCATTCATATTCTGTCCCTACACACATCCTTTCAGTTTAGACATCATTTCCCGATGTCCACATATTCAAAATATGTGCTTCCTTTAAGCATAGTCCCTGTATTACCCTGATCTCAAGTCTTACCTTTGGCTCCATGACACTGTTTGCTGCGTTAGGGAAAACACCTCTTGTTCATCCCTGTAAATTTAACATTGTGCCTGCATACTTATCAAATGGTTGAATGAACACGTGAATAAACAAATATGCTCAGGAGACAAAGTTAAGACTTTGCAGAATACTAAATTGGAAATACAGACCTTTTATAAACATATGGCTACACACAAAGAAAAGAAAGTCCTAGGAAAAATGTATAACAAAATAACAACATAAAGGTGATTCGGCAATTTGTCCAGGAAAATTTTTTATAGTTTCTTATATTTTCTGAAATTTTGAGAATTAATTCTTCAAAACGCAAAACTAATTTATTGAAGATCAGTATTTTTTTTTAAATCTGTGCTGTCTCACCTTTAAATTCAGAAAAAGAATTGAAACATATATAAAAACCATGAAATATCATACATGACATGAAAAATACCTTGGTAACAAATGCATCTTGTATTTCTGTCACCAACTACAATTATCCAAAAGACAATACTCCAAAATAATGTGAAGGCAGTTTTCCAGAAATGCACGATACTGAAAAATTCTACATTTCTTTAAGTAATTAACTCCTTAAAATGGCTTTTTTAAAAAAGTCAACTGCGCTCAAGTTGAATATTGAGAATGCCAGAAATTATTCTTTCCATTTCAAAACTGTGAAGCAGAGTGAGTTCCACCAGTGGGTCTCTGTGCCAGTGTCTACAGTTGTTTGTTTCAGAACCTCTAATTAGCTGCCTTATCTTCTGCTAGAGATTCTTCTGGTGCTAAATTTTAATCATCCAAATTAATTGAAATACTGTAGCAATTTCAGATTAACATTTTCAAAATTAACAATGCATAAAATAAAATCACCCATAAATCTGCTTTGTAACAGCAGTCACTAATGAACTCTGCAAAACAGACTCGATCACACTGCTAATTTTGCACTGTACTATACAGCTGAACTCCAGGAAATAAGCTCTCCTCTGTGCAAAAGCTGGCATAAGAAGGGGACACAGAAGATCTCTACAAGAGTGAGGTCTCTGGAGCCAAACACTGCAATTAAGTCCTGGTACTAGCCAGGTGCTGTGTGACCTTGGGTAAATTAATCATAATCTTTTTGCTGGTGGAGGGTCTTTCCTCGATGTGGATGGCTGCTGACTGATCAGGATGGTAGCTGCTGAAGGCTCGGGTGGCTGTGGCAACTTCTTCAACTAAGACAGCAATGAAGTTTGACACATCAATTGACTCTTCCTTTCACAATTTCTCTGTAGCAAGTGATGCTGTTTGACAGTGTGTTACCTACAGCAGAACTTCTTTCAAAATTGGAGTCAATCTTCTCAAACCCTTCTAGTGCTTTATCAACTAAGTTTATGTGATATTCTAAATTCTTTGTTATCATTTCAACAATCTTCTCATAATCTTTACCAGGAGTAGATTCCATCTCAAGAAACCACTTTCTTTAAGAAGCAACGCTTCATCTGTTCATGTCTTATCATGATATTGCAGCAAATCAGTCCCATCCTCAGGCTCCACTTCTAATTCCAGCTCTCTTGCTATTTCCACCATATCTGCAGTTACTTCCTCCAGTGAAGTTTGGAACCCCTCAAAGTCAGCCATGAGGACTGGATTCAACTTCTTCCAAATGCCTGTTAATGTTGATATTTTGACCAATTCCCATGAATCAGGAATATTCTTAATATCACCTAAAATGGTGATTCCTTTCCAGAAGGTTTTCAATTTACTTTGCCCAGATCCTTCAAAGGAATCACTATCACTATGTACTTCTTAAATAATAAGGCTTAAAATTCAAAATGACTCCTTGATCCATGAGCTGCAGAATGGATGTTGTATGAGCAGGCATGAAAACAACATTAATCTTGTTGCACATCTTCATCATTCAGAGCTCCTGGATGACCAGGTGCATTGTCAATGAGCAGTAATATTATGAAAGGAATACTTTTTTCTGAGTAGCAGGTCTCAACAGTGGGCTTAAAATATTCAATAAACCGTGTTGTAAAACAGATGTGCTATCAGGGGCGCCTGGGTGGCTCAGATGGTTAAGCGTCTGCCTTCAGCTCAGGTCATGATCCCAGGGTCCTGGGATCGAGCCCCACATCGAGCTCCCTGCTTGGCGGGGAGCCTGCTTCTCCCTCTCCCTCTACTGTTCCCCCTGCTTGTGCTCTCTCACTCTATCAAATAAATAAATAAAATCTTTAAAAAAAAAAAAAAAACAGATGTGCTATCATCCAGGCTTTGCTGTTCTCCTGATAGAGCACAGAGTAGATTTAGCCTAATTCTCAAGGGCCCTAGGATTTTTGGAATGGCAAATAAGCACTGGTTTCCAATTAAAGTTACCAGCCGCCTTTGCTCCTAACACACAAGTCAATCTGTCCTTTGAAGCTTTGAAGCCAGGCATTGACTTTTCCTCTCTAGCTATGAAAGTCCTAGATGCATCTTCTTCCAATAGAAGACTATTTCATCTACATTGGAAACCTGTTGTATATTGTATCCACCTGCATTAATTATCTGAGCTAGAGCTTCTGGATAATTTGCTGCAGCTTCTACACCAGCACTTGCTACTTCACCTTGCACTTTGATGTTATGGAAAGGACTTCTTTCCTTAAAACTCATGAACTAACTTCTGCTGGCTTCCAACTTTTCTTCCACAGCTTACTCACCTGAGTTTCACAGAAATGAAGAGTTAGGGTCTTGTTCTGGATTGTGGGAACATTGTGGCTGGTTTTAGATCACTAAAACTTTCTCCATATCAGCAATAAGGCTGTTTCACCTTTTTTATCATTCAGGGGTTCAGTGGCGTAGCAGTTTTAATTTCCTTCAAGCACTTTTCCTTTGCATTCACAACTTGTCTAACTACTGCCAGAGGCCTCTCTTTTGGCCTATTTGGGCTCTTGACATGCCTTCCTCTCTAAGCTTAATCAGTTCTAGCTTTTGATCTAAAGTGAGAGACATGCAACTTGTTCCTTTCACTTGACCACTTAGAGGCCATCATAGGGTTATTAATTGGTCTAATTTCAATACTGTTGTGTCTCAGGGAGAAGGGAGGCCCAAGGAGAGGGAGAATGATAGGGAAACGACTAGTCAGTGGAGCAGACAGAAACAGATACATTTATCAATTAAGTTTGCGGTCTTACATGAGCGTGGTTTGTGGCACCCCAAAACAACTATAATAGTGACATCAGAGATCCTGGATCACAGGTCACCATCACAAATAATAATGAAAAATTTTTAAATATTGCAAGCATTACCAAATGGTCCCAGAGACACGAAGTGAGCAAATGCTGTTGGAAAAATGGTGCCAGTAGACTTGCTCAACGCAGGGTTGCCACAAACCTTCACCTTGGTGAAAAACACAGTATCTGGGAAGAGCAATAAAGCAAAGTGCAATAAAATGAGCTATGCCTGTATATGAAGTCCTGCTCAAACTAAGCTTCTCCTTTTCCCCCTCCCCCATTCTTTGTAAACATAGCCCTTCTTTCTTTCTTTTTTTTTTTTAAAGATTTCATTTATTTATTTGACAGAGAGTGCGCACAAGCAGGGGGAGTGGCATGCAGAGGGAGAAGCAGGCCCCCCGCTGAGCAGGGAGCCTGATGTGGGGCTGGATCCCAGGATCCATGACCTGAGCCGAAGGCAGATGCAGCCCCTTAACCAACTGAGCCACCCAGCCAGCCCTTCTTTCTTACCGAAAACAAATTTCAAATGGAAATCACTTTTTCTTTTCCTTTTTACTTGTTTTTCTAGCTTGAAATGGGTTATGTCACTTGACAAACAAAAACATACTGGGTGCTAATGAACTGAGCTGACCCAAGCCTAGTAACAGACTGGCAACTTTGAACATCTACAGTTCAATGTAAATTTACTTTCACTGATGCGCTTGTCAGATATTTTGTCTCCTTGTCCTGTGTCCTTTAGTCCACATGCATTCTTCCTCATTTGCCCGCCTAGTCAACTACACCATTTATAACCTACACCACATATTTTGGTGGTTCATCATATACCACACAGTATTACTGTTGGACACGTTGTTTTTGTATGTCTTATTCTCCCCAACAAAATTCCAAGTTTCTCAAAGATGGTAAGCTTCCATATATTTCTAATATCTATATAGGAAAGAATGAGTCTCAAAAAAGTTATCTGTAGAAAACAATTAAGTAGCTAACATAAACTCTTTTCATTCAAATTAAAATTTTTAAAAGTCAACTTGATTTGAATATACTGAAAGATATAATTGCCAATATGAGTCATTTTGATAGAAATTCCACAAACTGACCTCCAATATTCTAATTAACTTGTGAATCATTCTCCCTATTTATACATAGAACCACTATATACTATTTGAAGCCAATAATTTTGACTCCACTGGTTCCTTTCATTTGCCTTACCTCAGACTAAAGCTCCAGAACAAGGTTACTTGGTTGCCAGAGGACATTGAACCAAAAGAAATTTCTGAAGTTTTTTTTTATGTGTGTACTTAGCCTTATAGAGCACATTCTTCTTCTTCTGAAATGTAATATTTGACTACCAGGACCATAGATATAGCAAAGGAAGCCCAGGCCATACTTGACTTTTCAAGTAAGGAGTGCTTTTTTCAGTGATAAATGCTAAAAGCAGTTCACCAGGTTTGAGACCTCCTTTTTAGAATATTTTTCTAAATACTTAATACATTATTTTCTAAAGACTGATTACTATAGTAACAGAAATTATCAGTTAGCAGTGTGTAAATGACCCAGAGGTAGGTTCTATATATAATATTCCAAATGTTTTATTTCAATAATCACATTATTGATACTGTGTTTCCCACCAAAAGTATCCCTGTGTAGGTCTTCAAATATTCGCCTAGCCCTGAATCTATGCCGGAAGTACCCGAGCAGGTGGAAAACACTGACTTACTTAGCAAGGTGTGGACAAACCTGCCAGCTGACAGCAATAGTGACCCTTTGTGAGCCTGGCATGAGACTCTAAAAGAAAAAATAAATCCTCCCCAAACCAGAAAAAGGTGTGAGCATGGGACTAGGATGTACATTTTAGAAATCTGTCATCAACGTAAAGGGAATGAGAAGGGTAGTAGTCCTGAAAATAACTACAAGGGGATTGATCACCTTAGTGCAAAACTAGTCTTATTGTCTATAATTTAATAGAAGCTTGAGAACAAATCAACTATTTTAAAAACCAGAGCAGGCTCCCAGCACTCATTCACAGCTTGGATTTCTCATTTCTGTGCAATGCATCTTAATCACTGGGTTCTACTGTCCCAGTTTTTTCAAGTTCCTTCTTTTAAGGTGAAATATACTTTTACACACTTACAATTATGCTCCCAATATTTAGATTAGTATTTATATCTGATGAGAAATTAGTTTTAGGGGTGACAGAAAAGACAGAAGTAGGTCTGTCTGATATGGAAATATCATAATCTATGGATACTTTATTACTTATTATAGACAAAAGCCCATTTACTAAAGCCTTCAAGAATATACATTTGTCTCCCCCATAAAAAAAGGAAAAAATGTATTTTTAGATCAGTGATTTTTAAAATCCTGGGCTGCTATTTTTCTCATCAATGTTTTGTATTTAGAAACTAAAAATACAAAATTTCCTTACTGAGCAAATTGACATTATGCTTAGAAGCAAAGCTAAAAGAAATCAACAATCCTGTTCAGATTTGGAATGAGTTCAACAATTGTTTGAAATTAAAACATTAAGGAAAACTGTATTAAATTGTGATTCAATACAATAAACCAGCATAACAAAATTGCTATTTACATAAATAAAAACATATATAGACAACCCAGACTAAAAGCAGTATGAGCCCACATGTGCTTCTCTCTTTCAATTCCATTTGCTTTTTTGCACATACTACATAATTAGATTTTTTTATGTTTATCAGACTATTCACTGTGTTTATGACACTTGCCATAGCATAGTGAGTCAGTGTATAAAATAGTAATGTAATATTAAAATATTTTCATATGTACACCCATATACATGCATTTATGCAATTAAGACTTTGTGCCTGTATCTGTTCCTTCTTCAGGCAGTACAGAAATTCCTTATGAAAAGGAGCCATGTTTTATAATTAATGATATTGCTGGTGCTTATTGTGGTATACAAAGCTGGTAATGAAAGAGTTCTTGAATTCCTTTCTTCATACAAGAACAAATAGGAATGGCATTACATATCAATCCTATCCACCTGAAAGAGAAAGTGACCACCTTTGAAGGTATCTCTGCTAAGAAACTGTAGGACATCTCCTCAGTGAATAAGAAAAGACAATGTTTCCAAGCCACATGTTTCTCTTTGTAATCAAAAGTTACAATAAGCATATGAAAAGCAAGAGCTCTCCAAAAGAACTCTTTTATCATTTAACCATTATCTGTTCATTTACTATTCAAGGTTATCAGGAATCGCATGGGTAACTTAAGACCGGAAAGAAAATGAGCTACCTAAATATTTGCCATCTACTCCATCTAATCTTTAGGCAGCACAACACAGAACAATGGCCTGAATTTTTAAAAGCTAGTGACTGAGATGCTATGAATTGCACAAATTTAAGACAAAAACATGAGCTTGATCAAAAGAACACATGTCCTGGTATATAGATTTGCCACATGCAAACTAAAATAAATCTTGTATATTTTATGCGTAGAAGGAAATTTTTAAAGTTCAGTATTAAAATTTAATTGGTAACTTTGACCTTGAGTGCCACTTTAGTAAAATGATAAATATTACACCAGTGCTCAGATTTTGAGATTTATGATCTCATGTTCTTGAAAAAGGCCTAGCACCTCCCTGTTCCTGAAACAATTGATCAGTCTCTTACAAGTGTTATTTTCCTGAAACCAACATCTGTCTTAGGAAGAAAAGTACAAACTGATGAAAATACCCTGCTATATTTAAGATATCCAAAAGAGCTACCAGAATTTGCATCTAACACATTACTATAACTACAAAAGTAGTCAAGATCATAAATTGATAAATTTCTTAGCACACAATAGAAGACAAGAAAAAATAAACTGCAAAGCCATTTGTAAATATTTTCTATAAAGATTAACCACAATTATTAATTAAGAGTGAATGTTTTTGTTTTTAAATAGGTTCCACAACCAGCATGGAGCCTGAATTCATGACCCTGAGACCAAGACCTGAGCTGAGATCAAGAGTCGGATGCTTAACTGACTGAGCCACCCAGGCGGCCCAAGAGTGAATGTTTAAAATGTGCTAACAAGACACAGTGCAAACCTATAGATCACATTTTTCTTGGTTTGAATAGAACCCCACATTATATGTTTTCAACTTGGGAGGTTTTCCTTTCATTTCTTTAATGCAATCACAAACACTAGCTTCACCAAAAAACTCTCGACCACCATTGTTGATTGCTTCTCTTAAAGATACACAAAATATCACAGAAATCCATCAGAGAAGCAGGGAATAACTGCAAATCTGAAAACAACTGTAATTCTGGAACTTCTAGCTTCACTGGAAAAATCAACATAAAATTCTGGGTCTGTTTGCAAAGAACTGGCAAATAATGACTAAAGGTCCCATATTAAGTTCCATGCTCTATCATAAAGTAATAATTGTAATAACAGCACCCCTCCACATTTACTGCACAGCTGGTGCTGTTGTAAGTGCTTTATACCTATTAACTCATGTAATGCTCACAACGACTCTGTAAGGTAGGTACCATTATTAGTGTCCTTTTAATGAGGAAACTACAGCAGAGAGAGAAAGAAAGAAATTGCCACAGGTCAACACCAAGTGAGCACTTAAGTTGGGACCCCAGCCCAGGCAATATGCCTCAGAGCCATGCTTCTTTCTCACCACTAGATTATTCAGTGCTCTATTACTACATCCATCCACTTTGTCAGGAGGGGGGTTTAAAAAGCAAGAGAGCCAATGCGTGCAGAAAAAGCATACAGCTATTCGTTAATTCATTTAACAAGTACTTATTAGGCACCTACTACCCATAAAACTATGCATTAAGTTCCTTTCCAAAAAAAGCTTTAAAGTTAATCAGTTTTTTCTACAAGCCACCCTGAGACCCTGGGAAGCAGTCAGTGTATTAGCACTTGGAGATGTCAACTAAATTAGCTAGAAAAGATTAAAGGAAATTCCACAGTAAAAGCACTAACAGCAAATAATGCCCCTTGGAGCAGTTTGTCCCTGCTGAGGAAGCCTCAGTTTTGCTGATTTCTTATTTAAACATCTTGGAATGAATGTAAAGTATGCTAAATGATAGTTACATCAGGACCAACTCAGCGCAGGGCAGTGGTCAAGCAAGGGTTAACTTTGAACAAAAAAGCTTTGCAACTTACCAACTGAAAGAAGCAAAGATGCAAAAGACAACCAACTCTAAACACATAATTCAAGCCTAACATCAAAAGACACCACAGAGAGAAACAGTTGTTATCACATTAGCATCTACAACAGGCAAGATCATCAACCCTTCGTTTTTGCTTTTTTTTGTTTTTTTTTCATAAATGTGGAGAAATGAGAAAATGCTCATATATAATTACCATACCTAATGGAAAACTATATGATATACAATGTGTGTGTGTGTGTGTGTGTAGGTGTGTGGTTATGTGTGTATTTATTTTTCTCTTATAAACATAACATATAGGACTCCTTCTTTTGTATTTGTAAGTTTATTCTTCATGAAGTTCTAAAATCTTTGGACAATTAGGAATACCAGAACAGCAGTACCTACACAGAGCCATCAACTTGAGGATAAACTATCCTATTACTCGTCGACTTTGTTATACTTAAACAATCTATGAATTCACTATACCTCTACTTGAATCATCTAAGCACTCCTAAAAATTCTGGCTATAAAGTAAATTGTTAATTGCCAAATGTGTTCCTACTGACACACTATAGAAATTCATTTCGCTGGAAGAAAATGGATTAAATGAAAACGCCCATAGAAGAAAGAGAAAATATTTTTAAAATAACACTTGTAAAGGTTAGATCATTTTCTGAAATAAAAATACTACAACTCACACAAAATAAGAAAAAAAAATATGCTGACAGTCATACTAAATAGAACAGAAGAAGTCACTTCTAAATATTATTGCAGAATCCTCTGCCAAGGGTTTTGTGTTGGGAAAGTTCAAACTATTAAAATAAACCAGAACCCCTATTTTTTAAATGGCCTCAATTTTGTTCTGTCGTTGGAAGATTTAAACTGATCTCAGGACATAAGTGAGGCAATTCCTAGCCAGAGGCAACAAAGCTTCTATAAATCTTTTCAAACAGCTCATAAACTGGCATGGCTACCATGGATGTGGTTTCAGTTAAAAGCTATAATGCTTTGAAAGCTAAACTTTACAACTCGGTGAACACTGTTTATGATGAGAAAACAAAACACATAATCCAGATTATTTTCCAGCAGGTTTACTTCATGTCCCACCTGATTTATTGTCAAGTTCATATATTTTGAATCCTTTAGCTATGAATACCCTTTACCCACAATAATACGACCATATACATAACAAATCTTTGGTAATTAAACTGTGGAAGGTATTGCTTAATGGATGAAAAAATAATTATACTAAAATAATGACAGGGCAAACCTCATGATGTTAAATAGAAAACAACTGAATGCTCTCTGCAGACAAATAATTGGCCCCCAAAGAGGGTACTTATTCACAAAGTCCTTAAATTCATTCTTCCATTATAAAATAGTACAGATAAAGGGTGAAGAAAGTATTTTCCCAAATGCGGAGGGTACCAAGATTGTCCAGTTTATGAGCTCCCTCCACCGCCTTAGAAAAGTTAATTTTTAAGTGCCAGCTTGTTGGTTGATTTTCTTTCCATATTTGGGAGGGAGAAGGTGGAGGGCATTGGATATGTTAGCATTAACCCAACAGCCTGAGGCTGTTCAGTAAGAAAATAACCAGCTCAGTCAATGGTTCTTGAAAGAGTGTGGTCCTGGTGGTTACTCATCATTTGAGCCTGTCCCAGGAAGCACCGTCAGGTAAATGATTTACACGTTAGACTGGCGCCTCCTGGTCACACATTTCATACCAAACTGCCAGGAACAAAGGCCAACAATCTGATTTCTACAGCAATTCCCATATACTTTCATAATCGTTTAACTGAAGTCATGATTACAGACATGTAATCAGAAACACACCTGGATCCACCTGTCTGGGGCTTCTTCGGAGTCCATTGGCCCGTTTCTGTGCAGAAAAGTAAAACAAAGCAAAACAAAGATTAGATTTCACATTATTAAATTGTATTAGTATGCAGTACTTTGGAAGGCCAATTAATGTTGCACTTTCTCCATTTAAAAGTATGACTAAATTTGATCAAAACACATGGTTCTACAGTTTTTATAATTTAAACTTTTTGCTTCTCTAATAAGTCTTCCACTTGAACATCTGTATTTGATGTTGTTGATATTACGCCATAGAAAAGAAACATCTTTTCATTTGCCATCTCTGGGTATGATGACTCAAAAAAAACCCTTTTTTTTTTTAAAGTTGTAATGACTACAGGAATTATGAGAACAAAGCCCAAGGAGCTATTCTTGGGTGGAAAATGCTCCCAGCAAAGACATGTAAACTCCAAAACTCTAACTCAGTTATTTCTGAGTCCTGACAGATCAGAGACTGGAGAACCTCAAAACAGAGATCTGAAGCTCTGACTTTAACACACACTTAACTGAGAATGGTGTTTTAATTATGGTCACTTGTATCTCAGTACTTGAAGAAATAACCTAGGCATGCAGCTTGTGAACCATGAAAGTGAATTCTTATCACAGAAAAAGCCGTAAGAAAAATTGTGCTTTACAAAAATTATAAGATGCAAAACAAAAGAAATTTTAAATGTTTGAAAATGCATGGTTATGTGTTCAATTTCACATGGAATTAAATTCATTTCCACCTAATAACTACAGTAATCTCACTAATTAATAAGGACTTGATTATCACTTTATTACACAACTGGATGAAATGCTGAGTCTATAACTACCATATAATTTAGATTTTCACAAAAGCAATTTTCTCCCTATGTGTGTTGGGGTTTGCACCTGTGTGTGGAGGAGACTTGGTTTCATTCAGAGCACATGTGGCTTTGCCAAGCACACATTAGCCACGGATTTTTCTTGGGGTTCTTCCTGCTGTTTTCATTCACAAGTTAAATGGGTGAAATAGGGTCTTACAGCTTTCTTAATGGCCTCGAAGCCCATCAAGCAGAAGTTCAGTTTTCTCAAGGTGAAAGCAAACTGGAGAAATTTTAAAATTTTTTGTTTTTAACCCAACTACTTTCAAAATGGATTTGTAAAATCTGAATATGACCATTAAGATCAGTGTTGAACCTGTGTTGAGCAAGACGGATAGCCATACTGGAAAAACTAGTATAAAGAAAGCCATTATAAGTGAGAAGAAAATGTCACTCTGGGCTTCTTGGTAGCCAAGGCACAAAAAGGGGAAGCATGAGAGTCAAAGATTCATAGCTGATAATTTGGAAGAAAGCTGCTTCCAGAGAAAATCTCTTTTCTATTGAAATGGTATAACATTCTTTATAGCTCTCTCTATAAAGGACAATGAATGCAAGGGACAATATTTTCAACAGGAAAATATATAACGATGGATATCAGGTTGCTATTTACTTCCTACATATCCCTTCACCTTCTTAATGTACAGTAGAAGCTGTCTTTCTATGCTCTTATACCTTCTACTATCAAAATGCTTAGAGGCAAGAAAGGAATTCAACCTTTGGGTCCTATTCCTGGAATCCCTGAATGAGTACCATTTAAAAATTATAGACTTAAGGGATGCCTGAGTGGCTCAGTCAGTTAAGCGTCTGCCTTCAGCTCAGGTCATGATCCCAGGGTCCTGAGATGGAGTCCAGCATCAGTTTCCTTGCTCAGTGGGGAGCCTGCTTCTCCTCTGCCTGCAGCTCCCCCTGCTTGTGCTAGTTCTCACTCTCTGACAAATAAATAAAATCTTCATAAAAAAATAAAATTATAGACTTAAAATGTGAAAAAGAGTCCTTGAGTTTAAGACCAACACTCTATTACCTTGAAGTTAGGACTAAAATAGAGAACAATTTGCAACAACACAGATGTACCTAGAGGGTACAAACTAAGTGAAAAAAGTCAGACAAAGACAAATACCACATGATTTCACTCATATGTGGAATTTAAAAAAACAAAAATGAACAAAGAAAAAAGAGAAAACAAACAAAAAACAGACTCTTAAATACAGAGAACAAACTGGGTTTCCAGAGGGGAGGGGGGTGGGGTGAGTGAAATAGGCGATGCAGATTAAAGAGTTACACTTGTCACTGTATTGTACACCTGAAACAAATATCATACTATGTGAAAAAAAATAGAGAGCATGGTATAATTATTAAGAATATGGATTCTAGAATCAGACTGCCAGAGTTCAAATTCAGACCTTATCACTTGGCACCTGCTATCTGATGGTGAACAAGTTAACAACATCTCTGTGCCTCAGTTTTCTCGCCTATAAAAATGGGGATAATAATAGCACCACTTCACAGCATTTGTGGTGAGAATTAAATGAATCATGTGAAATGACTGGAACAGTTGCTGCCATGCAGTAAGGATTACTAAGTAACAGCTTATTATTATTATTTTCATGGTATTTTGACTGTTTAAGTACCACGCGCTAACCGATTGCGCCACTGGAGTTATTTTGACTGTTTAAATGCACACAAATTACAAACGATTTTTCTAAGTTGTTACCCTACTGCTTATGTTTAAGGTTTTTCCTCCTAAAAATCAGTGACCCTGAAAACAGACTTTTCTACAGGAAGAGTAGGCAGTGGAATTATGATTTGCTGCATTGAAAAAAAAAAAATTTTTCAAGCTACTTAGACCAAATACCTCTGGAGATTTATTATACTTCTAAAGCACCTATAAAAGTATTTTACATTGTAAGAAATTTTGGAAATGTTTAACAGAGCATATTTAAACAATTTTAAAATGCTACTTTCAACTGTCATTCTGTCATATTCCATCCAACACACTCCCCTCCCCCACCTGTATTCTCAAAAGCCTGGGACAGCGCTTTTGTCCCAGTAGGGAGAGGAGAGAAAACAAGAGGACACAACCCCTGGGAGCTTGTCACATACAGCTCCATGAGATCAGGAGAATTGATCTTCAGAACCTTCTCAATCTTCTTTGATCAACCTAGAAGGGGCAGGGGAGAGGACAACCAACCAACCTAATTTTAGAAGCATTTGAGTTATTTCTTGCTTCATTACCTATTACCTTGTCTTTCTCTAAAAGAACTACTTTTATCACCCAAGAATCTCTTCTTGCCTCTTGGGAGAAATTTAATTCTCTGTTGATTTTACCAACAAAATAAGCAAAGGTTCATTTGCTATGGAACTGGCTTTGGTTCCTCTATCTGTTTTAAAGGTGAAAAACCCTTTAAGGAATGGATTTAGAGTACATATGTGTTAAACGGATACTTTGAATGGATACGTATGATAATCTTACTTCCTACAGCTAGAGGTACCTTCTGAAGGTCCACTCTAAAATGGGACGTGGGATGAACATCCCAGGTGTTGTCATGAAGGCCTACAGATAATGTAGCTATTGACAACTGACCTACCTACCTCGAGAATAAAGTGTAAAATTAAAAATTAAAAAAGTCACAATCATAGCTATTGAAAGGGGAACAGAATAGGACCACAAACTGGTATATGGAGAGAAAGATCTTCACAAGAGCGGGTTGATACGCAGATCACAGAGCACATTGTTTATTTCTGGGAAGACTGTGAAACATAAAGCACCTGCCTCAGAGAGTTAAACTGCCTTCCACACAGTCTTGGTGAGGAGGTATAAAGTGAAAGATGCTTCTTAACGTTCTTTTGCTACACTTCTCCTTAAATCAAGCTAAGATTTCCAAATAGGTTGGCCAGTAACTATAATTATGCATCCAAAATAAAGATTATTAGCAGAATCACACATTAAATAAAAATTGCACTTATTGAATCCAAAAGTTAAGCAAGTCACTAAACCACTGATGCCGCATTAAAAAAAGTCAACGTGAAAATGAATTCATTTCATAGTAGGCTTCCATGTAATTTTTTTAAGAGGATAAAATGCCTGGAGAGAATTATTTAGTATAATGTGAAAATTATTAACCACTTCTTATGAGCACACTTTCTGTAAATATACTCACTTCACATCACTTAAATAAAATCAAGTGAAATCATCTTCTTTGGGGAAAAAAATATCTTTTGTAAAGTAACAAAGCTCACAGCTCTAAAAGGAACTCTGTCTCAATAATCTAAGGATAACATGAGAATAAGAGAAGCAAGCTGCGTTCCAAGATCTTCACAGGCAGCATCCTTATAGTCTTCATGAGAAACATTACCTGTCAACTAAACACTGGACGAAATTTCACATTAATTTATTTTAGCCCTAGAAGAACTTACGTGAACTATTTTAAAAATATTCCTTGATCTAGATTCTAGACTTTGAAATATAGTTCACTGATACACCGAAGAGGTGCATATGAGCATCCTCACAACACTCTTGATACCCTACGTGCAAATTACACGCTTACGCAAAAGAGAAGCAGAAACAATCACTTCTTATTTGATGTCTTACTGTACTTTTCATTATTTTTACCACCTATATAAATGCCAGCCTATTAAAAAATATTACACCACTCTTTATGATATATAATAATCTGTTAAAATTTTGTATAGAATTTTTTTGTTATTCTTTTAGTCTGAAATTCTCAAGTTACTATACTTTTGGTTCCTATAACCAATTACATGCATTTTATATTTTAATTTTCTCAATGATATTATTTTTGGAGGTCAGGTGAGAAATTTACTACTTTCGGTTAAAGGCCAAGGCAATGGTCCAGAACCTGTCATATTTTTCATTCTTTCATATTTTTAAAAAATAGCTTATTCTGAGAGGTGACAGGGATCACACAGTTCTAAGCCATGAGACTTTAGACTGTGTTAAACCAAAAGAAAATGTTACCCGATCTTGCTTTGATCAGTAAGACATGATACAAATCACGTTTGTGCTCAAAACAGAAAACTACTAGAAATATGAATCCACATCCTTAGATGAACATTAGAACTTTTCAAGACTAGCAAATGTTGGGCAGCAATGCAATGTTTCATGACAGGGACAGGTCTACCAATTCCCTGGGAATGAGGGCTACCTTTCTTCTGTACAAGCAGAATCAAAGATACTCATTCCAATGAATACAGATGCATTAAATTTTATAAACTCCAGGGGTTTGTGGAATTCTGCCCGAAACTAGGGAAAAGTATCCCCATATCCATGCCACACATTGTTACAATATTTGAAATTTACCTAAGTACTAAGATTCTGAAAAGTTCCATTTCACACATATTCTTGAATATTCACATTTTTCCTTTACGTAAGATCTTCAGGCAGCAACGGACTGAAAACTCCTCTGATTTAACCTGTGCATTTCATTCACAAGGACTTGGTTGCTCACTCTAGTTCTGTTTCTATCCATTTTAAGAGTACACTTCACATTCTAAAAGCTCAAGCCTGCTTAAGTTAGCAAACAACCCAAAATGCAAAAGTTATATATATATAAAAAAAAAAAATTAAATGTTAATCTTACCTCCAGTGCTTTGAGCGTCCCTTGTTCTGAAACAAATGTAAAAATTGGCATTGTCAGTGTAAAGTTATTTTGTTTGGTTAGCAAACTTAGCTTGTTCTCTGCAGCTTGGTAAAACACTGCAGCTTTGTTTCTCTTAACTGATACTTGTAATGTATTTCCAGGATCCCTCAGGCTGGGCTAGTAATTGTTTTGCAACCCAGGTTCTCTTGCCTTATTGGCTTGTCAGAAAAGTGACTCATAGTTCTAAATGACTTCTAGGTTATGCTTAACTTTTTCAATTGTTGATTAAGCAATGTCAATCCAACCACATAAAGCTCCTTGAAACAGAGGCTTGCACTAAATTTACATGCATGAGAGAAAGCTAGGTGGGAACCTGTCTTTCAACACACCCAGTTTTAAGAATCTAGGCACACAAATTACAAAGGTATTTTCATCGACTATAAGAATTGCGAATTTAACACTGTACAATATTGCATATGGATTTTTTTTTCATTAAGTGGCTCTAACTCTTATTTTTGATTTGGGGGGGGGAAATACAGTTTGATTTAAAGAGGGAAATAAAAAACTGACAGGATTCAATTCCAATGCTAATTTTCCTTTCATCCTTAGTCTTCCCATCTGTAAATAGAAACAACAATCTTTTCATTACATTTGAGTTCTTGAAAATAATGAGCAGTTATAAAAGGCCCTGAGGAAACAAACTGAGGGTTGCTGGAGTGGGGGTGGGGTGGGAGGGATGGGGTGGCTGGGTGATAGACACTGGGGAGGGTATGTGCTATGGTGAGCGCTGTGAATTGTGCAAGACTGTTGAATCTCAGATCTCTACCTCTGAAACAAAT
>NC_138372.1:82961028-82972250 GCF_054177405.1 Leptonychotes weddellii
CCAAAATGACCCTCTAAAGGAGGATCTGAGAAAAGAAGAAACTGAGGGAAACATCAGGAAAGAACAGGCAGGCCTAAATGAGAGCTCTGTAAGCTGTTTCCGTAAGAGGATCCAAGAAGCCCCACAACCAGAGTTCAAGGGGAAAATTCCAACCAGAACACCTGACTAGCTGCCCCAAATTGCTTTACACAGGAAGCTGCCTGGGGCATGGAACAGAAGGTTGTTTTGTTTTATAAAGCACCACTCCTGATTAATGAAAATGGAAGACATGTGACCAAAAAGTCACCTTTCTGGAGAAAAGTTAAGTCTGCATTCCTCTGTCAATTTCAAATCCCTTCACCCTGACTTTCACGTGACTGCCTTCTCTGAAGGCATCTCTGCCAGGTCTGAAGTTAGCCTTATGAAAGAGCATTCCTGGACAAGAAAGATATTTTACTTCTTTCCCTCCTCATTTAGAAATACGTAATGTTTCAGAAGAAAGACTGCCTAAGAGGATCGGTTTGTGGAGAGGGTCTGAGTACCACTTGGCTGGATGCTGTGTCCAGACTTAGAACCCAGGTTAGGTGAGCTTAGGTTCCTAACAGAGCAGGTGTGATACCTGTTTCACTGGTTTGACCAGAAAGGCTTTTATTCCAGAAAAGCCCTAAAATACTTTTTTTCTCCTACTGGTACATTAGAGAAAGAGTCTGACCTAAGAATCATAAACTGCAAGAAGCACCAAATGGGAGAAGAGTTTAAGTTTTCCATCCAAGGAGACTGAGGAAAGTTTAGACTATTTCTCTAAAGTGGAAAAACCTCAGGTCTTTTGGGTTCAGTGTTTATAAATGAGTATGCAACTTAATTTCAATGAAAAAAACTGTAATTTTTTTCTGACTCTTTGCATAGAAGTGTTTTTATGTCCTTATGAGTAGGTCTTCTTATAGTATGCTTTAAATGTTTCATATTTTTGTATAAAACCTATGATCACCCCTGTGGCAACAGGGGAAACACCATGTTCCACGACAGTCATCTGGTTGCTCCTCGGGAAGTTCCCAGGGAAGAGATGGTATCTCAGGTGGTCATCTAACTAGGCAGACACTTGCATCTCTTTACCCAGAAAATAAGATCTAGGAACAGAAGATGCTGACAGGCTCCTCCTATCTTGTTGCATAGGGTTCAAGTGCAAGTTAGCTGGCTCCCTGCAGGAGGGAGCACCTATTACAGAAACAAGAGAGTGAGAGGTCCTGGCAAGGCACGCATGGGACTAGTACAAAGCCAGAAGCAATCTAGACTGGGCTGACCACCTTACCCAATCTCCCTCTTTCATTTACCCACTTCCGGTTGGCTCCAACTTTCTCTCTTTGATGTCTCATCAAGCAAACCAGCTTTCCTCATAATTCTGATTAGATGTACCAAGAACTGCTTTACACAAAGCCTCTTCAGTGTAACCCAAGTAGGAAAAATGGAAAAGGGGCTTTGTGCTGGATGCAACTCCAACACCAAGGACATGAGTCCTTACTTGGGGCTTACCTTTCCTTGCCAGCACTTCCTGTCCTCATGGCCACCATGTCTATCCTCTACCCTGTCACCCAGGAAAGAGGCCCATGGACTTGGCCTGGAGAAGTTCACACTCTGATCTCATGCTGGGCCCAGCACATGAACAGTAGTTCTTGAAAATCTCAGCATTTATTTACTTCTATCGCATGGCAGGGTTCTGTAAATTTTCTAAGAATAGGGCAAAACCCAAAGGACTGGAAATTCCTCTTAGAACCTGTTTTGAGTGTAGCAATTCTTATCCAGGCTCCTTTAGTTATTACTTTTGTACATGCTCTAGCGGCCACAGCATTGAACTGCCTGCCTCCTTTACAAACAGAATCTAAATTCTGATAACCATATTAATACAACAGATTAACTTATACTAAAATAACAGTGACGAGAGAGAGGAAGACCCAACTACCCACACTGCTTCATACATTTTCAAAGTAAAAGCTCATTCTGGCTAGAAAAATAGAATAAGGGCCTCTTCGATGAAATATTCTATGGAAAAGCTGCTCTAATTTTGAAGTCTCCAACAACATCCTCAACCTCCTCTTGACATAGACCCAAAACTACTATACAGTAGGTACTTGGGTCCCTAAAAGACACTTTGGGTGTCACAGTTCTGCATGAAGACTAAGATAACAAGGGCTGATGACCATCAAATCTATTTTAGCTGAATTCTGACCCAACAGAAAGGTTGCTGCTTGAGATCTGATAAAAAAAAAAGCCTTTCTGTCTGTCTCTCTCTCTTTCTCCTGGGAACTTCCTTAGGGGAGTAATTCAGTTCTTCAAGTTTCCAAACGTTTTTAATCCTCAACTTGTCTTTACCCTGCAGCCTATTCTCAGACTCCTATTGATCAAACTATAAAATGTTCTTACCCTTTCAAGAGCCTTTCTAGATGGTGACTCACAGACCCTCAAGGGGTTTATACCTCGCATTGTTTCATCAAGTCCCAACTGGTTTGATGTAATTCAGAGAAGGGGTGTTACTGAGGTGCTGGGAGGCTTTGCAGAACTCCATCTTCAATGCCAGCACAGGGTTCAATGTGCGTATTTGTGTAAAAGACATGTTTTTTACTGAGGCTTTAGATTCACTTAATACAATTTGTTTAAACAAAAAAAATTCAATCCTATTGTATTTGTTTTTCCAATACAAGTGGCTCTCAGTGCATACATGATTGCACAGTTTGCTTTGTCTCTTATCTGAAGTTGTATTTGGTAAGACTAAACAAATCAATGTCCAGTAAGACTGTTTGTCTCAAAAGGGGCCACAGAAAGGTAATAACAAGTATAGTTTTTGTAGGTGCCTTGTCATCATGGTTAACATGCTATTTTTATGAAACATTAAAAGACAGTTGGACTGATCAAATTTTGAAGTTATACAAATGTTATGCTCACCACTCGGATCTACAGCAATGTTTTGGAAAAAAAAAAAAACTAAATAATACTTGGAGAGAGGCTTTGATTTCGAGTCTCCTCAGGAGCTCTAACAGAAATACAACCACATAATATTTTCCAGTTCACTTTAATAATCATTAATATATCATTAAACTTACCTAAATAGTTAAGTGGAAGGAATATTAACTACCCTTGAGTATAAAATTTTCTCGGTAAGTTAAAAAAGAGGACCAATTTATGGGAAAGGCTTTAAGTAATATGAAGTAGAACCAAAGTCATTTTTTCGTTAGGAAATCAATGATTAAGCCTCAGTTCATGTAAAAGTAATCTGATAAAATATCTAGTGGTACAAGACTGAAATAAAATTGTATTCTAAAAGCTTATCTCTTATGATAAAATACTGCAATGCTATTTATAAAAGAGCTATTTCTGATGCCAATTTGGGGTGCAGGTTCTAGGTAGCAATCCGGCAGGTTTAAGCCATTAGGATAACGAGGCAACTTGCTTCCGATTAGGAATGGCTACGGCTGCTGCAGGAGCAGCAACTGGCCTCGATAAAAGAGCGATTAAACAGAGAAGCAAATGGGGACCTGCTTCGGTTAAATATTAGAGAGGCTGAGGCTTGCATTCCTACTAAAGGAAAAGATGCATTAAACCTAAGTTGTCTGCTCCAGCAATATTTGCCTTCCAGCGCTACTTTCTTTGTTTAAACTGAGAGGATGTAAAGCAAGCTATATTGATCAATGTCAGGGTAAGAAGGGAACCAACAGGGTTTTAGCAGGGGAAAAACACAAATGTCCCCATAAGATTGCAGTTTCGGATTAAACCTTCACAGTGGTGTGCTGTGAGAAAGCAATACCACTCTAGAATTACATCAGCTTTGCAGTGACTTGTTGAGAGAGGCTTATATAATGGAGTTCATACCTATTCATTATCAAGGTTGGAAAGTTTTGGCAGCATACTTCAGAGTCCATGTACATGTTGATCATCGAGGTTGCCATGGTGAATGTGAAGGAGTCAACTCAAATTCAGTGAAATGAGAGAGTGAAATTGCCCGCTCTTTATATCCATGCAAATTCTCAAATGTTAAGACATAAACTAATCACCCAACCTTCAAATTTGTTTCCAAGTTGCATAGTTACAAAAATAATCTTATAAATACAAAAAAAACTTAAAGCACTTTTTCATACTTCAAATGCACTTGAGTTAACAATCTGTCATAGTCAAATATTAATATCAATGAATTACTTCCTTCATTCAGAAATGCACTACATTTTTGCCAAGTAATTATTATTTCAAGGATGAATGAAGACTAGGTAAATTTAAGGGAGATAGAGCATGAAATATAAAAGGTGTCTAAATTCAGAGAAGACAACATCCACAGGCTTGACTTCCAAAAAAGAAATGCCCAAGAGCTATTTCACATGCTTATTGGTTACTATCTAGCCACATCCAACATTATTAAAGATATTCCTACTTTGGGAAAAAAAAAGGAGTAATGACTTGAGGTTAAGCACCCTGACTTTGAATAAGGGATGAATACAAAAGGTGAGAAACACATTCTCTACAGTGAAGGAGCATATAGTCCCCTAGAGGCAATGAAGAGTGGCAGAGACAGTCATGCCCACCAAACAGTCCATGTACGCCACTACACTGTCTACCTCCCCCTTGTAATTGAGGCTGTTTAAGTAGTTTTCACCAATACACTGTGATTTAAAAAAAAAAAAAAAAAAAGTGTTATTCACTTCAGTCTAGGGGTTTTAAGAGCAGTTACCCAGAAAGCCATGTGTTGAATTTGAAGAGTCACAAGATGGAACCAGCTTGGATTCCTAAGCCATTACTTAGAAGGGAGCTCCCTTGGAGGGCCATGGAACCCAAAGCCAATAGTGCGTGTGTGAAAAATAAATGTTTATGTATTAAAGGCAGTGGGATCTGAAGGGATTTAGGGGTGTTTTCGTTGCCTAACATTGGCAAATATATAAAACCCACACACAAACTAATTAGAGAACAATTTAATTCACAAGACTGTTGGGTGGCCAAGGTGAGGGAAAATGATTGGCAAAGGGTTTGGAGAGGAAGTAAAGGAAGAGTAGATTTTGAACTGTCAGGAGAAAAGGGAGTGTATTTCAAGGAGAGGAAATAGTAAGAGCCAAGCAAGAATTCTAAAAATGGGATTGACTGAATCAGGGAGTATATTTCCCCAGAAATTGTGGTATGTTTGTCATCAGGTGTTCTGTGAGCTAGTTCTCTTTCTTGCTACTTCATAACCTAACCTAGGTTCCCCTGTCAAAAGCCTAATGGTTGATACTCAGGGCATGAGCCTTTCTTTGCATAAATACCAGAAAGGAATTGCAAAGGGTCTGCCAAGTCTTCCATCTTTCATTCTTAAAGTACCAGCCAGGGATTTAGATAAGGTTTTTATTTCACTTATTCTACATCCAGTCAGGCTCTGGTCTCTACAAGGGCAGAATCAAAACCTGTCCAATCTCCCACAGCCTCCTGCTTCCGGTTCTAACACTACAGTGATCCTCAGAGCCCAGAAACCCTGGTGCTACACTTCTACTCATTAATCTATCCCCATCTGTTTGTCAGTCTGTCCACTCACTCATCCATCTACCAGAGCTTCCCAGAGGTCAGAGCATCAGTTAAATATGATTCTTATCAGTGAGAGGCTCCAGTATAATTGAAGTTTGGACATTATACTGTAAGGAATGGAAGGTATAGGGAGCAGAATTTCACAATCAGAATTGACATTAATAAAGATCATGTTGGAAATCATATAGAAAGAGTATAATTAACAGCAAGAGTTAGGAGACTTTTGTAGTTGTCCAAACAAGTGACATTGAGATTTTTTTAAAAATCTATAGCAATATCATATCAGTGGATTCTAGAGAGCCTTAGGAGGAGAAGTAAGAAGAACAGGTAACTGAATGAAGATGAGAGAGGTGGGTAAATCAAGGCTGACACCAAGATTCAGGTGAGTGTATGGATGTTGAATCTTTAAGACAAGGAGTAGGCGGAGGAAGTTTGTGTTAGTGACTAATGAAGGTGGTTTCAGATACGTGAAATTTGAGGTCACTGCAGGACACCTGGGAAGGGATATGTGAGAAGATGATAGACATTTTGAATCCAAAGTTCAGGAGAAAAGCCTTACGTGGAACTGGTGACTTATCTACCTGGGTGTAGGTTATAGCTAATGCCAGGGAAATTAATCTGGTATCCAAAGGATGGCACGGGGGATGTGGTAGGATGTGAAGGAAAGTGTCAAGGAGAATGGTTAACGGTGCCAAATAAAAGAGAAAGGTCAAGTGAGGTGAGGCCTGGAATGTGATGACCAGTACATCTGGCAATTAGAAGGTAGAATGGAAGATTCTCTCACCTTCATTTAGCCCCTGGGTTACTGTGTCATTTTGTTCAACTAGTTCCTCGTCTCTGCCTGGACCAATGTTGAGTGAAAATGGCATGCTCCACTTTCTGGAACTGCCTTCTACCCCAACTACCCAATGTTTATAATGTAACCAATTCTACTAGGCACCACTTTCTGGACCACAGGTAGATTCCTGACTCACTCTGAGCTGATCAGAATCTCTCTTCATTTCCTAAGAATATAATTAGACTATGTTAAGCAATAGAGCAACAGAGCTCTGTAAAGTTGAGGTCAATCTCAAGTCACCTATGATAATTTTATGTGGGAACCTGGATTATGTAAGCATTTGAGTTTGCCTTAAATCAATACTATTCACTTGCTTTAAATTTAGCTGTTTAAATTTAGTTGATCCCACCCCCCAAGTCAAGTTCTCCAGAAATGATGTTACACTCTCCTCCAGAAAGAGCCCCATCCAAGTGAACTATGTCTCCAGCCCTTGAAACATTTTGTCCTTCCTCCTACCCTCCTCCCTCCATCACCACTTCCCCAAGTGTCATACCAGTCATGGGAAAATACACTCTGAACTAGTGCAAGCAGTTCCTGCTGCATCCAGTTGCTGGACTGTGGAAAACTTCAGCCAATGTTGGTTCTCTGCTGGCTGGGAAACACCCATAAAGTTTAGCTTGCCCATGTCCTCCAAACTCTGCCTGTTCTACCACACTCACATCAGACCGACCAAGCTCAAACTCACACTCTACCCACGGTTATTACACACAGCAGTGCAGGAAGGGGGGAGTTCAAGGACAGGATGTCATAACTTCCAACTTTAAGAGGGCATCTCTTTGGGAGTGGTTTTTTGTGTTTTTCTGTTTGTTTGTTTGTTTTTAGGAAAACCTGTCATGGGAAAATGAACCAACACTCACTCCAACTCCTTTTGGGGAGTTAAAAAAAAAAAAGAAAGAAAGAAAGAAAGAAAAAAGGAGAAAAGGAAAAATCCATCCAATCCCCACAAGCCTGTTCCCAAGGCCCGACACCCTGGAAGGCCAGCCTGGCTGGGCCCCCACGTCCCGGTGGACAGCAATGGTACCCACTGCCTCTGTTCTAATATTTAAAAAACAGGCTCCAATTTGAGTCCCAGCATTGTATCACAAGGGGTCTTTGAGGTGGCCCTCCAGGAGCCAGCTGAATTGAAACAAACGGAATAGAAAGCAAAATGGAGTTTTCCAGAACTGTGGGGAACCAGATAGGTGCTGTCGTAGACGCTGGGCTCCCCAGGTCTTATCCATGAGTGGATGGATGAAAGGAGCAGATATGTACCCCCAGAACGCCCCAGGTGCTGACAGCTATAAAAGATTCCTCTTCACTTAGGATAAGCAAGGGCCTTTACTCAGAAGGGCTGCCCAGCAAATCCTCATCTGGAGGCAAACAGGGAAGCCTCCTGGACAGGTCCTTACCACCTCATACCACTAATTAATGGACTATGAGCATTCAATGCCATCAGTCTCTTAAAATCTTGGGCAGGAAAGGACAGAGAGAGAGAGAATAAGACATGTATGCATAAAACAGGAGAAGGGAGGACAACATTGGATGCAAGGCAGAAAAACAAGAAAGCAAGAGAATTATGTTTAAAACTCCAAGAAGTAAATTTAGCCAGAGGTTTAAAATTTTTTTTCCTGCTTTATAGTGAATTCTGTAACAAAGTTTAGAGAATGATGCTACTTTTTAATAAATGATACCTGTATAAGCAAGCATTACCTAAAATCTGCAGGGCATAACAGCCTTATTTTCATACTTTTAGGACTCAGTTTCCTCATCTTAAAATAAGAGATCCTAGAACTAAAGGTGTCTAAATCTTCCAGCTCTGAGACATTCCGTGGGGAAAGGGGCGGGCAGGCATGGTCCCAGGGAGGCCTGAATTTCTCACAGCACTTCAAAGCATTGAAACCTAAGCATATTTGGTAGTTACTAATTTAATTGAATTCAGAAGTGTTCTTGCTAAAAAAAAGAAAAAAAAAATTAGGAACTCTCTTTCTCAGAGAAAACCAAACGCATGATTTTACTCTGGGTGTTTAAGAGGATTACGCATTATGCACTTAAGACATTTCCACAGATCCTCACAGCTAGTTCGCAGGACTGGGAGCAGAACTCGGGGGTTAAGAACGAACTCAGGAGTTGGACTGCCTGGATTTGCATCTTCACTCTCTTGATTAAGCAACTGAGGCAAGTTATTTCTCTGTGCCTTGGTTTCTCATATGTAAGAAAAGAATAGCAGTAATTCCAACTTTAAAAGATTCATACAGGACTAAGTGAGTTGATAGCAGTAACATACTTAGAACAGTACCTGGCACTTTGTATTTATTTAAAAAAATATATAAATTTAAGGACTAGGTGTCATTACTATCCCTATCTTAGAAGGGAAAAAAAAACCTAAGACTTACAAAGGTTAAGTAACTGGTTCCAAAGTCACCCAGTGAGTAAGCTGTGGAGAGGGATTCAAACCAGACCAAGACTCCAGACCTTGTGGGTTTTCCTGCCATCACACACAGTCTCCCAATTCAGAGTTACTCAGTGAAGGCCGGAGGATACTGGAACAATGACTCAGGGAAGGCACCACTTTTTTATCGCTTGACCAGGAATTCCCAACTGTTTCCTGTTGACTTTTTTTTTTTTTTCAAGTGAAAGTTAAAAATGTAAAGTCCTTTAGCATCATTCATTTATATCACTTCAAAGTTTGGTGCTCACTATTTCTTCTATCCACACTTGCTCCATATCATGAAACAACAGCAAAAATACAGATTAAGCCGACCCCTTTTCAAAACAAAACACCAAAAAAAAACAAAAACAGACTTCTCATCATAGCACCTTGGATTAAAACACTGAATTTTTATTGTGCCCAGGCACTGTGCTAAGCATCAACATTGCTTCATTTGATCCTCATGATAATCCTCTAATTTCCATTTTACAGAAGAATAAACAAAACCTCAGAATGCTTAAGTAACACCCCCAAGCTCCCATAGCTAGCAAAGGGCAGAAGGAGATTTTCCACCATTTCTGCTTGACTCTCAACTACTCTCCTGCACTCTTCCAGTAGAATGCAAGAACCAGGCCAACTACGAGATCACTTCACATTCCTCACAGAATGAAACTCCCAAGACAGGGCTGGGGGGGTGGGGGGGCTTTATAAAAATACATTAGCCTACTACGAACACCTAACATGTTAATTGTCCTCAAAGAGATTAAAGGATGCGGCAAATAAAGACAGAACAACCAAAATTTAAATGATAAGCTGTATCAGGTGGACAACTGAAGAATAACAATAATAAGATATAACATTTCTATTTTACAACTTTGTCAACTGTTTCTGACCTTCAGAAACCTTACTGGGTACTAATCTTGTCTCCTTGTCTCAGCAGACTTGGAGTCAATTGCATGAACACTCTGACTCCCATCAGAAAACGGGAAGCACTGCCCTGAGGACTGAATGAGTTCGTGCAAGAAGGGCCTGGCAGAGGGCCCAGTGCAGGTACTCAACCAACCCGGGATGCTTCTCCTTATGGCTGCCCATGCCTGGCATGGAGAGAGCTCATGGCTCATGGGAACCTTAAAAAACATCTACCAAAGGAGCTGAGTGAGAGGAATGTGCTGTGATCCCAGTCCTCTAATGGGATTCACACCTTTTCTACAACTGCCCATTTTCTGAACTCAGCTCTGAAATGAGCTATTATTCTCTGTTTCACTCTTCTTCATATTATCCAAAATAATTCAATGTCCACCTTTTCCTTTGGGAAAAATCAAAGGTTGACATGGCTACCTTTTGAACTCAAGCTGTTAAAGATCCCTTTTTCTGTTCAAAAAGTTTTACTGATTTTGAAAGGTCTTATTGATAAAACATAAGAGAAACTCAGGGGAAAAGGACAAAGAGAAAGAAGAAGAAAGAGAAAGTATAAAGAGGCCAGAAAAGAAAGAGAAGGAAGAGAGCCCAAGAGGAGCAGAGAGAAGCAAAAGGCTACTGAATGCATAATTGCCAACAGTCTTAGCAACTGGCTCATCTAACAGTCATGGAGCATTATTTTTAAAAACCAAGGGGAAAATATTTACATAAAATCCAAAGGATATATACTCTCTGTTAAATGCTGCAAAATGACAATGTATTCAATTCATTAATTCATGAATTAGTCTGTGTGATGTTTACTTCTGGCACCATTAGCATTTCCGAGCTGAATATTTAAGAGAACAAGGGAAAAATTTAAGGACTAAAGATAGAAGTGAAAAAAAAATTTTTTTTTTTCGGTTTTGTTTTTGTTTCTCCATTTGCATGCTTTGGCTATATTTGTATAGCATTCGTGAGACTCAGGGGCCAGGCTGAATGAAATGGGTGGCCGGAAACCTTCCAAACCCCCCTTGAAGGCCTCTGCCTCCCAGGTACGTATAAAAGTCACAGGAATTTAGAACAATTTTTTAATTGTCCGTATAAATGATAGTTTCAAAAGCAGATATGTCACAATAAACACATACTAAGAGTAAATTAGGCCTTAATGATGTTTATCAAGTTTTATGTCCTAATTAAAAGCAGAATCACAACAATAAACATGACTTACCAGCAGAATTAACTCTGCCACAATTGTCTACTCTTCCCAAACATTCTTTGTGTGCTCTCGCGCCACACTTAAAACATAAATAGCCTTGATAAAATGTTCCTCTGAAAGGTAAAATTAGAGAGTGATATGTTAAAAGGTGCTAAATGCTGCCTCTATGAAATCATGAGCGCGAGAAAGAAAACAAGGGAATACAGCGCTCTGCAAAGTCTTCTCAGCAGAGGGAGAGGGTCTCCTGGGGTTCAGAAGGAAGCGTCCAGGTACAAGGCTGAGGAAAGATCTGTTGGCTCAAAACTGTTAAGGCAATTTCCCTACTTCACAACATTTTGGCTGGGACATTAAAA
>NC_138372.1:82972750-83006217 GCF_054177405.1 Leptonychotes weddellii
TGGGCCAGTTAGTAAGTATAAGACAGGAATGTCTTATACTTACAGGTAATGTATGTAAAGTGCTTAGGACTTTGCCTAGCCCAGAGTTAGTGTTCAGTAAGCACTGGCTACCATTTACAAATTGTTGATTCCAAAACCACAAAGTAACGATGTAATCAGAACAGTGCTTTATGAGTTGTAAGAATCCCTTGGTAGTCTTGGGACCTAGTTTCCAGAGGATTCCCATTCTCCTGAGAATTTCATGCAGGAAGCCTGTTATATGCTCAGTGTCCTTTGGACCAGGAATCCATAGATAATGATTTAAGCATGATAAGAAACAGGGCTGCCCAGGAGAACACATGTATGCAAAAGTCCAGGGAATTAGATGAAATCATATCAAGTGCCAAATGAAGAGAGGTGTCAACACACATGGACTACAGCCTTTGGGGAGGCAAAAACCAAAGACAGTAATTGGCTGGATGGGAAGAGTTGGAAAGGTAGATTGGAATAGAAAGATATGGAGAAATATCAGAGTTATAGGCGAGTAACACAAGGACAAAAATGACCAAAAGTGGCATGTATTGCACACTTGTAATGCACCAGGCACATTAATAGGCTCTTCATATATTTTTTCACATTTACTTCTCACAACAAACCCAGAAGGCAGAGTCATTCATTCATTTCATATTAAGTACCTACCATATACACAGGTTCTAAGGCCTGAACAGAAAGAAGGATCCCTCAGCCAGAGCCCATGAGTAAAAAGGAGAGATGAAAGAGATGAGGTAGGAGAGGTTGGTAGGGGCCAAAGAAAGAGGTGAGATCTTACACAAGGATTAATATCACATTTAGTTGACAAAAAAAAAAAAAAAAAAATCTCTGTGGCCACCAGAGAGAGCATTCCTTGTAGTGAAGCAAGAGTGAACACAGCAAGACCCTATGGGACTGGGTTATCTACAGATGAGAACGGAGGGTCAAATATAGGTTAGCTCACTTGCTCAGTCACGCAGCTCTACAGACACAGAGGATTCCATTTAAGGAACCTGTTCTGATATATGACAGTTTACTTGTGAGAACTTGAATGGAATCTTGTAGCTTTCTCAGGAAAATGTTCCCATTTCTTCTGCTTCATATAGGGCCCATTAGTAATATAATTAATCAATCAAATATTTATAGGGCAAAGTATGCTAATGCTCTTACACCTCCTTTTAACTTTACACATTCTCCTTAGATTCTTGCCTCTTCTCACCTGGTTTCATGTTTGCACTATGCTGAGGACCATGTGTCTCCCCTTAGCCTTGGCTCCTTCTCCATTCTCAGGATCTGCATTCCCAGGGGCTCCACAGGCATCTCAAATGCAGCACATACAAAACTCAGCTCCACACCTTTCCTAACATACTGGACTATGACCAAATTCTGATTTCAATCCAACAACATTCACTCTATTTTCTAGCCTGGAGACTTGAGAGGTGCAATGAATTTTTCCCTCTCCCTCATACCTTCTACGTATTCATTTTCCCTTAACCCATTCTCTGTTCCAATTTCTCCTTTCCTGAAACCATAACAAATTTCTGTTGATTCAACCTTAAAAATACCTCTTCAAAAATTCAGGTTCCATTCTCTTTCCTTACTACCTAATTCAATCCCTCAGTATCTCTCAACTAAATTGTTACAATGGCCTTCTCAATCATTCCGTCTTCTACTTTCTTTCCCTACTTAAGGCCATCTTCCATACTATTCCCAGAATTACCTTCAAAAAATAAAAATAGGTCACTCCCTCCCTTGAAGACTTCTGCTGGTTCCTACTGCCTGAAGCTACAACTTCTAGCAAGGGCATACAAAGTGTTTTAAGTTCTAGCATGCCCCTTGCATGCCTCTTCTTTCCCAAACGCTCATAAGCCATAACTAGAGGTACACACACCTTGTCACATTTCCTAAACATATTCTCCTCGTTCATAACTCTGTACTTTTGTAGTCCAATCCCTCTACCTAAAAGGTTTCTCTCAGCCTGCAGCTGCTAACTTGCCTGGTTACTCATTTTGGGCCAGATAAAAATGTGACTCCTTGGATAAAATCTTCTGTGAGTCCACAGGATAAAGATAATGGTTATCATTTCATCTGTTCCCAAAGTACTTTTCCAGTCCTCTAGTGTAGTTGTAGTATAACCACTTATTATCTGCTTCCCACTACCAGAAAACTAGCTCTGTGCTATTCATGTTTATATTGTCAGGTCTTACGACGTCAGTGTCCCATGTTTAATATAGATCATTGTTGAATAAATAAAGGCCACTAGCTATATTTTAAGTATCCGCTACGTAAAGGGAAAAGAGCTAAAGGAAAAAAGAAAAACAGTTACTACCCCTAGAAAATCATCCATTGAGTTAAAGAAACAAAAGCTCATACCCATGAAACATTCACAAAATATAATTAAAGATAAAAGAAATAAAAAGATCGATCAGTGGCTACATGGGAGCAAGTGAGAACAAGTGGTGTTTGGTAGATGAAGGAAAAAGGGAAAGTTATGCAAGTTTGGGGGGAAGATGAGATTGAAAGTTCTGAAATGAGTATCAGGTATTCACAGAATGGTGAATAGGGCATATTTACTACAGTATCATCTGTGCCACCCATCATGATTAAATTTATGTGTCAGCCCAGATTTTTGGTCAAACATTTTTCCAGGTGTTTCCATGAGGGTGTTTTTGGATGAGATTAACATTTAAAATGGGAGACTATTATCTTCAAGATACTTAGTCATATCATGCCTCTTTTTAAATAAGATTTTAAAATACATATAATAATTTATCACATGAATAAAGAACCAGAAAAAGCACTGGGTCATCTCAACAGATGCCAAAAAAGACATTTAATAAAATGTAGCATGTGCTTCTGATGAAATTCTAAATAAATCAGATGTTGAGGGATACTTCCTTGACATAATGAAGAGTATCAAGCTAAAGACAACAGAAAACATACTTAATTTTAAACAATAGCAGTATCCTATTGAAGTTAAGCAAAGTTCGCTGAAGTCAATTATTCAGCATTGTTCTGGAAGATCTGATCAAAGTAATAGGACAAAAATAAATGTGAGAGATATTGTAAAAAAAAAAAAAATACAGAATTATCATTTGGAGGTGACACTGTTGGGACAACTGGGAAAAACCAAAAGAAGAAACACGAACTAGTGAAACTAGTAAGAAGAAAAGACACATCAGGTAGTGTCTGGAAAAACATATCTCTAGGATCCCAACGTTCTCCAGCAGTGAAATGCAGGAACATGTGAGTAGTGTTTTCACCCAGCAACATTCCTTGAGACTCAAAGTTCAAGGATTTTCACAGGTTGGTCACATAAGCACCATCATGATCAGCCATCATGATCAGCCACATGATCAGCCACAATCATTAAAAACTCCCAGAAGGAAAGTAGATGCTCACCATAAATCACATGATTTAAAAAAAAAAAAAAAAGTTCAGGTAGGCTGGCACAATGAAATTCAGTCCCTGAGCACACCAAATGGCCTTACCACTTGGCATCAGAGGGGACATTTCAAAGCCAAAGTTCCCAGATGCCAGCCAAAGGACAACCCTGTAAGCAGACCCTTTTAAAGACAACAAACCCAAACCCCCCAAGTTTACTCTTCCCTGCACAAAAATGTCTAAGAAAAATCCCAGCATGAAATGTTCAGGTTCTATATGAATGAAATTTAAAAATTAAGGGAGGAAAATCAAAAGTATTCAAGTAAATAAAAGCTACATATCCAAACTGCTGAATAAGAAGTTTGCATATTTTATTATAAATACACAATCTCTCAGGTTAATTTATAAAGAAACAATTATTTTCCCCTAAACAAACACACACATACACACACTTTTTTTTTTTTTTTATAACTTGAGAAATGATTATAAAATTCAACTGGGTGAATAAACGTGTGAGGATAATCAGGAAAATTTTAAAACTAAGATAAATTATTGCAGGGAATACGTAGGTACATTTTCTAAAGGTACATTATTAAATCGGTATGGGACTGACAAGACAGACAGAAAGATCAGTAAGATAGTCTTACAGGGGACCAAGCATGTGCACAAAGGTGGTATGTGATTTTTGTGACAGTTTGTTCACTTATTTATCTGCTCAAAAAATAACAACTTAATATGTGTAGGCAGTGGGATACAATGATGAGTAGAAACAGGTAAAGTTTCTGTTGTTTGGTGCTGATGGGGAAAATAAATATCTAAATAATTCCATAGACAACTATGAAATTACAGGTGTGTCAAAGATAGTGTTAGGAAAACTTACAACTTGGAATGTGACCTTGTGAACAGATTATCACAGAAGGCTTTCCTATAGAAACAATGCTTGCATTGAGATCTAAAGATAATCAGGAATTCAGCAGGTGAAAGGAAGAATGTCCCAAAGAAAAAATAACAAAATATATTTCAGAAAATGCATTCCCAGCTTTTTGAAAATGTTAAGGAAATTATGTTACTATCACTTATTTTATAAGGATATAAAGTTTAGATAAAGATGGACACTATTTGACAAATATGTATTATATGCCTATGATGTGCCATGAACATAGCCAGCAATGAGGTTTAAGATGGATAAAACTTCTGCCCTCGTGCAGCTTATTTCTATATGTAAATATAAAATTTAGACAGAAACCTGAAATATGTTTTAAGAAAACAAAAACACTTGAAGAAAATATTGATGACTACATAATCTTTAAAGGTAAAAAATAAAGATAGCTGGATTTCTTTTTAAAAACCCAAAATTTTCCTTGAACCAAAAACAATAAAAAAAACCAGAAAGTAGGAAAATATCTGTAATATATATGATAAAAGATTAATGTCCTTGCAATACATAAATGTTCTTGAAAATCTGTAAGAAAAAAATGGAGACCCCAGTTGAAAAATTAGCAAAGAAATCAACAAGGCGATTTATTAAAAAAGAAAACAATCAATGAACACAAAACATGCTTAAGTTACTGGTAACCAAAAGAAATGCAAATTTAAATAAGATATTATTTCACATATCAAATTGGCAAAAAAGAAAGAGATAAAAGAAAACCGGTAATACCTAGGGTGGATGAAGCTACAAAAATATCCCAAAGTTTAACCTGAAAGATTTACTAATCATTTGATATAAAATTCTACTTATTCGAAATAATCATTAAGGTTTCATTACAAGAGTTTTAATAATTAAAAGTTGGAGTTGATTTAATTAAAAGCAAACAGAGAAATTATAGCACATCTTTGCAATGGAGTACCATACAACAATCAGAAAGGAAAAAGAACATATATATATTAGCCAAGAAAGATATTTGCAATATATTATAGGAGAATAAGTTGCTACTAAACTGTATATCTGTGATTGACATAACACAGACTACTTGCTAACATACATATGTGAAAACGAGAACAATAGGTAAAGGCATGATACTTTTTTAATTTTAAAGTTATCTGTGTTTTCCGAAGTTTCTGCAGCGAACGTGCATTATTCAATGTATTCCTTATATCTCCTCTTTTTTAAGATGAAAAGAACAACAGGAATAATCACAAGAATATGTACAAGCAACCTGACTCAAGTACACAGATAATATGTCATTGAACAGGATCTCAGGCAAAGATGTGTCTCAAGCCTCTGCTCTTAATCACTATGCTAAAAATATCACAAGGCAATTAAAAAGCAAAGACAAACAGAATTAAGTGCTTGCAACATATGTGAAAATATTCTTGGTATAAAAGGAGCTATTACAAATCAGTGATAGTATGATGATAAATTTGACCCACAGAAAACTTGGCAAAGGATACGACCAAGAAACTGATAAAGAAAAAACAACTGACTGAGAAGCCTGTAATAAACTATTCAGCCTCATCGGTAAGTGTAGAGATATGGACGCTCCAGAACATCAGGGCTACAGCAAGCACAGTGTTTGGAAACAGTCATTCCTGGACACTTAATTGCTTTGTTCTTCCCTTCCCAACCCCCACCCCCTTAGAGATACCATCTTTGTGAGGCTGCATTTAGTCTAAGAACCAACAGAGTTCATCATCTGTAAATATTTCCTTAAATGGACGCACACAGATTGTTAGCATTTCAAAATGGTAGCCTAGCCCCCGGTACAAATGCGTAGTGCTACAGCAGGAACTGAATTTTCTGGAATAGGCAAGATGTTGGATATAACATACACAGGAAAGGAGAAACTAGGATCATTATAGTCTCATAGCACATACGTTCCCTCATTATACGTGTAACAATATCCTTTTTTACATTTATTTGCATGAGTATTTTATTAATATTTCTTTTCCCCCAAAATACTATAAGCTCCATGAGGCCAGGGCTGTCAGATTGTTTTTATCTCTGTATCCCTAGCATCATGCGTGGTGCCTAGCATAAACAGGCATTCAATAAATGTGTTGAAGTTTAACAGAATGTCAAAAGAAGATTAAAGATATAAGAGTAAAATGAAGTTAATGTACAAAATGTATTACAAACACAACTGATTGTTAAACATAGATTACAAATTTAGTGCTAAATTTCCCAGAAACCAAAGCAAAGAGGAAAATAGGATAGCTTCTACGATAATTGTACAAATTTTCCCGGCACAGCAGTGTAAGAAAAATCGCAGCGATTAGGTTTTCATAAAAGGGGCACAGTGTGTGATATGTAGCCAATGTCTTCAACAACATCCTCATAAATACAAATGTGCACCTGCCCCTTCTACCTCTTCCTGATGTGAGCCCATGACATCATGCTAAAGTATTACTCAGCAAAAGCAATTCTATGGGGGGCGGGGGGGAGCTTTCAGGACCTAGTCCATCTACATATCATCACTTAAAACAGCCTTCATGTCCCCTAAAGTCAGATACCAAGCTTTGGCTAGTCAAATATCTTTCAAGTTTAAGAATAATTCCAAATATCTGAAAATTATCTATAGATAGGACAAACATTTGTGCCAAGTCCTCAAGTACTAGATCTAGAGGTAGCAGTCCTTATAATTTAGAAGAAATTTCCAAAACAAATGAAGGCTATTATTATCTTAATTGATATTAGTTTATATAACTCCTTTCTCCATGAGGACTAAAGATAGATCAAAAAAATACACAAATCCTACAGACCTAAAGTTCAAAACAGACCTAAAGTTGCATGAAATAGAAACCCCATGCCTCACTCAGTCCCCAACATACAGGACTGATGATTGAGCCAGCTGGAAAACAGATCAAATTTAGTCAAGTATTTTGTATACTCTGAGATTTACCAACTAACTAAACATTCAAGAATATCAGAAAAGCTATCCAGGTTGTTTTTGTAATGTCTCATGTGTTCTGAATTCTCCAATTCTAAAAAAGCATACTTAAGCCAAGTAGTCTTTGCCAAAAATCAAAATAAGATCATTTTATTCCCCCAATGTAGGCTTTCCTGTCAGATACAACTTTAAGAGTTTCATTAAATGGTGGGTTCTTCCTTTCTTTTGTTATCATGAAAAATTTCAGACTATCCTATATTGTGAAGGATAATTGTGAAATCAAATCCACCAAATAGCTAATAGATAAGTACAAAGACTCCGAAACACACAATCTCTCTGTAAACAATCCTAAATCCTTACTTGTTTTTTCATAATTTGTTCCCTCAACACCACAGCACACTAATTACACTGCTGGCTACTGGAAAGGGCAATAAAATGAACAACAAACAGCTCCTCCAAAAACCAAGTTAAAAAAACAAAGTTCAGAAGGGACACCTTCACCTAGTCCTAAGGATTCATAAAAGGAATGAAAACAGAAAAGAGATTTATAAATCACATCCAAATCTTATTCTTTATATTCCAAATCACGTACAGTCCTTTATCTAGGGAAATGAATAAATAGTTCCAAAATACCAATAAAAATAAGATAATGCTTGGCTCTGAAAAATAGTATTTTCTTATCTATTATATATTGCACTTCTTTATTTCATTCAACGTTGACTCTATAGTAATTTTAAATATACATCCATCACTGAATTTCTGTGCCATCTCAAGGAAATTATTGAATGAAATGTAAAGTCAGTGAAATCTATAATACATTTAAAGTGCAAAAAATGTCAGACAATAAGCAATTTGGGTCTCTGTTACAAACTTGATGTGTGGCTCTTGGCACAGAACATATCTTTCTATTTTTAGTCTCCTTGCTAATCAAAGAATTACATCTGTCACCCCTGCTTTAGAAGGCCATGGTTCAGGAGTGGGAGAAGGAAGGAGGATCACCATTTGTTGGTACCTGTTCTATCACTCAGATTTGTCCTGAAAATAAAATGAAAACACATATATGTACATATTATTAAATTTTATTAAATGAAAAGCATTATACAAATGCTAGATGATACATCTACTCTTATTATCATTGTCATAAGTGACAACATGTGGTGGGAACCTCAGAGGCCTCATAAAGGTAGAACAAAATAATGACCCACCCATCACCATATCCTGAATCAATGGAAATAAATTTCATAAGGATATCAAAATTTATTTATTTAGTCATACATTCAACAAATTGGGTGTCTATTATACTCCAGTTGCTTTCTAACACTGGGAATGGAACAGTGAATTTATCTACTCCAACAATCACAGATACCCAATGAATCTGGATTATCTTGCTTTACTTCAACTCTCCCATTAAAACATATTATTTATCCTCCTGATACTGAGAGAGTGAGAAAGGTAGAGAGAGAAGGGCAGGCAGGCAGAGAGATTCTCAATATTCAGGATTGAACAGCAAGACATGTCCCACTGTGTTAGCTATTCCATGTAAGGGACAGGTTCTAGAGAATTTGGATTTTCTCATTCTCTGGTCCAATAAATCTGCACCCTAAACTCAAACACTGAAGATGACATGAATTAGGAATGCTGAGCTGGCATGGTGAATTTAAGTTCTTATGGCACATTTTAAATTGTGTCTGATAATATGAAGTTTGCTGTTGAATTAATGTGTTTTATAAGCATGCGGAGATGGAGCGGATACTGCTACAAAGCAATATTGAGAAACAAAAGAGGAAATCTGAAAGATAATCTGACATGCCTCATAAGGATTTCCTCTTCAAATTCTGTGATTATTATATATGAAAAAACGTTTTTTAATCAACATCTTATCCTTTTCATTTCAAGTCTCTGTTTTACACTAGACTCCATGCAGAAGTATAAATTGAGCAGAATTTAGTATAAATTTCACATGAATTGAAGCTATCATTTATCAAAACTAAAACCTACTCCCCCCAAAAGGCAAGTACTCTAAAACATTAAATATACTTGTTAAAGGGAAAGGCATATTCGCTATTAATATTACCATGACAAAATACACAACTAATAAGGGTTTTTAAAGTGGTTTGGAATATTCTAGGCCCTGTGAAACTTACACATCATGAAGACACCTGTTCTCTACAAGGTTGCCATAAAGTGAAGAGACAAGACTCACGTGTGGACAATTTGTACAGGAGGGAAGAGCTTGCACAGGGCATAGAGAACCATGCTTCAGGAGCAAAACACAGCAACTGGAGATGAGAAGACAGGTGGCTACCCAGAGTCCCCATTCCAGAGCAGATACAACAAAAACTTTTATTAAAGTAGGAGAGAAGCTATTAGTGTTCAAAGGTATCAGCTGGGTAGAAGCAAGGATTTATTCAGGTGAAGAGCTGGAGAGTTGATGCCCTGAATTCTAGGGTAGACAAGAGAACCATGGATGGGTTCATACTTAAAGGCCAAATTTAGGCACAAGAACTGCATCAGGGCACACAAAAACAGAAAGGTAACAAAAATGATATAGATCCGGATGGGAGCGGGGAGTGCACATTCAGCTGAATAATTAAAGAAAGATGACTGATCTCAAGATATGGGCTGCTACTGTACATCTGTCCTAGTATTAAAGAACTTCCTGGAGCAGGTCAGGGGCTGCTAAGGCTGACAGAGGAGAGCCACATGGCCAATGACCCTTGCCAAGCTCTAGGACCTCTGGGAAGCATTCAGCACTCAAGCTGGAAAGAATGAATAGTCCAGAGAAGACAAGACACTCCAGTCCCGAGAACTAGTACGGGATTAGCATAAGTCAGAAAAAGGCTGGATAAGTAAGGAAAACAGAGGTTTCAGAGGGCGGCAAATGCACCTGACCTTCAAGGAGAGAAGCGTGATAGAAGCTGTGCTTCCCTCCCCCCCACCCCCATGGCAGATGGGGAGAAACAAACACAGATGCATCTCTCTCTCCACCAAGGCAAACAACACCGCCCCTAATGGTATCAAGGCTACCTTAGAGGGAGGAAAAACCTCGTGCTTCTTTGGTCTATCCCTGAGCCTGAAGAAAATTTGATGATGTCTTGATGTCAGACAACACAAAATAAGCCCGAAACCCAAGTAAACTTTCAGCTTTCTCCAGCCACAGGATGGAGGCCCTTCACTGCTACTTTATATCTCCGAGTATTTGGGTGATAGTATTTGCCAAGTATTTCTGAAGAAAATGAATCCAAACCTGCCATTACTACCTGGGTGTCCAAAAGAACAGACAGCAAAAGGGAGCCAGCCCTGTTTTCTGTGGAGTCAGTGGTGCCTACTGGTTTCAGTTATGCAGAACAGCCTGAACACAGCCTCATCCTCCACCGTGAAGTACTAGATTGATCCTCTATTCCTGCCTTTCTGCTGAATGTTGGGTTTTTTTTTCCCCCTTCAAAACTAATTACATTAGAGAAACTCAGAGTAAAATATTCTGCAAAGCACACTTTTCTCACTATCCTTTGTCAATGAACTTCAAATTGTCCTGTGATTTGGGATTCTCTGTCCTACAGTCTCTATCCATTCTGAAATAATTTAAACTCCCAAATGAGGCCAAAAGCATACAGCACAGGGAAACTCAAGTAGCTACTCCTAAAACAAAAATTGGAACAGTGTCACTGGCTGGAAATAGACACATGTGCCAGCCTACCTCGAAAAAAGAAAAGCACAAGCACCCTCAAAAAATATCAGGACATTCTAGCAAACAGAGGCATGTCAAAAAACATCTGAGTGCCCTCAATGCCCTAAACAATGTTATAAAAATACAATTAAATCCTGACCTTGCTTGAGTCTATGAGCCTTCCGCGCCCCAACACTAGGTGATGTCAGTGGTGAAAAGCAGCAGGGAGCACAGTATCTTCCTTCCCACGTTCCTCCAGCGGGCCTTGCCTCTTCTCTGGCCACAAGCATCATGTGCCTAAGTTACTGCAACAGCCTCTGGGCTCAGCCCCAGACTTAGGCCTGTGCCCTCAGGGTTCTCCTTCCATGCAGGCTGGCAGAGGTAAGCAGTGCCCTCCAGCAATGCTGCAATAAGTTCTCCACCATATGCAACCGTCCACAGGCACCCCCTCCCCCTCTCACCTCCCCAAGTCTTTTGTCGGCTTACACCTGGATTCTCCTTCTGGGCCTGGACCCTTCAGATTGCCAGGTCAGTTAAGATGGGTAACTTGGTGTGATTTCCTTTTATTCCCAGAGATTGGCTGTTGGCCTCATGCATGAAAGCCTGTGGATGGCTTCCAGCCACGGTACATCAACTCTGGCCAGAACCCTGGGCCTGCATTCACCTGGGAGGAGAAACTAAAACTGTCAGCATCAGCAACTTCTAAGTGCTTAGGATCTCTGGAGCATTGTCGTGACACTTGCTTTACCTATATTTTCTCATTTGACAGCACAACAATGGCAGATGATGACGCTGAGGCTCAAAGAGCTTAAGTAATATTTTGAGGGTCACCTAACTAGAAAATTTAAGCGTCATGATTCAAATGTTGTCTATTGATTTCCAAAATTAATGCTTCTAACCTTTATCTTCTATGACCCCGAGTTTAACAAAAAAGAGAACATCTGTAGGAGTCTTGGTTTCTGGGAATTTTTACCTGGCCCATGCCTGGGATAATGATCAGAAGAGCAACCCCAGCCCATGAGAATACTCCACAGCAGGCCGTGGCCCTCAGCTTAGGCTTGTGGTGACACCAACCCAGTGAGCTCAGAGCTCCAACCATGGGATGTCCTCAATCTTACCATCCCTTCCCCTATCCCATGCTGAGTCCCAGAAAAAGGCATTCGGTATCACAAGAGGTCTCAGGGTAATGTTCAGCTTGGGAGCTGAAGCTACATTAGACCACAGGGCACACAGCAGCTTCACAGTCAAGCCAATAACTTAGCAGACCCAAGTCTTCCTTGACCCCAACAGTGCACCTATAAAATTAAACACAGCTGTAGGCCATACTCTACAGAGTGGCCTGTTCTTTGTTCCTTCCCAACCCCCCAAACAATTTGTGATCCTATCTTCCATCTTTCCATATTTGTTAGTGGTACTACCACATTTTCAACGTTATAAAACACAAAAACAATTATCAACATGGGGCTGATGTAAAAGTTTAATAAGCTAATATGCACAAAGAGCTCTGCACTGTGCCTGACACATGAAAATACAGAATAAATGATAAATAGTATTATTTTACTTAACTATTACAACATTTAAATACTGTAGGGTAGATATTATGTCACCACTTTGTGATTTCCTAATAGAGGCTTAGAAAAGGAAGTTAAGCAACTTGCCCCAGCTCATGAAGCTATTAACGGGCTGAGCTCTGATTTGACTCTGAACAACCCAATACTAAAGAGTTTGAAAAGTATTATGTGGGTCATGAAGAGCAATGAAAACATTTTAAATGGGAAAATTACATCTCCAACCATAGTATCCTGTCATAAGCTCAAAAGAGATCCATTTACTCAAGGTATTTTAAAATGTTCATTTCAGTCTCAGCTTCAAACCATTGTTCCTTGTCATGACTATTTTTCCCACAACTCCAAATCTTATCCATCCCTTAGCTTAGGCTCCGTGTTTTGAGACCTTCCCAGATCACTGTAGCCCATATAATCTGTCTTCTAAAATTATGTGGCACTTGCTCTTAGATTATTACTCAATTGCTCCAGTCATTCTTTTATTTAAAAAGTATTTATTAAATGCCAAACATATACCAAGCACTGTACTGGGAATAAGGGTGAGAGGGGGCAAAGCATGGCCCCTGGCCTTAAGCTCCTTTCAATGTGGGATGAAGATGAAGACATGCACAGAAGTAAATCTAATAAAGTGTAACTCAAAGGTACAAGATATGGTGGAGAATAAAGAAGAGGTTGGTCAACTCTCTAATATAGGTTAAAGGAGAGGCAGGGTATGAGGGGGTGAAAAGAGAGCAACTGTCTTCGATCTGAGTCCTAAAAGATGAAAAGCTGTTCCCTTGCAGACCTCAGGAGAGGATAGGTCCCAGGTGGGTAAGGGACACTGTGATCAAAGGTCCAGAGGAAAAGGAGCATGGCATGCACTGGCAGCTTCCAGTAGCTCAATCTTTAACTTTAATGCTGGTCATGCTGGGCAAATTTCAATAGCTAATCAGAGCCTGTTTCTTGGGGTTCCTGGACAACTATGTGGCTATCACACAGGACTATTTTCAGTCAATGATAATTTTTATTGACACACTATTCCTTTCCCTTATAGCAGCATGGCAGCCATATTGTCTTGGGTTAAGTATATACTTTCAAATAGCAATTCTGATTAGATGAAGGCAAATACAAAACTCCTCTGAATTTAGGTTATTGCTGGACCAAAAAAAAAAAAATCTCTAATGAAAGATGTTAATATATGCTATCAATATCCCTATCTCAGAAATAAATGATGATGTGTGACAGCCTACCTTCCGGGCTGTTGAAAAAATCAATGATCTTTTTAAAATTTGAGCTCTGATATTTGCAAAGTGCTCTTGGTTCAGATGAGGAAAAGCACTAGAGGAGTACACAGATAAATAAATCTATTTAAAAAAAAAAAAGAAATTGCTCGCAGAAGATAAACAAATCACTCCAAAGTAGAATTTTATTAAACTCTACTTAGGTCTGATCTTCACACAAGCTACCATTCTCCCAGAAAGTCTGTCTGTGCTGTGGCTGCAAGCGCCTTGTGAACACTTCACGGAGCAGTGCTGACCACTAACAGTCAACTGGCTCATTTCGGTTTTCCCCGTCATGTCTCAGAACTGTCTCTGAAGAAGTCATTGATTAAAGTAATCAATCAATTCTCTACACAATAATGCTCTGGCTTCTTCTGCTTTTAATATCAAAAAGCCCTCCTCGCTGAAAACTAGTAGTAATCAAGTTTTCTGGATCACACACTATCCTGTGCTTTTTGATCAAAGGTTCACAGATAATTTCTTTGGCTTTGCAAAATGATGTGTTCTACTGAATCAGCACAGACTATCAATCTTATGTCTTTATTAATTTTGAATGTAAGGATTGCCTTCATTTGTAATTAAATTAAATTAATTCTGAGTATTACTTTATCACCGTTATATTTCCACAGAAGGAATAAGTCCTACTTATTGAATCTTCCTGATGGTTTATAGACTAGGTACACAGAATTTAAAGCATATCATCACCTTTAGGGCATGAAACATTCATCTTCCCAGAGGGATCACACTATCATCATCCA
This sequence comes from Leptonychotes weddellii, assembly GCF_054177405.1. Classification (NCBI taxonomy): domain Eukaryota; kingdom Metazoa; phylum Chordata; class Mammalia; order Carnivora; family Phocidae; genus Leptonychotes; species Leptonychotes weddellii. The sequence goes on from NC_138372.1 coordinate 82,987,223, forward strand.
GTATGTACATCCACACACGTTCTTGTAAACACACACACACGCAGAGTAATAACCATCAAATATATTTTTTGCGAACCAAAAGAGAATAAGCACAAGGAAAAAAAATGTCATAACTGTTGGGTAGAAATAAAAGATGATGAGATTACACTATTAATTTTGTATCACAGTTAGCTTCCACACCTTCCCCATGTTCTTTTTCTATTCAACAAGGCTTCAACATATTCAATAAACAGGCTGCACAGAGTCAAATATAAGAGCAAAATTCCTAGTGCTGCAGGAAAAGAATAATCACAAGTATTTTTAAAGCACCTCTTTAAGATGAATGAAGTCCCAGAGAAAGAAAGAAGACCCTTGCCTTGCCTGGGTCCCCTGGCCATGTCAGTGGGTCCTTTTTTCTCCTTGTCCAGCACTCTATGAACTCCACTAAGTAGTCTTTTCCATTTGCTCTCCTATTCTGTTTTTAGGATGCTGAATATGATCTCCACTATTAAATCTCAGAATCTTTAAACCTTCATTATTATTCATCATTAACATTATCCTCAGCTGCCTTACCTTTCCTCCAAATTATTAAAAATATTACTAAAGCATAAATTAATCATTAGGCATTTAACCTCTAAACACCTTTATGAAACCAGGTTTGTTGCCAATTTTACGTAAATGTGAATTCTTACTTTCCAAATAAACTTAAAAACCAACTGCAAACAGTCTACTGATAAACATTTAAAATTAATATTTGACTATTTCCCCAACCAGTTAGATGTTCAGATTGTCAGCCTATCTAGTATATCCAAAAATGGCCAGCTAGCCGTATTTTAAATTAAACATAAGCCCATGGGATTTAGCTTTTGTGGGCTTTGCAAATTTAGACTTGTGTCAATATCAAGAGTCAATACAAACCTAATACTAAAACACTCAATCTCTTATGTTGAAGTTTTATAAAACCAAAGATTCTCTTAAAGCATCAATACCTTTTAGAGTCATTTTTAAACCCCAAAATAAACTCAATCTAAGGGGAGTTTCATTATAATTGAATATGGAATTGCAAGTTAGACTGGGCAACACATTAAACAATTAAACAAGCAAGAAATTTAATTAAATTTCTAATTCACATTGGATTTCACTCTATCCTACAATTATAAGGTTTCAAGTATCAAGAGCGCCCTGCTGAAAACAGATCTGCAATGTCAATAGTGAGCAATATATTAATGTCAAATAGGTGGTGGAATAATGGCTCCTATTGCTAAGATCCCCTAGAGGCTGGTTGACTTTTTCCCTTCTACCCCAAGTCCACTGGTCCCTGGACAGGGAAATGGCAGCTTTTCATGACAGAGATAATGGGAAAAGAGGCAGATTGCCTCATTTTATGGAAAAGGAACCTGATAAAAGGTTGCTCTTGAAAGAAGAGGAATTGCCAGGAATTGAAGGACTTGGGGTCTAGTTTCAATTCTACTACTTGCTACTCCGGTGGTTTTGGGCAAGTTCCTCTGTAGAAAAAGTTACCCTGGGTTCAACTGGATACAAAATCTGAGCTCATCCAGTGCATAGGCATTTAAGGAAAAAAACCTACAATCTGTTCATTGATCTATCTGTAAAATGGCTGAGGCAAGACAGGGGTGGGTGTTGGTCCTGACGTTTGTGGTTCCAAAGTTAAGGCTCTTTATTACACCGCCCTAAAGTAAAACTTTCAAGGGGAAAGCCTTGTGTATATGGATATGTATTGTACATAAATATGTATGTGTATAACACAAAATGTCCCCAATAAGCTGTACTGAGGAAAAGGCTTAGCACAGACTACTTATCAATGTGCACAAGTTTAAGGCCACAAGGCAAAAGAATGCTCAGCTATATAACCAGGTAAAAGTGTTTGCAAGACAAGAGACAGTAACGCAAGCCTAGAGTCAACATACAGAGTCATCATTGTCACAAAGCATCATTTTAATCTTGAAACTTCCTATCTTGAAGAATTCAGAAGAGTTCCTAATTCATTATTCCAAGTCTGTATGGTATGTAGAAAATCCATTAGGTTGCTTTATGGTGTTCCTTCTAGTAGATCAAAGCCCTGTAAAACCGTTTTTTTTTTTTCTCAATCTGAAAGATGTTTAGGTCATGATAATTGGAAAATACAATTCAAACCCCTACCACAATTAAATAGGCCAGGAATAGTTTTGGCTTAGTAAACTACCTATGACCTCAGATCTATTCTGTAACGTATGAAGCACTATTTCCAAGCTATCTAGTTTTTAAAATGCACCGACAGCAACAGCTTTAATTTAAAATGCCAGTGTTCAATATGTCAAAGCTCAAATATTCTCTGAGAGGGAGCTTTAATGCATATATATTATTAATGCACTATCAGAGAACAGATCCCTTAGTTGATTCTGACCAATGAGTCATTAGTCAGAAACTACATAAAGCAAATTTGGGGTATGATAATAGATGAGAGAATTTTGTTTCTGGTTGCTCTTGCTATCTGGGGGGAAAGAAAGAGTCTACGACCATCCCGCCCTGTGCGCGCCCAATCTCGTCTAGGGGGAAAGAAACAAAGAAAGGCACAGGAAGTCTGCATTCTCAGGTTAGGAGATAGGAAAATGGAGTTTAATAAAACATCATTTTTATGCCTCACTGGCCATTTGGGCAAGAAACTCTTCGGAGAAAAAAATGAGAAAAGCCTGGTCTTGCACCACGGTGGAACCTCTATGCCATCACGAGCTGTGTGGCCCAGGCAGGTACTTATATCTCTGGTCCTTAGTTTACTTATTAAAAAAACAAAAACAAAAAAAGAGATCATTGCACCTGTCATAAATTCCACGAAGATTTAATGAGACAAATATCAGAAACATAGCACTGTACTTGGAAGACAATGTTAATGTTACTGAATATTAATTCTCTCATAGGACTGATGCCAGGATAGACCAGAAGAAAAATAACTCCAAAAGGGTTTTTGATGTTTACTATAACAAACTTTATTTTCTTCATTATGTTCAGTTAGCTACTGTATAGTTCACCATCAATAGTTCTTGATGCAGTGTTCAATGATTCATTTGTATAACAAACGTTATAAAATATGGTAATATTTTTATGAATTTTTTAATTTATAAAGCCAATTAATTTAGGGCATTTGTGACTTTTTGAATTTTTAAAATTTCTTTCCCTTTCCTCAAAGGGCTAGCTGCTTTGTGCAGACTGTGATGTTGCAAATATAAAGATGTGGATAGGACTAAAACCACCAGCCACTGGAATATTCTAATAACTTTTGAGGCAGATTGAGCTCCCAATCTCAGTGTTTTCTTAGACAAAAATGTTTAGAAGAAAAGTCTGCTATTCTAATAAGCAACAGACAGGTCAAACATATGCTTCTGATAACTACTTCAAATTGGGCTCTCCCCAGGAAAAACAAGCTATTCAATGTTGGTCCAAAGTTCATCCTGAAGGAGAAAAATGAGTGTTATCACACTGTGTTCATATCTCTAGTGATTTCTGTAATGTACATTCAGTGTTACATCAGTACAGACTTATGTATTTAAAAATCATCTAATCCACCCTGATAACTAGCCAGGACTTAGTCTCAGACCCTAAGGCTTTTTCTCCCCATTACCCACACCTCAAAAAAGATAATTTATTTATTTATTTTTTTAAGAAAGGCTTTTTTTTTTTTTCCTTTTTAAGATTTTATTTATTTATTTGACACAGAGAGAGAGACAGCTAGAGAGGGAACACAAGCAGCTGGAGCGGGAGCAGGAGCTGGAGAGGGAGAAGCAGGCTCCTAGCTGAGCAGGGAGCCTGATGCGGGGCTGGATCCCAGGACCCTGGGATCATGACCTGAGCCGAAGGCAGATGCTTAACAACTGAGCCACCCAGGTGCCCCTAAAAAGATAATTTAAAGTCTGAGGCTGAAATCACCTTATCTAGACAACTGGAAAAAGAAAACACCATCAAATCAAATCAAAACTTTGCTTAGATTTTTTAGCACAATTCTATAAGGTGACCAAAACTCTTGCTATAAATTAACTTATAAATTAAGACTTGACTTACTTTAAGGAAATTCTTTGATGCCCAAATCATCCTTATAAATTGTTAATAATATGCATGATGTTATTATTTGATTTGTAAAAATATCCAATTCTTACCTAACAGCATCACTACAAAATAAGTGGAAAGTATTTAGGTTCTAAATCATATTTTTCATTCAGTGTGTGAAAATACTACACAAAAATACCTCTTGCTTATAAAACAAAATGAAGGAAACTTTCATCTTTGGAGAACAATAGTAGGTATTCTTGCTATAAATGAGACAGCATGGGACGAGGGAAAAAGCTCTGGATGGAGATTCAAGATCAGTCTCTGCCACTTGTTAACTAAAAAAGCACACACAAAACACTTAATCTCTCCTCTATTTTTCAATTTTTTTAAAAGACAATACCTCCTGGCTACCTCAGAGCACTCCTTAATAATCAAATGAAGTATTATCCAAAAATGCTTTGGAGACTATAAAGCACTATATAAGAGTAAGGAATTATCCCTGTATGCTACCAGACTCTAAATACTTTAACATGAAGGAATTAAAATCTGAAATCTTGCTTATAATACTCAGAGTCAGAAAAAATGCTACGCATAATTCAATAAGACCCCAAATTGATTTCTAAATGCCTTGAAGATTAAAACTGTCTCATTTACTTTTTTGGGGGGTGGGGGATGATAGCAGCTAGCACCACACCTTGTCCATAATACTGGACTGAAATTAAACATTCAATTTACCTATACCTTTATCTGATCCAGGTTAGCATTCAACTAAACTAGTTAATGAAAACATCTTTCCAAATTAAGTTTCTTTTTATTTAGGGGAAAGAATGTTTAAAACACAAAGTTGGAGGAATAGCTACCTTCAAATATCTGAAGGGTTACCAACAGAGGAAAGAGACATGTTCTATTTGGGCCCAAGAAATCACATTAGAAAATTATACTTGGACAGGTTTCAACTCATTGTAAGGAAGTGTTTTGTATGGTCAAAGCTAAACAAAGAGCAAATTATTTCAGAGGTAGTGAGTTCCTCATCACAAGAGGCATTCAAGCACAAACTACACATGGAAAGAAGTTACAGGAAAGGTTTGAGCATTGAATGGTTGGAATAGAGGAACTTCAAACTCCTCTTCAAAGTGTCCATGAATTTATAAAACAGTATGGCTTCTGGGGATCTTGATAATTATGAACAGATATTCAGAGCATATGGGAGCGAAATCACCTACAACAAATTAACTTTTCTAAATTACATATCAGTGGGATATGGCATTTTTCCTAATTATTTAAAGCAAAACAACATATACTTAACATATAATGACTTTCTTTTTCTAAATAAAGAGCAAAAACTTCAGTCGCATATGCCTTTCTTAGACCCCCAGGAGGTCACTAACTTTCAAAATTTGCCTGGTAGTATAACATGCACTGGAGTTTTCTTTCTTTTTTTTTTTTTTTTTTTTATTCATGAGAGACAGAGAGAGAGAGAAAGGCAGAGGGAGAAGCAGGCTCCCAAGGAGCAAAGAGCCCGATGCGGGACTCGATCCCAGGACCCTGAGATCATGACCTGAGCCGAAGGCAGACGCTTAACCATCTGAGCCACCCAGGCGCCCCATGCACTGGAGTTTTCTACGTTGAAATTTCCAATTCCATTCTCCTCACTTCAAATAATGTGTGATATAAGCTTCCATTTACCTTGCAATTTACCACTGCTTTGCATGGACATTATAATGCTGACTTGAAAATATGCCTTGCTAAAATGTAAACTCCATGAGAGAAGAGAACTTGCCTTATTCATCATTACATCCATCCTGCCTAGACCAGCTCCTGGGCGGATATGAGATGCTCAAGAAATACATGAACAAATAAAGATATACAGTACTTAGTCTCATTCAATAACTGTTTCAAGCATGACTTTGTTATTTTTCCAACTAGACTGTTATTGCTCACTCTTACGAGCAAGAAAAAGTTTCTTCCATTGTTTCCATTGTAAGGACTGCCAATCTTCAAACGAAGCTTATTTTGTATTGAACAGCCCCAAGTAATAATTCCTATGATCCAGTACTTTCTTATCAAAAAAAATATCCTAAAAGTAGTACATATGACATTAACTATTAGGTTTAGACTTATAAATTAAAGCTTGCTCACTATTATAGATTTCACCGGTCATGTCATTTTCTTAGAGGAAACTATATAGTTGACTCAATACAGTGAACAGTTCCGAAACAAACTTACTCTTTGTGTTATTTACATTACCCAAACTGGAGTCAGCATAGTGACCACCATTGTCAGGTTAAACAGTCCTGGTTCTGCTTACACTATTATTCATATAAAAAGAAGAAAGAAAAAAAGAAAAGCACAACAAAGGGTCTGTTACAAAAGCTTGGGGAAACCAACACTAATTCAGCCTAACAATGTTACTTGCATTTAGCTTTAGCGGAATAATGCTTATTGGTTGATGGAAATTTTGATACCTACCCATTCTTCTTCCTCCCTAGGACTTCTTTATAAGCATGCTCAGGAATGCCAGAAAAATGTCAAGCAAGTATTAAATATAACCGGAGAAAAAGGAGATAGGTTTGATCACCACTAGGCAATAACAGAACAAGAATACTATTTAATATTTACTAATGCTTTGTCATGCATGAAATGCTTTTACATGTTTCTGGATCAAACAGGCTACTGAAAGACTCCATTTAATGACAGCTGTGGTTTTTCTGAGCACTGTCCCGTGTCCCACTTCCTTTTATTGCTGCCAGGAAACTGCGGTTTAGTTCCCTACACTGACTTAACTGCCAATTTTGAAAGGTTATAGATAATACATTATATTCAGGGAGAGTTGAGCTGGCTTCAACTTGGGAGATTAATGTGAATGGGTCGGTACCATGAGACTCAGCACAGCCCAGGGGCAAGGGATCAAGTCAGCATGGATCTCATCTCCATAAACAAATTCTTCATATTAAAAACTGGTAATGAAAGCCTTTTAAGGAGAAAGAATAAAAGGCTGTTTTTAAAGAATATAATTTCTCCAAAAATGTGGGCAGACAGTACAGAGATGCTTTGTGGACTGATACTTTAGTAGTGTATGCCTGTAAGGCTACCAGTTTCCAGCAGACACTTACACAAGATTGGAACACCCAGAAAATGCCAAAGCAGGTGCCAGCAAAGTCAAAATGTCACTCCCACATATGGCTTATTCAGGAAGGCTCACCCTTGGGCCAACTCTTGATACCACTATAGTCTTCCTTTGCCCCTTCTAGTTTTCCTTGGTGTGCTCTCCAGGGAAGAAATTTCAGAATAAATAACAGGCACGAATGTCATTACTGCTGGAAAGAAAATGCCCCAAGAGCACAAAGAGCCATCACTGACTACAAAATTATCTTTGTTGATGTGGTTGACTATTAAGAAAAGAAAAAGCTTACTGTGTTGTTGCTATTGGCCTGGATTCTTTGGGCCTCATAGTCCTTTCTAATAAACCGTATGATAAAACTTAATGAAACCAGATACCCATAGGTGCAGTCCGTTTTTTGGGCAGATATTTTTGATATTCATTTGGACAGTACCAAATAATGTCAAATACAGATAATACATCCAGGTATCTCTGCTTTGGTTTTGGTGGAATAAATTCTGTAGCTAAATCATGATGGCCTAAACAGGAATTAGTGCTACCAAAAAAATAAATTAAATTAAAAAATCACACTACTACAAAAGGCCATAGGGTGGTTCCATTACAGCTGAGATCATTTAGTGGTAGCACATACTCACTACATTGCTTAGGCCTAAATCGTCATCTCTGGGCTGTAACACAGGGGTCGCTAACTACCGCTCATGAGCCAAATATGGCCCACCACCTGTTTCACTGGAACATACCATGCTTGTTCATTTACATAGTGTAGTATCCATGGCTATGTTATTACTGCAATGATAGCATTGAGTAATTGTGACAGAGACCATATGGTCCACGAAGCCTGAAATATTTACTTTCTGGCCCCTTACAACAAAAGTACATTGGCCCCTGTTCTAAGAGACGAAATCTGTAGTCTCAAAAGACACATTTATATATATATAAATATATACAAATATATGTGTGTATGTATATACATATACAAATACATACATACATATGTATTTGAGAAGATCCAAACAGACCTCCTAATGAAGAAAACGAAGAAAAGGAACAAGAAGAGAGAAGAAGAGGAAGGAGAAATAATAGTACTAATAGTAGTAGCAGTAGTTGGAACTTGCTATAGAATTCTCTGACTTGGCTTCATGTAGATGGAGGAATCTAGGCAAAAGTATAAACAAAGTCAGTCTTTTCAATGTGTACAAAAGAATGTCAAATTCGCAGCCAAAACTTTAATATTCTATTAGAAACGTGGATCACTCACCAACCAATAGCAAAGAGCATCTCCACTTGAGACACTCAGCAGATTTCTTAATCTTGAACTGATGTAACATAACAAGCTTTATTCCTCTAAATCCCAGGATGGCTAGGGTAGGTGTGCTCTCTCAGGTCTGACTAGTCAGGCCCCATAGGTGAAACAGTGAGTCCAGGCATAACTGGTCCACTACAGGGAGCAGCAGATAGTAAAGAGGGTCATACTGAGGATGTCAAGGAGACCGGTGAAATGGCAGAGGGAACAGGTGCATGAAATGAGCCTCTCTTGTGCCACCCATCAGTGTCACAAAATCTAGGCCATGACTGCATTTCTTCTGGGTCAGGAGTTGGGACAGAGAGAAATGTGAGGAAATAGGTGGGCTTTGAGCACCTCAGACCCTGGAACTGGAGTTTGGGCCAAGTTCTGCCCACATCTCCCAGAGACAAGGAGGCCCAGACAGCATGTGAATTGCATATCGTTCTGCAGTTTTCAGCCAAACTATAGATTAGGTCAGCATATGTGAAAGAGTCCAGGTAATGTGGAAATTACCCATATCCTGGTTGGTTCTATAAGTTCCATCCAAACATTAAGTCATTCTGCCAAAAAGAAACAGATATGGAAGGACAAAAAGAAACAACCTAGAAGCATCAAGTTGGGTAGCTACAAAAATGCCTTCAAGAAATTGCAATCTCATTTTCGAAGGCTAATTTAAGGAAAAAATAATTATATGTAACATCAACTTCTAGAACTTCAAAAAATCTCATGCTGCTTAGTGGAGAATGTATGTTTTTCAGGGTTTCCTACCTAAGAATCCAAATTATAAGGCCTCCCTATCACGCCAGAAAAAGTTTCTTTCCCTCAAGGGCTGTTACGATATTCTATACAATAGGAATCCTTAACCCATCAAGTCTTTGTTGTTGTTGTTTTTTATATTGCCCTGTTATCAGAAAACTTGAGTAAAATTTCAGATCTACAATAAAAATAGGATTTTCCACTATGTGCCAGGAGCTGTGCTAGGGACTCCTCATGCACGTGAAAAAAGATGCCTGCCACTGATGTGTTTTTAGTCCAGGGGAGAAACACCCATGAAATGGACAGCTAGATCCAATGGTGACCTCATCAACCAAAGGGCCCAGGCACTTTGGCCTTGGCCCCTTAAAAGTACACATACAGAAACCAAAATAACCAAAAAGCAATTGCATTCTCTATTTAACATTTCAAAAGACATAAAAGGGAATATAAATTCAGAATCCAGAGATACGTATTTTGAAAGGTACTTTTCCCCTTTCTAAATTCCTCAAACCCCATAGCTATTCCAGAGCCTCATTCACACCAAAACCCCAAATTTTCTTTGTTTCCAGAACCATGAAGTTTTCTTTTTTCCTTTCTCCCAGCATTAGCCAAGCAGTTCAATTTAGCTTCTCTCTCAGTAAGCAGGAAGGAATCCCTATTCTTTAGGAGGACAAAAGATAGGTGAAATTGGGCAGGCACATAACAGATTTTCTTTAACAAGCAGGGGCGGAGGGGTGGAGGGAAGGCTATAAATACTACCCTTGGATAATTTTTGTCGGGCCATATAATTACAATTGCGAGAGAATACTGGGGAGGTAAGGTTACTAATTTAGCATAATGGTCAGGAAAGATCTCTCTCACAAAGTAATATTTTAAGCCAAGATCTGTAGGATAAAGAACAGGAGGAAAGACCATCCTGGGTAGGGAAGCCTCAAGGGTGGTTGCCTGAGGCCTGTGAATTCTCCAAGAACTGAAATCCACTCTATCTAACCACAGCAAAATGAGCACAGGTAAAACTGATATGAGATGTGGCTGGAAAGATAGGCAGGATAAAATCAGGGAGGGCCTTTAGGTCCTGGCAAGAATGTTGAGATTATACCAAGGGCAATAAATAGCCAACGAAGGGTTTTATGTAGGGCGGGCCACAACTGGATCACCCTCGATGCTTCCTGAAGAGTGGACTGGTAAGGAGAGGGCAAGGAGGACAGAGCTAATTAAAGATGTGAAATGCTTTAACCAGGGAGGGGAGCACGAAAATTACAAGCAAGTGGTCAGATTCAGTCTGCAGAGATTGGGGAGAAATTGACCACAGGGGGAGAGAGAAGGGCACTTTTTGGGCTTCCTTCTATTTACACTTGAGCAAATGGGACTGGGAGAAGATAAGATTTGGCTAGAAATATCCAAGAGTTCAGTCTTTAAATCCAATCCATTATATATTAACTAAAAATTATATTTATAAATTACAGTATTTAAATTCAATTGCAATACCTCCCTCATTGTTATACGCCTAGGACTTCCAGTAATATCTGGCAAGAAGGCAAATACTCAGTAAGTACTTGTAGAATGAATATAATTTCCTCTGGTAATTATCTCTCTGGTATCCAAAATATCTGAGCAATATCTTTAGATTAATATAAATTTTGTTTTTAAAATTATTTTTGATAAAATATAATTTCATATTTAAAATGTGAACAACATACTCATTGCTTTTATAATACAAACTACGGAAGGTAAATTTCAGGAAACTATTCTTATCTAGTAGATCCTGAGTGTGAGGAAAAGGCTCTGAAACATTGTTCTGTTTGACCTCTGATTATTTAAATTTTTCTTTTTAATTCTGTGGCATGTGTGCTTTTTATGGTGAGTGACCTCAAATTCCTTCTGGAAGCAAATGGGCAATAAATTAGAAACACAGTGACTCAGATCAAATGCGATTTGTGGAGTTTAATGGCTAGATTCCTGCCCCCTGCCCCACCCTAGTTGGAGAGCACTCCTTTTCAGGGGTTCAGCCTGGGAAACAAAACTCAGGGGCTGCCCTTCCAGATGTCCAACATGACAATGCCGCTGGCCCCAGAGTCCCTTCCTGGCTCTATAATTTCCATATCCCCTTCTCCAACTCTTCTCCCCACAACCACAGTCTTAGCATTTAACAATTAGCAAGAAATTGCTAATTTAGGAATTAGCCCTAAGTATCCTGGGCTAATCTTTGAGCACACGTTAATCTCTCTACGTTCATCTTCCTCTTCGGAAAACCATGTAGCACTGTGCATATGGTACACAGTGAAGGAATCTTAGATAGTGGGAATAATGGTAATGCATCTTTCAAGGAACTTTATTCAAGGGATTAATATCAATTGTTAGAATTTCAAGAATTGGGTCAAGTCAGTCAGAATAAATTCCAGGCAAGGCAACCTTTCAGTTCCCTTCAGTAAACACTACGGAGGCTGGTTCAGAATCTACCACTTCCTACCATTTGCAATACTTCCCTCACCTCCAATTTTACTTTTTCTTTCTTGCTCTCCTTCTTTAAAAAGCCTTATTCTATTATTCAAGTTATTTATTTCATATTTTACCCAACTTTGACTTATTTCTGGAACATTTAAAGAAACTGCCTGATCCTCTAGGTCCTAATTACAGTGGGGGTGGGGGTGGGGCAGAAAAAGGAAACCTGACTCTACTTGGAGATAACAGGATTTGAGTCCAGTTGCTTATTTGAGCATCTCGATGGGTAAAGAAGTTGCTGTGAACTGAGATCCTGAGCTCTATAGTAAATGATATAGCATTAAAGTTGTACAAGTTTGCTGAAACACTGCTGTGATCACTAGTTTCCTGAGCTATAAAATGGGTATGACAATGTTTATCAATTTAAATCTAACAGGAGAATTCATAAAAACACACTGGATATAAGAGATCGGGGGAAAACACACCCAGAAACCTCCTAACAATATTTTGAACATTGCTATAGGCACTCACATCCATATTCTCCTGTATCATTATGAAAACTAGCTTAAGCTAATAAAAATATTTGCCATCTTATTTCACAGAAAACTAAACGGAATTGTGAGGGACAGTGACAAAAGCCCTTTTGGAAATAAATAAGAATAAACAATGTATATACATCAGTCTTTTAAAGGTTTAAATACATTCTTCAGAGTGGGGTCCCCCAGAACTATGGCTCCCAACCTTCCTTGGTTCCACTACTGTTCCAACAACCTCAAGAGCAATCCGTCCTGTTACCCCTTCTTCTCACAGGAGAAAAAGAAAAAAACATTCTTCTCCCTGCCCTATCCAAGTGGGTCACTGCTGATTTTCTCTTTGTTCAGCCTTTCTTACGGAGGTTTGCCAAGTTCTGATGTGGTTCACTGCATATTCTAAATGCTGGAAATGGTTACGGCCAAAGGTCAGAGAACACGGTTATTGAGCAGGGATGGGATATGTTTGGGAAAGACACAGGCTGAGATTTAGGTCACCTCTGGGGAGATGATTTGCGTTTACTGGATACTTACTGTTTATTGGTATTCATGCTTTTCTATGGTCTTTTTTAATGTTCTAAATTAAAAGTGGTATTTTAAACATCTTAAAGGTGATTTGCAATTTTTTTTTAAATAAAAATGATCCAATCATCCTATAAACAGCAGAACTGCCATCTTCTGTAAATAGAACTGGCAAGCATTTCATCAGTCTTAAAATATCACCTCCCTTGATTTCCCACCACCCTCCCACCGATGCCTCCCTTTCCTTCCCTGAGTTCCTTAAAGCAACACTCCAGAATGCTCTAGGAGGACCTCGGTATCCCATGTTAATGCTAAAGAGACTGGCAGAAGCTGGCTTGAGGAGGTACCCAAGGCTTATTGTTTTTCATGGGCTGTCATGAATGCAGCCGGGCTTCTTAGTTTTCTTTTATTCCCCATGGCTTAGGGAAGAAGAGTACTCGAACTTTAGATAATGGATAAAATAGCAAAATTTGAACCATGGGTAATGTTCTCCTAAGCTTCAGGACTCAACCTAGATTATTCTATTTTCCTGAGCACAAGACAAACAGGAGCTGCTTACAGAGTTGGAAGCAGGGCTTTCCTGCATAACGAGCTTCAAAAAAGAGGGGAAGAAATAAAATAATGGAATATTCTGATGCTTGAGTAAAATCCTGACTAATTTTACTTTGCCATAATTGGCATCATCCCTGCTTATAGAAGCCCTCGACTTCGACTTTGAGCAATTCTCAAAAAAGGTACTTCCACCCTCTCACCATCTGCATGGGCAGTCAATGGAATTCTGAAATACAAACAGCCACTTGGAGGTTTAATTATATTGGTGAGGTGCCTGGAAAACGCTCAAAGATTAAGAATCCCAGTTCCCCTGGGCGTGGTACAGCCATCTTTCTTGTGGTGGGACAATTTAAATCCATCCATTCTCCTGTAGGTATATAGCTATCAAGCAGTGACTGGTAGTTTTCTACAACCACAAATTTCTCCCTTCTTCCATGAGAGAACCTTGATTCTCAGGTAGGCACAATTCTGCCTGGAATAAAGATTGTATTTGACAGATGTGGCCACATGGCTAAGTTCTGGTCAGTATTATGTAACAGAAGTTTGTGGCATATCTCCAAGGCATCCTTAAAAATAAGGAGTCATCTTCTGCTGCCTAGAATGTAGATTTTATAACCGGAGCTCCAGCAGCGACCTTGGACAACAAAGAGACCAACCCTGAGTACAGAAGCCAAATGCTGATGATGGAGAGCAGAAGACCTGAGCCTGGGTTCCTGAGGATACCCCAGTGAGCCACCAGACCACCCCCCTCGTCTACCTACCCCAGCATTCATCTTATCAAATCTCTTGTATCCAGTGTTAAGTTGTTTCATTTATGGCAAATGAACAAAATTCTAACTGGCATGCCTATCACACAGTCCATGGAGCCTGCCTGCTCTGGACAAGAAATTAAACTCTCCTCCTCTGCAGAAATTTTTTCACTTCATCTAAAGATTATATATCCAAAGAGAACCCATAAGAAAATACTGGCCTAGAATCATTCCCACAAGAGCAAAGGCTTGAGATCAGCTCTGCCTTTGCCCATTGTCACCAAACCCAGGTAGACAAGTCGACCACTTGAAACCTAATTAAAACAGCACACTGGGTTTACAATGGAGCCCACTATCCATGAGAGACTGGGCAGAGGCCACCAACTTCATCATTCAGGCCCCAACCAAAGGGGACCTACGGTATAGCCATGCCATCCCTGCACACTACTACTAACCCCTTTTGCTTCACCACTGTGATCAATAACAATACATTATTAGGACCATAATGGTATACTGGGATGGTGCCTTCTGGTTTTACAAGTCCTCATGGGTGTAATAAGATCCTAAATATAAAACAATATTAATAATAGTGCTAACAATAGATATCACTTACTGTTCAATACCATATGACTGCTGGTGTGCTATTTGGCTAGCACTCTGCCTGAAACACATTATCTGAAATTCAAAATATTATTATCCTTATTTTACCAAGGAGGAAACCAAGGCTCTGAGAGATAATGAATTTAGCTAAGACTATGCAGCCAACCCATGGCAGTGGTTACTGCTGAATCCAGAATTTTTCTATGAGCTTAAAAATATTCTAGCAGCACAATCATTTCACTCAAAATGTTAGATAAAATAATCTCAAGAAAATCTGTTTTTCTCGCTTCAGAACTACAATAAAACATTCTAATATTACCCCCATATTAACATGAGCATTTCTTAAAACAAAGCAAAAGAAGAAACAAACAAAAAGCCTGATAGAATTTGTCCACAAATGGTAAACAGTATTAAAATACAAATGAAGCAAATCACAAAAGTGTTTGTTTATTTGTTTGTTTCTGAATTTCACCTTTTGCTAACAGTTTCAATTTCAGGGTGACCTATATGTTTTCGTAACAAGGGTCACTATGCACCTTTTAATCCAAAAACATCAAAACTAAAAAGAAACCCCTTAATAACATGTTCTTGTATAATTACATTTCTTTATGCCATTCCTTTTGAAACAGGTCTATTTCCCACCTCTTTCTTGAGCTTCCACTTCCATAAAAGGAAAGAACACAGAAAGAAATCAAGCCCTTTAAACATTCATTGAAAACATCAAGCAATTTATCTAGGACTCGAACAATAAATGAGTTAAAAAAACAAATGAGGGGAAGAAACAAATCTTTCTATTAAAAATAAGATGTGCAAGTATGAATGTTTGTGTTCCCAAGCTATTTCTAGTCTAAAGAGCTATATAAAATATGGTAATTACATCAAAGTTTTATCATTAGAACTGTTAATATTTTCATGGGCTGCAGAAAGCTAAAGAATTAAAATTTACCCATGAGAAGAAAGTCAAACGGAAGGTTAGAGCTCCCTCTTTCTTTTTCTTGAAGAAATTTGCCAAAGCCTCTCTCCTAGGAGACCAAAGTTACCAAGCAGACAGCTGAGGAGCACTCATGCTCAAAGTGTTTCCACAGTCTCCGTATATATGCTACAAGGATTGGAGTACATTTATTGACAGTTCATTATTCGTAAGAGATTTAAGTAGTAGAAAAAGCACTTTTAAAGGTAGAAATACTCACAAAGCCATTTCAAACTGTTCCAGCCATTTTTTCTTTAAATCTTTTGTTTTGCAATAAAATTCTAACCCATTTTGTCCTTGGGTATGGATGAGGTAGAAGCCATAAGACCACTGTTGAAATTAATATTCCTCAGGTTAATATGTATCACTCAGTAATAACATCACGCTTCCAAATTCACTAAAACACCACCATAATCATCCACAAACCGCTCGTAACATTAACAGCACACAAACTCTGAACAATCAGATTTTTGTAGTCAACTTTATATCTATAACATTTCTTATGCCAAATGCATTATAGAGGACCATTAAGGCATTAGAGATGATCATTATCAGTTGTGGCACTGTCCAATTATTTCTCACAGAGGCTTGCTCCTAATCAATCTCTAGAAAGAAAAATCACCTGCGTCAATAAGCCCTCTCACATTAATGTATTAGCCTCCTTTCCTTGAATGGTCAAAGTTATGAGTAAATCATGGTAATTAATTTTCAAAAATTCACCTTTTTATTTTCTTTATCAGTTGTAGGATTGTTGGCTATTTTGTATTGCTGAAGATCTATGATTTCCTTCATTTCATAGTTATCGCCTTTCCTTTTACATACAATCACTGCCAAATCAAATAAGAAGATATGCCTGAAAGAAAGAGAGAGAGATTTAAAATGGTTTGCAAGCATGTATGTTAACTTTTCCTTGGTAAAACTTAATTAAACCAACCACACTTGTTTCTTTGAGTTACAAAGGCAGTATTGCACGCTGAAAAGAATGAACTATACATACCCTGGCACTACTCTTTACGGAATGAATGGCCTTACTCTACCTTAGTTTCATTTAAAAAATACGCAAAATTATAGTAAGAATATACACATTACAGAGCTGCTGTAAGGAACAACCGAGATAAGCCACTTTAAAGTGTCCAGGAGCAATTTTTTTTTTTTCCAGTTTAAATCCTAGACATTTACAGAACACTAATGAGAACAATAGCAGTGAACTTCTGATATTTCGAGGAGTCGGCCAGAATGTGTTGAGAAGTGTCCATCCCTTTCACAAAATGACTCACTTAATTTAAATCCCCAGGACCATCTGCTGAGGTATTATTTTCATCTTCATTTTATTGGGGAGGAAACTGAGGATTAGAGAAGTTAAATAATTTGCTCAAGGTCACATAGCTAATGAGGGGCAGAGCAGGATTCACACCCAGATCTAATTGTGGAACCTGCACTTTTACCCTCTGTGTCGCTCCTTGTGATTTTATGGACCACCTGAAACACAAATTGAGCAGCATATGAGCAAAATGCAAATTAGAAAAATTATGGTTATATTTATGCGTTGATATTTCTCTTAATTTTTAACAAGAGTGTAACTGGGGGAGAAAAACAAACTTGTAATCCTATCATCCAATACCAATATTTTTATCTTTTAGAAAATTCTCAGGAATTAACATGTATACATTTTTAAATAATGATAATGACAATGATACAGTCACATAGCTCTAATACTTGCATCACTTTCAAAGACTATTTTCCTGGAGAGGCTGAAAAGGGTATGTCTCTCCTGGGAGCTACCTGTAGAGCCTGGTATCAAGTTGGAAGAGCTGACACTGCCCCCTGCTGGCTGACTTTCCTGGTTCAAAGTTTCCGGAAAATGGCCATTTTAACCAAATCAATCAGTTTAGCAATCGTATGTATATAATTCGGGATACCAGGCCAAGCTCACTAACCTGAACTTCCCTCAAGAAAATATCGCGAAATGATTCCCACTTAGACTTAATTCTTAGGGCATTTTGTCTTTTTAGTTGTTTTCAAATGTATACCAAAAAAAGCAATCAAACAATTGTGTTGTCTATTACTTTACCTCTACTCTCATTTCAGTGTGTCCCTCTGAGCCTCAGCTGACATTCTATATTTGTCATATCCCTCTTAAGAACTTAGACAAATCAACAGATACCAAAACATAGAGGAAAAGACCTAACATATCTATGAGAAAATTGTAGAAAACCATAGGTTGGTCTGTCCCCTTGTTTTTCTTCCTCTGCTTCCCTCCTTTGCCCTAGAATTGTTTTCTCAATCTTCTGATACTAACCACTTATTATGAAAATAAGTATTGCTCTTTTCTCACCTTTCTTGTTTCGTATGCTTGTCTAGGGTAGTTATTCGAATTTCACCATCTCCCTGAGGTCGTCCAAAAAGCAAAACTGGTTGGTTCTAAAATATAAAATTTACATGTCTCAGCTTTTCATAATCATGTAAAAACAGAAATAAATATTAGCAAGGATATTTGCTAGGGACAACTACTTTATTACAAGTTTTATCATTTTACATTTTTAGCACACTTAGTCTAAAAAGCTCAGGTCTATATGATTCACTTTCAGAAACAGTCTGTCCTTGGAGAGCCTAGGAGGTATACTGAGGACATTAATTAATTTTACTTATAACTTCATAGGGAAGTTAGCTTCCAAAAGCAAGAATTAACTGGAAGAATTCAAATGACAACAAAGTTACAGCAACTAATACTTATTAAGCACGAACTGTGTGCCAGACATGGTAGTAGATATAGGGCAAAATGTGCCCCTGCCCAGTGCGGGGGGGGGGGGAATTTACAGAAGTATATAATTATAAATGTGAAATTTCCATGAAGAAAGAGTATAGGAAACATGCATTTGCCGGGGGCTTAATTTGTTCTAGGAGGTCAAGAACAGCTTCCTTGAGCTAAGATCTCAAGAATGAAAAGTATGACTTAATGATTAAACATAATGAACCATTTTCCCAGAGGCAGACACTAAAAAATATTAAGTATTTATGAACAACTACTGTACAAAGTGTTAAGGGGAAAAAGAATTGACTGAAAATTATCACTAACATCTAGGAGATTATAACCTAATAAAGGAAGCAGATATGTAATTAATTAACTGTGCTGCAAGAAAGTATAAAAACAGATATTCCATTAAAGTCCCCATGATGTATTTTGCAGAAAAAGAAAACTCATCCTAAAATTCATATGGAATCTCAAGGGACCCTTAATAGGCAAAACAATCTTGAAAAAAGAACAAAGTTGGGGTCTTAGTCTTCCTATTTCAAACCTTATTAAAAAACTATGGTAATCAAAACAGTGTGGCACTTGCATACAGACAGACTTCTAGACCAATGGAACAGAACAGCTGGAAATAGGCCCTCATGGAACCCTCCTACACCATTCCTATTGGTGGGAATGCAAGCTGGTGCAGCCACTCTG
>NC_138372.1:83006717-83011767 GCF_054177405.1 Leptonychotes weddellii
GGGTTAGCCTGTGATGGGTATTAAAGAGGGCACGTACTGCATGGAGCACTGGGTGTTATATGCAAACAATGAATCATGGAACACTACATCAAAAACTAATGATGTAATGTATGGTGATTAACATAATTAAAAAAAAAGAAATAGGCCCTCATATATATGGTCAAAGGATTTTTGAAAACAGTACCAAGATCATTCAATGGGGATAGGATAGCCTTTTCAACAAAAGATTCTGGGGAAACTGGATATGCACAGGCAAAAGAATGAAGTTGGACCCTTACCTTATACAGTATACTACATTGATCAAAGAACTAAAAATATAAAACCCTTAGAGGAAAACACAGGAGCAAAGTTTTATGACACTGGATTTTGCAATGATTTCTTAGATATACCACCAAAAGCACCATCAGCAAAAGGCCAGTAAGTTGAAATTCATCCAAATTAAAAATTTTATGCAAAGGATATTATCAACAGAGTGAAAAGGCAACCTACAGAATGAGAGAGAATACTTGCAAACAAAACATGTGACAAGAATTGATATCCAGAATATATAAAGAACTCTTATAACTCAACAACAACAAACAAGCAACCGTGATTCAAAAATAGGCAAAGGACTTGAATAGACATTTCTTCAGAAAGATATACAAATGGCCAAAAAGCATATGAATAGATACTCAATATCCCTAATCATTAGGGAAATACAAAGTCAAAAGCATAATAAGATACTCCTTTGTACCCATTTGGATGGATATTTAAAAAAATAGATAAAAAAGAAAAGAAAAGAACAAGTGTTGTTGAGGATGTGGAGATATTGGAATTCCTGTGCATTGCTGGTGGGAATGTAAAATGGGGCGGTCACTGTGGAAAACAATATGGCTAGTCCTCAAAAAATTAAGCCTAGAATTACCATACAATCCAGCAATTCCACTTCTGGGTAAACAACCAAAAGAAGTGAAAGCAGGGAGTCAAGCATATATTTGCACACCCATGTTCACAGCAGCATCATTCACAATAGCCAAAAGGGGGAAGAAATCCAAGTGTCCATAGACAGATGAATGAATAATCAAAATGTGGGGTATATACAATGTTATATTTTAAAGCCTTAAAAAGGAAATTCTTTTAAAAAAATCAAATTCTGATACATGCTACAACAAGGATGGACACTGAAGACATTATGCTAAATATGCCAGTTATAGAAGGACAAATATTACATGATTCCACTTATATGAGGTACCTAGAGTAGTCAAATTCACAAAGACAGAAAGTAAAATGGTGGTTGCCAGGGGCTGGGAGGAGGGAAGAATGGAGAGTTAGAGTTTAATGGGTACAAAGGCTTCAGTTTCACAAAATGAAGAGAGTTCTGGAGATGGAAAGAGGTGATGGCTGCCCAACAATATGAATGTATTTAACATCACAAAATTGTACATTTAAAAATGGTAAATGTCATATATATTTCACACACACACACGTTAAACAGCTGTCCAGACAATATGCTATGGAATTACAAAGAGAAAGTAATAATGGGAGATTAGGGAAAGAATTATTTTAGTTGGATCTTGAAGGAATAGGAAATAATGGGAAGACATCCTAGGCTTTGATATTATCATCATCAAAGGCAGAATGATAAAAATGTACAGCAAATTAGAGACCTTACAACACAGCAGGAGAGCCACAAAGTATGTGGGCAGGTACTAGCTGGAAGAGTTCAGGAAAGTAGTTTAAGACCAAATCACTGAGGGCTTTAAATATCATGCTAAGGAATGTTGACTGAATCTTGAAGGCAACGGCAAATGCTGACAAGGCTGGGAAAGAGAATGAATCGAGAAGTCCGCCATCTGGAAACACAACTACGTGAAGGAATGGATGGAGGCTTCGGTGACTGAAAAGTTGGCAGATGAGGTCCTGAAAGGGGGACGTGACTGTACATGTGAAAAGATGTTTCAGAGAAAGCGGCAATAAAATTGCTCGACCAAGAAAAGTGTCTTTCCTTAACACGTGCAACTCTATTTTCACCACCCACAGCTCCATCCAGGCCTCCAACTCTTTCTTGAAACCACTCAACAACTTGCTGACTGGCCTGCCTGCTAGAAGGGTTTTCTTTTTTTTTTTTTTTTTTAAAGATTTTATTTATTTTTCAACAGAGAGAGAGAGAGAGAGAGACAGTGAGAGAGGGAACACAAGCAGGGGGAGGGGGAGAGGGAGAAGCAGGCTTCCCGCGGAGCAGGCAGCCCAATGCGGGGCTCGATCCCAGGACCCTGGGATCATGACCTGAGCCGAAGGCAGACGCCCAACGACTGAGCCACCCAGGCGCCCCTAGAAGGGTTTTCTTGAAATGTAAATCAGAATGACTCTCCTAGAGAAACCTTTACAAGCTTCCCATTGTAATTCCAGTAAAACCCCAGCTCAGTGCCTTGGCCTATAAGGCTGGGGGAACATAGTCCTCCCACCCACCCCTCTCCCACCTCAGAGCCCCTCACTCACCCAGCCACTCTTGCCTTTCAACCTCTTGAACACCCCCAGGTTCTGGCCCATCTCTGGCCATTCCACTTGCTGTGGCTTCTGCCTGGAATCCTCTTCCCCAGATCCCTGCACCACTGGATTCTCCTTATGCTTCAGGTTCAAGAGGCAAAGGACTGAGACGGACTTTTTCTAACCATCTCATCTAAACGAGGACTCTCCTTAGTATCCTCTGCTGCCCCACCCTGTTCACAGCATGAATCTCAGTAGAGCATTTTTACTTTATTTTTTTAAGATTTTATTTGAGAGAGAAAGTGAGCATGAGCAGGGGGAAGGGCAGAGGGAGAAGCAGACTCCCTGCTTAGTGGGGATCCCGACATGGGGCTCGATCCCAGGACCCTGGGATCATGACCTGAGCCAAAGGCAAACACTTAACTGACTGACCACCCAGGAGCCCCTCAGTAGAGCATTTTTAAACTCTCCTGTTACCGCCTCCTCAACCATGAGACCATGCTGTTCATAGTTACAGCCCCTGCCCCAAGCAAAACATCTGGCACTCAGCAGTCACCCCGTAAATATACATAAAATGAATACATTAACAGGAATCAGCCATGAGTATGTGTGGGATAAGGGAAAGAAAAGAAAAAAAATGAACTCCAGTGTTTAGAATTTGTACAGCCAGGGGAAGAGGCATAGTGTGATTAAAGAGAGAGGGACAAGCAAAGGCAGAAAGTCCTTGGACAATGACACACATATCACAGGTGCCACGAGACATCCGTGTGGGTGCTGCCAAACAAGAATCAGAAAAAAAACCTATGACAACGGAAACTTCAAGGTAAACTATCTTTTCTTCAAAAACAACTGTAGGATGTCCTCTGATTTGTGAGTTAGGGAAGCTGGATAGCAGGGTAATTACATACCAGATTTTCTATAGAGAGCTGAAACTGT
Organism: Leptonychotes weddellii; assembly: GCF_054177405.1. Classification (NCBI taxonomy): domain Eukaryota; kingdom Metazoa; phylum Chordata; class Mammalia; order Carnivora; family Phocidae; genus Leptonychotes; species Leptonychotes weddellii. Next base: position 83,010,120 of record NC_138372.1, read on the forward strand.
TTAATTTCACGAAGGGTCTCATTATCTCTTTTCACTTCATTCACATATTGTGCCAAGTCCTAAAGAATAAAGAGAAGGGTACAAAAAGAAGTCATGATAAGACTGGAGAAGAGATGAAAACTGTTTGAAAGAAAACACATCATTAATTTCATTAGCGGTAAAAGTAATCACCATAACTTTTAAATGACAATAAGATGAACGTCCAATCAATCAAAGCTGCAACTCAAAAGCAATTTTAAAATGTCTGGAGTACAGCTGGGAAGACTAAAGAGTTGTCATTTACCACACTTCTGAGAAGAGCAAGGATAAAAAACAAAAAAAAATCTGCCACCCTGCAGAACAAGAGGAAACTAGGTCAGGAGAATGCAAATTCCAAACACGTTAATAACTGACCTTGGGAGAATCACAATCTTACACGGGTTAGAATAAGGTCAATAACGCAATAATGAAGGATTAGCAGGGAGAAAAAAGGTAACTAAAAGTTAGACAGTGAGTCCAGCAGGACTGTTTTCTGCAACCAGTTGGTGTCTTAGTTCCTGAGAGCTTTCAGTCAAGCCAGCCAGTTCAATTTTAAAGAGTTAATGAAGGAGAAGCAAAGGAGAGGAGAAAAACCTCAGAGCACTAAAACGAATTAAAAGTGAACAAACAATGCTAGACACGTTTCTCCACGTGCCTTCTTCCCCTACTTTAAAATGTCTTTTCATGTATTTGAGGAAACATTAGCTAATCTCTCCATACTGTAAGTAGCTATTTTTATTATATGTGCTCTAGATTTTCCTGTTTTCTGGGTTTTCTTTTTTTCTCCACCCTCTTAAATTCATCTGCAACAGCAGGAACAGAACTCGGACAAAAAGCAGTTCCTAACTTTGTTCTAAATGAAAGTCTGACTTTTCATAGGATGTATCTATAAACGATTTTTTTAAAAAATTGGAAACTTGGTATGACTTTGGAAAAGAGTAACGAATAATTGTGTGATGGTTCCTGGCAGGCTACTGAAATCAGCTAAACAGCAGAGCCAGCACTGACCCCAGCACAGGGAGGCAGAGAAGCCGTTAACCTCGTTCTGAGTACAGTCACATTGGCGTTTTGTTTTGAGAACAAATGTTTGCTTGTTTTAAGTTAGGGGCAAATATTCCTTTCATAGTCAACATGCAGCACAATGTAGAAATTGGGGTGTTACAGATTGCCCAATATGTTTAAAACCCTGCTTTTATCTACTTGTAGCTCTTGATTTTCAGATTTACCTAAAAATAGAAATAGTTTTCACCCAAACTGAGATCCACATGTGCTGATGCACAGTATCCACGGAGGTCAACGTGGCAGATAGCCTCACTTGAGGAAAATAAGTCACACCAGTGTTCTGAGGTCACTAGCTGACCTGCTGCTTACACAAGCCAACAGTTTTCTTTCTTTCTTTCTTTTATTATGTTATGTTAATCACCATACATTACATCATTAGTTTTTGATGTAGTGTTCCATGATTCATTGTTTTCGTATAACACCCAGTGCTCCATGCAGTACATGCCCTCCTTAATACCCATCACAGGCTAACCCATCCCCCCACCCCCTCCCCTCTGGAACCCTCAGTTTGTTTCTCAGAATCCATAGTCTCTCCTGGTTCATCTCCCCCTCTGATTTCCCCCACTTC
>NC_138372.1:83011867-83037109 GCF_054177405.1 Leptonychotes weddellii
CCTCCCCAATGTCTATCACTCAGCCACCCCATCCCTCCCACCCCCCACCACTCCAGCAACCCTCAGTTTGTTTCCTGAGATTAAGAATTCCTCTTATCAGTGAGGTCATATGATACATGTCTTTCTCTGATTGACTTATTTCATCCATGTCGTTGCAAATAAGCCAACAGTTTTCTATTAGTAACCACAAAAAGAATGTGAAATAAAACCATTATATTAAATCATTCCCAGTGGTTATAAAAGTTATCATACTTTCATAAATAACAAGTTATTTTAATACACCTCTTGGTTTTATGTATCTTTGTCTAACAATTAAATCCATGCAAGGATATCTATTTCAGTTAAGAATATCCAGTTCTCTGGGGGCGCCTGGGTGGCTCAGTCAGTTAAGCACTTGCCTTCAGCTCCAGCTCAGGTCATGAGCCCAGGGTCCTGGGATCAAGCCCTGCAACTGGCTCCCTGCTCAGCGAGGAGCCTGCTTCTCCCTCCCTCTCTGCTGTTCCCCTGCTTGTGCTCTCTCCTCTCCCTCTCTTTCTCTCAAATAAAATCTTAGATATAGATAGATAGATAGATAGATAGATAGATAGATAGATATCTCTAGTTCTCTGGGGTGCCTGGGTGGCTCAGTCAATCAAGCGTCCTACTCTTGATTTTGACTCAGGTCATGATCTCAGTGTTTTGAGATCAAGCCCTGTGTGGGGCTCCATTGGCTCCTTGCTCAGCTCAGGACTCTGCTTGAAGATTCTCTCCCTCTGCCCCTCCCCCGAATCATACACACTCTCTCCCCCTAAAATAAATAAATCAATCTTAAAAAAAATATCCAGCTCTCCCCACCAAATACAAAACTATACAAATACTTATATATTATATCAGCATATCATACATATGTATTAGCAGTCTGTAGTCTGTTGTTTTTAGGCAGGAATAAAAAATACAAAGAACTTAATGATACATTTGCCTTACCTTCATTGCATCAAGAGCCAGTTTCAGATTTGCCTTCTCCATAGGATCAGTGGTATGTTTGACCAATTCCTATTTGGAAGATACAGTTCAGTACTATTTTCATCAATTAAAACCAAAATATAAGAAAGAAAACATTTTTTAAAAATAAACCATTTTTATCACTATTTGCACCATAATGTAATAAATCTGATGCAACTTAACTAGGTTCTATTTTCATAAAAAAATCTCAAACTGTAAGACCAACTAGACACCAAAAGAACAGGAGACAATGGTTGGAAACACTTTCCTTTCAAAGATGAACCTGAATTCTATCCCCTGCCATTACACTGACATCCTTCCCAAATGTCATGAAAGATCCCATCATTGCCAACTGATTCTGATGACTACTCCTCTCCCTTGGCTTCAGGGACATTAGGATTTTTTGTTTGTTGCTATTATTATTGTTGGTTAGTCCATCTTAAATTTTCTGCCAGTTGACCAGTCTTTCATACTTTCTTCTTTATCTGTACCTTCGAAAGTTACCATTCCCTAGATTTTCACCTTAGTCTTCTGTTATTCTTAGTGTACCTACTCTACAAATCCTATCACAATCATCTCCATAACATCAACACTCACCTTATAAGACAATCACTCTCAAAGGAATGTGCTCAAACCCAGAACTCACGCCTGAGTCCCAGACTCTTCTGTCCAACTAAACAGTTCCACCTGGGTATCTCACAAGCCCATCTAACCCAACAATTCCAAACTTAAGGCACCTTCACCCACAACCCTGCTCTGGTTCCCGTTTATGTTTTATTGAATGATGGTACCTCCATCAATGGAATCACCTAAGCCAAAACCTAAAAAGTGTCCCAGGTGCCCCTCTCTCATACTATGTTCTGGTGATACGGACTTTGATCCTTCCCCTGGAAACCATCCTCACTGCCACTACTTTGGTTCAAGTCCTCACTCTTTTTCACATGGGTTATTATAAATTGGCTTCTGACTTGTAGCCTCTCTGGACTACAATCTATTCACTCTATTGACATCAGAGCTAGGTTTCTAATATATAAATCTGATCCTGTCTCTACCCTATTCAGATTTCTGTGATGCCCACAAAAGCTTCAGATTGTCATCCATACCTCTTAGACCCTGCATGGTCTGAATTCTGCAAACCTCTCCCAACTTCTCTCTCCACTCTACCCAAACAATCTATATTCTATTCACATTAAATTAACTGCAATTCTCAAAATACATTCTAATGTCTGATCCCATTAGACATGCTGTTTGCTCTCCTTAGAAAGCGCTTCCTCTCTGATGCACCTATTGAACCTCTTACTGTTCCCTTCACAGCCAGTTCAAGAATCACTCCTCAGTGAAGCTTTCTAGGACAGAGGCCTCCTTAAGTCCCCAGCCTCCCCAGGCATAATTAACTAGGCCTTTATTTGTACTACCTCCATACTTTCTGTATACCTATCACATTGTATGGTACCTAGAAGCGTACGTTTCATTTTCCCTATCTAAACAGTGAGCATTATCAGTGCAGGGAGACGTGGGCTGTTTTATACCATGAATGTCTAACACTGTGTGTTGAACAGGGGAGCCACTCAAAAATTTTTGCTGAGTGTAGCACAAGTAGCGTTTCTACTTTTAAAGAGGACATACAGCCATCAGATTTGTTAAATACAAGAAATTTGTCCAAGTAATATTCTTTTACTCTTACTTTTCCTTTATTAATGATAGTAAATTATGCTCAAAGTTCCAAATCCCCCACTCTCAAATATTCTAAATTTATAAATCTGTGATTTCAAACCATAAAGTATTTCAAAAATTATTTCCCCACTAAAGTATAGCATTAAGTAGGAAATGTTCAAATTCATACATTAATTCAACAAATGTCTAAACGTTAGACAAATTCTACTTTACACTGTCAAGATGGGAAAACATTTCTAGAATTTTTATCTCTATGTGTTACCCCAAATAAAAATTTCCCTATTTTAAAAAATCATAAAACTAAACATTCTTTTGAAATTTAAAATATAAAACAATCGAAGAGGGATTAAGAAAAAAGTCTGAATTTCAAAAAGGTATAGTCATATTTTAAACTTTTATAAGTCTCTTTAGAATTTTATAAATGACCAAAATAGATGTTTCTTGAAAACTGCACCTTTTAAATTCTTCAATTGATACTGACTATACCAAAGTTACAAAATAAATTATTATCTTATTTTGGACATGTTTTTAGTTTCATGATGTCTCAGAAACTGACTGCTTAAGTCCTCATTATTTTTTCATAAAATCCAATTTGATTAAGTTGCTTTGAGTTTAGGTCTTATAAATGTTTTAATGCATTTTTAAGAAATAATCAGGGTTTGAATTTTTCTGATTTCTCAGTAGAACAAAAATAGAGATGACTAATAATTTTGCAACTACAGCTCAAGGAATTTAATATACGAGATGTTAAAGCACAGCAGACTCAAAATTATATTTCACATACAGGTAGTAGATCTTTTTAAAATGACATTTCACAAGCATCAGCAGAGTTGACAGACTAATACTGTAAGACATTTCCTTGGAGCAGAACTAATGAGCCTCCTGGTACAGCTATCAAATTAAATTTATAAGACTCTCCACCCTCATTAGAGGACTAACTGTGGAAACCATAAGCTTTGTGGTTATAACAAGAATCACTTCAAAATAAATGTAGTCTTATTATAATTCACTATAGCAGAAAGCAACATGGAATGTGACAGAATTCTTTTTAGTTTATGGTTATAAGGCAAAAGGTCCAAAACACTTAACCTGCCAAAAATCAGGGGTATTGCAGCACTGAGATTCTAATAAATGATTCCTGCTAACCAAAGAAGACTTGGTTAAAGGGATCTTTTCATTTTGCCTTTTTTTTGGGGGGGGGGGAGCCAGTTCTGTTTGAAGGACATAAAAAGTGACTTCGCGGAAGATACAGAATCATCTTTGCTAAAAGAAAAAGTTTCCAGCTATTCTGTTATTTCCCACTTAGCTAATCATTGAAAAATCACAATGCACCAAAAAGTATATGGAGCATAACTGATGCTCCAAACACAGAGTATATGGAGCATAATTGATGCTTCACGAATACTTTGTTAAATGGAAAATGAACAAATAAACTGACAGTTTTAAGTTACATACCTGGAGGAGAAGGTGATACTTTAAAACACGTTGCATAGGAACCACAAGCAAATCTCGAAGAGTGAATTTTCCATTATTTGCTCTTTTGGAACATTCCTAATGAAATGTTTTTTAAAAACTTTTTAAAAAACTTTGTTAATTTTATCAAAAGTCGTCATAAAGCAAGCATTAAAAGATGCAGAGGCCATAGACAAAACTATTATATAATAAATATCTTGTTATTTTCCTTAATAATCCTTCCTGAAAAATAGAAAGTATCTAATTAAAAACCAAAAAGACAAACCTTGTAGCATTTCAACTCCAAAATGATTCATTAAGCAGAACTATTTTATGCATGAAAATTATTTTCTCTAATGGCCCTCTGGGGTCTTCTTCTACTTACCCTTATAGTTCCACCTTCTACCAATCACGGCCACCCCCACCCCCGGCCTGTGGGCCCAGCATCAAGAACGAGTCCCTACTCATCAAACTGGCCATGTGCCTTCCTCATGGGCATGCCTTTTGCTCATTCTGTTCTCCCCAACCACCATGTGCTTGGTCTAGTTTCCAATAAAATTTATCATCCTCTTCAAGAACTATACATCTAGGCCTTTTGTGATAATCCCAATCAAAATTGTGCTCTCTCTGTGCCTTGTGGGCATTTTAACTGTTGTTGTACACAATATCTTCCCCAATATACCATATCTTTTACAGCTTTAAGAATCTAGTACTTGCTTAATAAATATTTGTGAAACTAAATGAAACGGAATGATTGACTCCAAAAATTTGCTAAAGTATAAACCTATTATTGGATTCAAAGTTTCAAAAGCCTATTTTTTTTTTAATCTCATACTCTCCTTTCTTAAAAGTTTATCTAAAAATAGTATTGACTTGTGTCCATTCTTTTGCCATTAACTATGACTTTGAGGAAAGTACTCTGAAGTATCAAAGCGTGACTTCAAATCAAGGCTTGGCTGTGTAACCTTGAACAAGTTGCTTTTCTGATTTTACTGTTTCTCACATATTTTTATGACCTAGTTGTAAAAAATAAAGTTCCATAAAATTATTATTATTAGTGAGAAACTAAGTTCAAAATCCTCAGACAATTGCATATCCCAGACCAAGGAATTTTCCAGTTCCTAGAAAGAGTTGCATTCAAGAAAATACTGCTTTGTTCATGAGTTTGTTTTCCCTTTGCCCACACTTAGCTTTCCTGGCACACAGAAGGATATATTATCAGGACCTATAAAGTAAACACCATTAGCTCTAATGACCGTAGTGACTTAATGAGTATTTGACTATAGGTCTCAAGCAAGAACTGGGGACACATCTGGACAAGTTAGCTCATGTCTTGTCAATTGCTGCAGTTCACTGGGAAGAATAACTATTTCAACTCATTTCCTGCTTCTACAGATTGTGGAGAGTTCTGGATCATGGGTCTCAAATAGGAGGTTAAACTGTTAAGATTATTATAATGAATGAGTCTCATCTCCCTAGCTGCATTTTAAGCTCCTTGGAACTGAGGTTGTATCTTACACTTTATATATATATATATATATATATATATATATATATACACACACACACCATCTTAACATAGTGTTAGGAACAGAAAGGTTATACATTTAAAATTCACTTTGTTATGTTATAGAAGTCAGTTTAAAACTGTGGGGGAAAGAATTAGTTCCTTGAAGTTCTAAATTACAGGCTCAGGAAGTAAAAAAACTAACATTGCTGGCATTTCCTTCAACTGGGGAGGAGTCTGAGTCTGAGGTTGTGAAATACTTATTAGCATTGAAAGTAAATAAAGGGTAGAAATGAGTCTTCCAAAACATCCAATCACATGCTTAGATGAACTCCAATTCTAACTGAGAAGAAAATAAAGGAATAGGGATGAGCTAGCTTACAGGACAAGACAAAGAGACTCTGTCACATTTTGCCCTATGTTATCTTGGTTCCAAAGTAGAAAAGAAAAAAGATAAAATCACCAAGAGCAAAAGTAACCACAAAACTGAAGACATGGGGTGCCTGGGTGGCTCAGTCGGTTAAGCATCTGACTTTCGATTTTGGCTCAGGTCATGATCTCAGGGTGCTAGAGTCTGCTTAAGATTCTCTCTCCCACTCCCTTTGCCCCGCACCCCACCCCCGCCACGCACACTTTCTCCTAAAAAAAAAAAAAAAACAACAACAAAATACTGAAGACATGAAGGAGGCAGAGACACACAGAGAATAGGGCAGCTTTCCCTTTATCATGCCAGGAGTTGCAGAGGACAGTCCCAGCAAAGAGTATCTGTTGAGGTGTCACAGTAAGTGTCTGATTCAATAGTTGCAAATCAGGGCCCTGGTCAGAAGTAGTGACTTTTTAGGCAAAAAAGGACAGCCAGCAACCCGTTGCCCTGAGCCTTTCAAACTCAGCCAGAGGTTCTCTCTTTCCCTCAGACAATGATCATACAACAATGTTCCTAGAGTCCCAGAGTATGTCACAGGCAGGACATTGACCGTGACTCTGAAGGAAGGGAGAGGAACATCTAAACGATGCTGAGTATAATGGAGGTTTGACTGACGACTTGCAGACTCCTATCTTGAGCCAGAGTTTTATATCTTTGTTAAAAAACAAACAAAAAAACAGCTCTAATGGTAGCTCTGTTAGGAACTAGTTGTGTAAGTTGTCAAGTTTTGTCTTACCATCATATTTTAATTTGAATCAAGATAGCTTATAGCTCTATGCTTCTGAGGTTCTGTTCTCCCAAAAGGAGCATGAACCCTTTACACTAACAGGGTTGTCAGGGTGTAAGTTAGTAGTGACTCAAGCCACCAGCAGACAGAGTCCGCATCATCAGAGGATTGTAAGAAGGGGAAAAGATCCCTGATAGTTAGTATGGTTGCTTGATAGCCTATTGATAGGTAAACTTTCTAACCAATATTTTTCCATTACGGGTGTTATGAAATCACACCAAATGCGCTAAAGCAATGAAAGAGTTCTAATTTGAAAATCATGTGCCTCTTTCTTCCCTCTCATCACCTGACCTCACTGCTAAATTGAACAAAGACAGCAAAGGGGACACTAGAGAGTCAACTAAGCCAAACAGAGCCATTTAAGAGCTGACTATGTATCTCTACCCAACATTTAAGAAAATCCAAACATATGGGTAATATAACTGGGACGATAATTCATATAACATATAAATAATCTTTTGCAAAAGTTCTTTGAAAGTACACTCTTCTTGTGAAAAAGAAATGATATACAAAAAAAAAAAAAAAAACCCCACAATCTCCAGGTTTATTTTCCATTGCTACCATGTGCTCTGTTTATTCTGGCCTACTCTCCATTTCTCAAACTTTCCCAAATCATCTGGTCAGAATGCTCTCCATGGAATCTCACCTGTCAAGACTCACTCCATTCTTTGGTGACCTAACTCAAATACTACCTCTCCAGAGAAATCTCCCACATTCTACCTGTACTGACGTAATCAGTCTTACTCATAGAGCCCTATTACTGCTTGTCACATACGACTTAATCTTACTTGTGTCTGTCTTGTCTTCCCTCTTACGGGCAATATTCATGCCCCTTTTATACACCTGACCCTAAATGTCTTATATTTTTAATAACCATTTTTAATCTACATGTACATTATCTCCATATATCCTACTTATCCTGTCCCTCTTTCTACCTAGCTGACCCTGGGCAAATTACTCATAATCTCTCTGAACCTCAGTGTTCTCACCCATAAGGGAAGAAAATTAATTGTACGTATCTCACAGAGTCATAAGGATCTAACGAGATAATGCATGTAAAACACAGAGCCATAAGTCGTAGATTTTACTACTGTTATATTATTACAAACACATTAATATTTTATAGAGCTAGCTATGAAAATATTTTATAAAGTTGACATGAAATTATATTTAGAATACATGGGGAAATTTATTATCGCACTGATCTTGAAAAGAAATATATCTACTTTTGTTCTTATTCTTTTTTGGGGTATGGTTGGCACAAAACGTTTCCTTAGTTTTGGGTGCACAACTTAGTGATTTGACAACTTTATACACGATGCTGTGTTCACCTCAAGTGTAGTTGCCATCTGTCTCCTTACATCACTATTACAATATCACTGACTACATTCCTTACACTGTGCCTTGTATTTCCATGACTTATTTATTCCATAACCGGAAGCCTGTATCCCCCTGTCCCCTTCACCCATTTTGCCCATCCACCATCTCCTTCCTCTTCTTTAAGGTTTATCTTACTTTATTCCACAACCAAACAAAAAATAAACAGGTACCTCTAATTTCAGTTTCACATCTTCTTTTGTCTTAGAAATGTTGTCTAAACTAGAGATGGCCGACTCCACTCCACTGCAGTACTGCCCATAAATAACCAGCCTGAAAGGGAGAAAGAAAGAGAGATTCGTAAGACAAAAAAAAAAGTCAGAATAAAGTGGAAAGGGAAGAGGCAGAATTCCCATCTATTTACAACCACAGTTGGGGGAAATCAGAGCAAATCTCGCCTGTCCTGTGTCTCCAACTACCTACGTGACCCTGGGCAAACTACAAGTCATCTCTCCGAACCTCCGCTTTCTCATTTCTTTTAAACGCACACCACACGTGCAGTCATAGAATAAGGGTCACTCACATTATGCTACTAAAAGGGCTAATTTTTATTTCTAAATTTGAATGGGATTAATTCCACGTACAGATTTTACAAACTGGCTTATTAATGACCGTTAACATCAAGTACACATGAATGTCACAAAAACAAAATTAAAAATTTCTGTTTATGTTCCTATTAAAGATCAACTTTTTACTATTTATGCACACTCCAAAACAGTTTTACTTTACACTACAATTTTATTTAGACTCCATTCATTAATAAACCTCCTGCTCTTTCCTGCTTTTTAATTAAGGAAAATACAGGGAATGAATGAGAGGCCTAAAAATTGGGAATGAATGAGAGGCCTGAACGGTGCCAGATGGAAGAGAATTCGCACTGCATGGAGTCTGAGGCCGCTTCAGGAAGGGGAGCTGTGGAGTAATACAGATATTTTACAAAAAGGTTGGGTAATTTATTGTTTCTTTTAATTCTCCATTGGGGGGGGAAAAAAAACTACTAATGAGTTCATGTTTATCCAACTGTCGTTGATGCAAAGCAATCCATTAGCCGCTTCTTAGCACTAGGAATTCCAGTGCTTGATTTAAAAAGAGAGAATGACATTTTAAGTGAAATTTCTTGGTACTTTAACACACATGAGTTGGTCAGAAGATTTTTTTTTTCAAACTTAGAAGGGAAAACTGCCTTAAAGAGAGAATTATAAAATATGGGAGTGGGACCAAGCACTAGGCACCAGCTAATATACTCCTAACATTTACAGATGGAGAAAAGGAGGCTCAGAGCGTTAAAATGACTTCCTGAAAACTACAGAAATCAGGGGTAAAGGGTTTGATAAAGAACCTGAACCTTCTGACTTGCAGTGCAAAACTCTGGATCCTTGTTTTTGTTTTTCCCTTTTTCTTGATACACATACAGAGCTCAAACTACTACCCTGAGATTAACTGTCCCATGTTCTAATTACTACCTATGCAATATCTTAATAGTTACTTATGAGCAATTTTAATACTAACCCTCACTATAATCACAAAGTGATAGCCGCAACATTTAAAAGTTAAAAGTTACCTTTCCTTGTAGTTAATGAAAACTTGATACAAGTTCTGGTCATTTTTATTTACAATGGAATCATGAATCTCTTGCATTAGGTTCCGATGAACTTTTACAAGCTCCTTAGGAAAGAAAAAAACAAAAAACATGTCAAAGGAAATTATAAATCAGGACCAAAAAAAAAAAAAATCACCCAAACTGAAAATCCCTACAGTTGCTAGACTTGTCTTTCAAAGATATGTTGAATGCCCTCAATATATAAACATGCTACCACAGATAAAGACAGGAGGAAGGGGAGGAGGGAAAGGGAAGTGAGAAAGGGGAGAAGGGGGAAGGAGAGAGAAGAGGAGAGAAGGGGAGGGAAGGGGAGGGAGACAGGCCAAGTGCATAGAAAACAGCACTTTCAGATCAGACTTGAATCGTCAGTGTCCTGTGGGGGGGGGGGGGGGGCGGAAATTACCTCACTATTTATTAAAGGGTAATTTATTCCTTATATAAAAATATGTACAGCTCATTTTCATTATAATCACTCTAATTTTTAAAATAAAACTATCCAAGTGCTTAATGTTTTATTGACAGAATACAGTAATGACTCATGTCCTTGGGACATAAAATTGTAGATTTGCACTTTGGTCAATTAGTGGTGTCCTGGTGCTAAGCTTACAATAATCACACTAAATTACTTGAAACCAGACAACTAATGGCATAAATAAAGAGCAGATAAATTGTACTAGGCAGTTTGCTAGAGCAACTCAGAAGTCAGAATTCCACCTTTTCCTGATAAGCAAGTAATTTTCAGTCAGACAGTAAACAACACGTCACAGCCAGGAAATGAGGAAATTCTAATCAAAGTGCCAATTCTCCCATTATCCCTTCCCTGTACCTTGGTGCCCACACTGACTTCACAGCCAAGCCCTTTCCTTAGCAGGGTGAAGGAAACAGGAATATGTTGGCCCTGTCATTTTGTTGAAGAGTATGTTAAAGCTGTAAGATTAAGGACTGTCAAATGCATCCTATGTTACAGCGACAGCAGCGAGGTGGTTCAAGAGCCTCATCTTCCTAGAATATGTGATTTGCTTTATGCTAAATGTTCACCTGATACTGTGACTTTTTTCTTCCTGCTATGCTATGAATCAATGAGAATATCTTCATCTGGCCAAAATCAGGGACAAGGAGAATAACCCGCAAACTGACTGATGCACATAGACACTGAACATGACAACCAAAATAGTAGGGAACTTCCAGGTGAAACAAGCAAACTTGTGCTGTTTAGTGTATCCATGAGCCATCTATTAAAACCCAAGCCAGTTTTAGAGGTTTAAGAACTTGAATCTTGCCTACTATGACCTCACTGGGCACAGCATTTGGTTTGTTTCAATGCTTCTAGGTAACTATCCTTTAAGATTATAAGGTAATTGGAAGGGGCTCTGAAATTCAAAATGCTTACATAAATGTGAAAAAAAAAGCTCCTCACATCTAACCACTAAAATGGACTCTTAAATCATAAGGAAGTAGTGCATTTCAGAAATGGGAGTTAAGGTTAGTACAACTGGAAGCAGAAGCAGAAAGCACCACAGAGCAGAGGCCAAGGAAGTGGAGAAATCAATGTCCATAGGATGGGGTTGAGGTGACAGGACAGGATCTATAGGATGGGGCTGAGGGGCTGGAGTAGCAAGACAGCAGGGAGCGGACCATAAGGGGGCTCCCACAAGACAGACAGCGGCACCAGGGATTCCTTAACTTAGACTACCTCTTCCTGACAAGCGGTTAAGGATAATACATGAATCTTATCCATGCATGTTCAGCTTGCATCTCAACTGACTTTGGCTGAAGATATGACATATCCTTTATTTCTAGAAAATAAGGATATAAGAACTCAGGAGGCAAAAAATAGAGTTAAAATTCTTCAAGAATACAGGAAAATATTAAATAGGAATCTGGAACCCAATAAGAAGATAGGGATTTTATAGAAGTATACCACAATTTTAGCTAGCATATTTTTACTTACAGGAATGTTGATGAATACTGAGTCAAATTCTGCTGCTGTCAGAAATCTTTTTAGTGGTGCCATGAAATACTACAAGGATAGAACAGAATAATTAAGCACAACTTATCCTAATAATAGTTTTTCATCAACAAATAATATTTATTGAAAGTCAATTGTTTATCCATATAATGAATACCAAGAAAAAAGCAGATACTATTTTCTCTATCTTAAAGATTTTATACTTGAATAGAGATATAAAGACATAATACAAGTTAACACATTTAAAGTACAGACTAAAAGGTTTCAGCAATAAATACTTCTGAAAGTAAGAAAAAAACATTATTGGCCAAATTGGGGGGGGGGGAAGGCAATATTTTGGAGATACAGGACTGATAAAAATATCCCTCAAATGCGTTATAGAGATTCTAGGTCCCTGAGATCAATTATGTATTTGTGCAATTTATGGATCATCCCCTTCATTCTTTGAGAATTTTAGTTCTTGGCCTGCCATCTTGCTTTCCATTACCACTCCACCATCCACTTCTGGCAATCTCAGTATCTGTGCAGATGATCCTCCCAATAGCCTGGCCTTTCAGTTCCTTGACTTCCAGTAATCTTGTGTTCCATCCCAGCTCAGCTCCCTACTCTGGTGGTCACATCCCAAGACCTTCTCATTAGCAACAACTGCAAGGCTCTATAGCATTAATTTCAAGCAATCGGCTCTCTGACCATTACCCCCTACCTTGACAGCTCATTCCTTCAAGGACTTCTTCAACCCCATTGGGTCTGCCCATCCACTGAACAACCTATGTCTCTCATGTCCTCACTTCCCTTCCTACCCAGTTTACACTCCATAAACCATCATAAGAATCACTTCTCTGCATATACCCTTACTCTCTACTCTCCTCTTCCACTGTGCTTTTCTGGAAGAAGAAAAAACCTGGTTAAATTTAGCTTGCTATGGACGTTGTACCTGACCTAAGAAGTTAAACATGAACTAGATTGATAGTCTAATTTTCAATTGAGCCTGTGATACTGCATAATCCTACTACATTCCCCTAATCAATTTACTCCCACCCTCCTCCCAAACAACTCTTCCACACCTTCAGCTCTTTTCCTAAATGTCCAAAACTTTCTCCTGGTTCTCATTTTCCTGACCTCTAAATGTGGAAGTCACCAGAGGTGGCCTCAAACCTCTCCTCTAGCAACATTCATTCCCTAGGTGAATTCATTCAGTACCACAGCCTTATAGATTCCTTTGCATCATGCTAACAGCCAGTTCAACTTTTCCCCTTAATGCCAGCCTCATATATCTAACTTCCTCCTAAGCACAGCCCCTTGGAAACTGAGAAGTATTGTAAATTTAGTATGTCCCAATAGACTCATGATTTCCAAACCTGTCCTCCCCATCTCAGTGACAATCTTCACCACTCAGGCAGTTATTCATGCTATAAACCTAGCATTCCTGATTGCTCTCTTTCTTAGACATCCTTCATCTAATTCATCATCTAATCCACTTGGCTCTACTTGCAAAATTTATTCAGAATCTGACCATTCCTCACCAGCTCTACAAATACTATCATGTTCTGTCAATCCAATTACTGCAGTAGCCTTCTAACTTTTCTCCCAAGAAGTCAGAACGAGCTGTGAAAAACTTACATTAGATCACGTCCCTTCTTCTACTCACCCAGTCCACCTTTGAGCTAGTGTTCTCTATGCCCCCCACAGGATGCGGTGGCTCACCAGCTCCCCACGCTCACTGCTTCTCTTCACTCATGCTGCTTCAGCCACCTGGGCTACTGCTGTTCCTTGGAACATGCGGAACACGGTCTCATCTGAGGGTCTTTCTCCCAGGAACTGTCATCTCTGGGATGTTGGCACAGCTTGCTCCCTCAATTCCCTCAGCTGTCTGTCTTTAATGTGATCTTACCACAGACCTTCCATTATCACTTTATATAAAATAAAACCAGCCCACCTCCATCACTCTCTATCCTCTTTCCCTGACTGATTTTTCTTCAGAGACTTTATCACCACCTGGCACACTTATTTGCTTAAATTATAAACTCTCCCATAGGAGAGAGAGTATCATGAGAACCAGAGTTCTGTTATGTTTCCTGCTATGGCCTTGGTGTCTACCACCGTGCCATTCCAAGATTAAGAAATCAGTAGCTAGTTGTGGAAGGAATAAATCTGCTTTGAGATCTTTAAATCCAAAGTCCTACTGAAATGTAGAAAATACACAGTAGACATAGTGTCTTCTATATTAACTATAAAGTGCAGTACTTAGGCATCAAAAACAATACCTGATAACTTACTTTTTCTATTGACTCCAATGTTTCTGTGTATTTTTCTTCTGTCTGCTTAATTTCTGCTAGGCAGCAACTTCGTATGTCATTTTCTGGACATTTCTGCAATTAGAATTATCAAAAAATTATTTAATCAAACATATGTGTTAATCTCTCTGGTAGTCAAAATCACTGACTTTCTTAAGCTTTCCATTCTCATAAAACACATAACTGAAAGATATATTTATTGCATTTACGAAGTATCTGTTAAAATTTTGAACCATGTAAATGAAACAGTTTTAAATAATTAAAAATAAATTTCTGAGTATAGACACTCTTTATACTGAAAACATCACTTTCATTATTTCATCTATTTCATTATTGAATCTGGAAACATCACACATGGTGTAATATAGTTTTCTTAATGTACAGCATACAGGTGCTATAGAAATACTTGCAAAATAACAAAAGGATATTTGATAGATAAAAATCTTAAGATACTTTTTTAAGAGCTAGTATCTCGGTGTTTGGCTCACCTACTAGTGTTAAGACTGGAGGTATTAAGAGCATAACATGAAGATCAAAGGTATGGGGGATCAGATAGAATTGGGTTTGAGTACCAGTTTTTCTGTTATTAGCTTGGTATTATGAACAAGTTACCTATTTTCTCTGTGTCTCAGTTTTCTCATCTACAACACAGAAGAATTATAGTTCCAACTCCAAGGAACTGTAGATAACCTGGTAAAGCACACAGCACCCTGAGGAGTATACAAGAAGGACCCTACGCATTTAAATGATCACTGCTGTTAACCCTGTCTGGTATAAACAACCCGGCACTGTTAGCTGAATGAAGAACTGCCCTTGGGAAACACACTGAAGTATTTGCTGGTACCCAAAGCAGATGATGATTCTAGGAGATACAGATGATACCCTGTCACCTAAAAATACTCAAAATCCTGCCACAGGCAGCCTGTCAGCTCACAGTGGGTTAAAGTGCATTCATTACATTTACCAAACACAGACCAGGTAACTTGTTTCCTTCCCATGGAAGCTACTGCTCCCTATATGGGGCACTGGACAAACCTCCAGCCTTTTATTAAAGGCAAGACTATAAAGAGAGCGGAGGAAATCCATCAAAGCACTAAAAAAACAAAAACAAAACAAAACAAAAAACCCTAAACCACCACCCAGGTTTTGTATAAAAAGACTACATTAATGAAAACCTAGGCAACTGACCATTTTTTTCAAATTACAGGTGAGAAAAAAATTCAAAGTAGTTCTTTCTGAATGTTTTAGATTATTTTAATGGCAGATAAACCATTGTGGGCTCATACTGACTATGACGATATGTGAAACTAAGTTTATAAAACAGTAAAAATTCTAGGAGCCCCTTTAGTGAAACAAAAGAAAAAAATACTACTTCTTCTACCCCTAACAAATATGAAGAAATATTCTTTAACATATACTTAATGCTACATCAAATTTAAAGAAGATTTAACTGCTTGGTAAGAGAAGATTTCCTTTCATGATAATGTAATTTCGTGATTCCCTGGAATTCTGTTCTATTGCCACTCTGCCACTATTTAGCTGCGTGGCACATCATTTCTCTCTCAGACTTGCTTTCCTTACAAGGAAAATTAAAGGACAAGACCAGAGATTCCCTGTGGTTGTTTTGAACTGCAAAATGTCATGTCCATGTGTTTCCAAATGCAGGAAGTCAATTATATAGTTAAAAGGTAGCAAAGGTAAAAAGAAAACAAAAAACTATTCCAGCAGAAGTTACATAAATAATTATATGAATCAGTCTTGCAAGGAATCACTGTCCTAATAAAATACTCAAAGTAACTTGAAACATAAGGCAAGTGGGAGCCTACGGGTTGATGTGCTTCCTCTGCTTTCATTAAGTCCTCATAGACTTCTCCACCTTCATCTTCCCCATAAACACAGTCGTAGAGACCTTCTTCATCTTCTACGTGTGTTTCACTGAAACAAAGGGTAGGATACTCAGGTCATTTTCTGTTATGCAGTAAATGCAATAGCTACATACAGCCTAGCAGAAAATCCAGAGAAAAAATATAACAGGATTCACGGAAAGAGTCCAAGGCTTTACATTACAACTTTCTCCCTCTTAATGAGGACAATTCCCGACAACAGAATCCACCAAGGATGGCAGTGACAGCTAACATTCACTGGGTATTTATTATGTACACGCACATAAACGATCACTCTGCATACACGATCTCACGTAGCTGGCCCAGGCCCAGTATTCACTGTGTTATCAGGTAGGCATTATTATTTAATCCATTATAGAGATAAGGATGTCGAGAGAACTAAAGTTTATTTATCTGACTTGCCCATGAAAACACAGCTAGTCCATGGTAGGTCCAGATTTAAAACTGAGCCTGTCTTACATTCTAAGTGTTCTAATCACTCTATCCTACTGCCCCCACTTTTCCTATTTCAAGGCCTGAGGCTGCTCATCTATATTAATGGGTCTGATATGGGAAAGACAGGGAAGTTGGGGAGGATCTCATAGTTTATAAATGGTCTTTTAAAAGCAACATTTTATGCAGGGATCTGGTGGTAACAAATGTTTCAGAGAACTCTGCTCTGAGAAAAATCTGTCTTTGGGTTAGCTGTCCATCCATTCACTCACCCACCAGACATTTACTAAGAACCTACTGAGGTCCATACTCTTTGGTGCTAAGAATACATAGATTAAGAGGATCCAAGGACTCTCCCATAGTCTAGTGTAGAGCATAGCATGCCAACATGTAATTCTAGAAGTGCAACAGAGCAGATGAACGCAGAATGCATGAGCGAGGGAAAGAGTAACTCTGACTAAAGAAGCCAGGGAAGGCTTCACAACAGATACTACAACTGAACTGGATCTTGAATATATTTATCAATTTATTCAATAGCTATTTGCTAAATGAGTACTACTATGTTCCAAGAGATATGGCTGCAGACGAGGCAGACGCAGTTTCTGCTGTCGGAGGTGACACACACTCACTGGAAAAAGGGAAGGAACATTCCAGACAAAAGATACCAACACTTGCAAAGGCAGAAGGTCTGAAGAGCCCCGCAATGTCAAGACTGTTGTCCCATTCAGGTAAGTGAATGTAAGCCCCAGAGGGAAAAGCTAAAACCAACCTGTGAAAGGCCATACACCCTGTAAGCACAACCTTACGTGGGCATTTGGAACGCAAGAGGGGGTTTTCTATCAGGGCAGAGTGGAGGCAACAAGAAGACAGTAAGCCCAGAAATGAAACCCTGTGGGTAAGAGATTTTTGAGAGCCATAACTAAAGACAAATGAGGAGAGAAACAGACTTCAGAGACCATGTCAGGTGCAGTCAACCAGACTTGGTGACCAGTCATAATTAGGGAGAGGGGGAAAGGAGTGAAGGAGGCTACTCAGCTTCCTACTCAGTAAGACTGGGCAGATGCTAAGTCATTAGGTAATTCCAGAATTACCATACTGAGGGGTTTAGGCAGGCAACCCAACCAGAGAACAGGGGGGAGTTAAACCAGTCTGAACATTTTCTATAACACATCAAAGGATAGGAAGGTTTGATGAGTCCATGAGGGAGTGGTGATAAGGAATAGTAAAGGAACAGCCTCTGCATCAGAAGAGATCCTGTTCAACAAGAAGCTAGGCTATGAAATCCATTTCCCTGCTACTCCTAATCCCAGCTCCACTGTCTTTGACCACCACTCCCACCCCCAAAAGAACACTCATCTTGCTGAAGTGTTGCTCTTGACTATTTCCCATGAGGGTAGAGGCAAATGCTGTATGAATACATACAGATTTTTCTTTTACCATTGTAGGAGATACGACACTTAAAGCACAAGCAACAAGATCAAAAATAAACAAGTTGGACTGCATCAAACTAGAAAGTTTCTGCACAGCAAAAGAAACCATCAATAAGGTGAAAAGACAACATATGGAATGGGGAAAAATGTTTACAAACCATCTATCTGAAGAGGTTAGTATCCAAAATATATAAAGGACTAATACAACTCCTATAACCACAACAAAACAACCCAATTTAAAAATGGGCAAAGGACCTGAATAGACATTTCTCCAAAGATATATGAAGGGCCAAAAGGTACATGAAAAGATGCTCAACATAACTAGTCATTAAGAAAATGAAACTTAAACCACATGAGATACCATCCCATGCCTGTTAGAATGGCCATCATCAAAAGACAAGAGATAAATCCTGGTGAGGATGTGGAGAAAAGGGACTCCTCATGCACTGTTGGTGGGACTATATATGGGTGCAGTCACTATGGAAAACAGTATGGAAGTTCCTCAAAAAATTAAAAATAGAAATATAATATGATCCAGGAATTCCACTTCTGGGAATATATCCAAAGGAAACAAAAACACTAACTCAAAATGAAATCTGCACCTTCATGTTCAGAGCAGCATTATTTACAATAACCAAGACATGGACACAACCTATAAGTCCATGGATGGATGAATGCATAAAGAAGTTGCAGTATATATATACACACAATGGAATATGATTCAGCATAAAAAAATGAGGAAATTCCACCAATTGCAATAACATGGATGGACCATGAGGGCATTATGCTGAGTAAAATAAGACCAAGAAAGACAAACACTGTGTGATCTCATTTATATGGAATCTAAAAAAAAAAAAAAAAAAAAAAACACCTCCTTGTAAAATAGATCAGACTTGGGGAGATCAGAGATGGTGGAGAGGGGGAGAGATAATTGGAAGAAGGTAGTTAAAAGGTACAAACTTCCATCAATCAGGTAAATAAGGACTAGGGATCAAATGTATGACACGATGACCAAAGCTAACACTGCTGCACGGTACACAGAAAAGTTGTTAAAACAGTAAATCTTAAGGGTTCTCATCACAGGGAGAATTTTTTTTAACCTTTTCTTCTTTCTTTTAATTGTATCTATATCGGATGGATAGATGTTAGCTGACCCTATTGTGGTAATCATTTCACAATATATGTAAATAAAACCATCATGCCATACTCCTTAAACTTACACAAGGATGTATGTCAATTATTCTCAATAAAACTAGAAAAAAGTTTTTAAAAAGAATTGTAGGAGTGACACACACGCATGTGTGTATGCACGTGCATGCGCGCGCGCACACACACACACTCAAGATTGGGCTAAAATGCTTTGGGTTTTGTTATTCAATCCCATACTAAGGCAGCTTTTCTTGCTAATAGTTTGGTCAAGACTTCCTGACCTGCATAAAATGAGCGGGGGGTGGGAGCGGCGAAGGAGGACTGTGAATTCTTCAGATGGCCAACAAATCAACAATAATCTACATTACTTTTTCTGTGTCTAGGTCATCTATATATGGCCGTGACTAACACCCTGATCATAAAAGTAGAAAAAGCAGACACTGCAGCCTAGCCATCTCACACCCTCTCCATTCCATTCTGTGTCTGTTTCTCTCCATTGTGAGAACAGAATGATTCCCTCTGCAGTAGGGAGGAGGCCAGTGTTGGTTCTAAGGGCTTCCCTTGGGGTGATTTCACCCCTAAAAGTCAGACTTAAGGATATGAGCCCATAGAGATCATAACAAAGCTAAGACTGAAAATCAAAAGCAAGCAATTGTAGGAATAACACCACGTTTGGACCTTCGACCACCAGATGGAGAGTTGCAGCAGGTTGCATCTCCCAGAGTGTGAGCTGGTGTCTTAGGGCAGCTGACTCAGGAGCCCAGGTTTCTCCAGACTTAGCTAGGGGTGCATCCTCTCAGGATTTATCCTGATATCAACACAAAAAGATGAGGGAAGGCTATGAAAATTAGTAAGTATAAGTGACAATTGGTGGGGCTTAAAAAAAGAACATCATAATAGCCCTAGAAGTAATATATTCTTTTTTAAAGATTTCATTTTATTTATTTAAGAGAAAGGGGGGGGGGAGTGGGAGTGGGAGGAGGGGAGGAGGGTGAGGGAGAGAGAATCTCAAGCAGACTCCATGCTGAGCATGGAGCCCAACTCGGGGCTCGATCTCACAACCCTGAGATCATGACCTCAGCCGAAATCAAGAGTCGGACACTTAACCAACTGAACCACCCAGGTGCTCCAAGAAATAATATATTCTTCCTAATATTTCAAAGGATCTGGTTATATTACCAGAACCTTACAATCACTTTATCAAGACTGTAGCCAATTCAGTGAGATAATCAGCATCAATCTTGCTCAAGATCAGTGAGCTGTTGGAGGTTTTAAGAAGAGCAAAGAAACTATCCTTCATCCACATTTAAAACATAAAATTTCAAGGCCCATCCAAGTGCCACCTATTCTGGGACAAGCTGCTGGCCATCCTGTCAGCATTCTCCTCTATTCTTCTACTGGAAGTTCTTGGCAGGGGGGCACCTCAGGGTGCTTCCAGGGGTCCATGCAGTGAGGAAGAGCCTCAGCTCTGGAGTGAGAACTGTCTGGGTTCAAATCCAAAGACTAAAACTTCCTAGTTCGGTGACTTCCAGCAAGTTTCTTAGCTTCCCACAATTCAGCTTTCTCCTTCATAAATTGGGATAATAGGAACAACCTCATCATGTTGCGGTTATGACACGAGATAATGCACGTAACATGGTTAGCACAGAAACAGGCACTCGATAAGCTCGTATGAACTGACGAGATAGCTCAGGCCTGAAGCAGAATGCTGGCAAACAGGAGATGCTTGATGCAATTTTGCTTAATCATTCAGAAAACAAATATTTACTGAGGACCTACTATTATACTAGATGCTGTGTAAAGTTCTAGGAAGATAGCCAAGAACAAGGTAAAGTCCCTGGCCTCACAAAGTTGACCTTCTAAAGAGGAGATGGAGACAAAGATTGTCTCGGGCAGTAGTGAGTGCCATAAAGCAACAGAGCAAGGTGAGGGGCCGGCAGCAATTTGGGTAGGGTAGTCAGAAAGGCCTCTCTGTGGAGGGACATCTGTGCAAGGGCTGGAATGGTGAGGGGTCAGCCCTAAGGGCGGAAGGAGCAAGCGCAAAGGTCCTACAGCAAGAACAAGCTTGGAGTGCTGGTGGATTAGGATGGATGAATGGGAGAATTTCCACAGAACCTGCATCCCTTTTAGAGCATAATCTATGTCTTACTATAATGCTTTGCAAACATGCCTGATCTTTATCATCAGTTCCTTGAAGGGCGGGGATCATTTTTTATATTTATTTGTAATCTGCACAAGTCATTCAATCAGCAGAAGATAATCAGGTGCAAGCACCTTTTGCCTCTCCTGACTATTAAACAATAAAGCCCAGAAGGAATCTCTGTGCAAAACAAACACCATGTAATGAAACTTCCTGAAGAACTCCAGCCCACGCTCATCTTGCCTTTCCTTGAACTTACAGAGCACGTACTATCTGCCCTACATCTTCAGGACAGATCTTGTTTCTTTGTCATTGTTCCTTAACTGTCTAATTCCAGTTTCACCCACCACCTCTAGTACGCCTTTGAGAAACTTCCAAATTTTAGTTCATTGCAGTATGTTTCTTCACTCGTCAGAGGGACTGGCATGGCGTGGGGCACACAACAGGAACTAAAAGCCAGATGAGGCCCATTTTCTGGTGAAGATTTCCATCACTAGTTTGAGGTTAATTCTTACACGTCTTAATCATTAAGCCACTTTTCCACTTCAGAAAACTATTTTAACATCCATGGTTAAAATCCACAAAGGATGCAAACATTGGCAGTGGTTTAATTTTGAAGATGCCCAACATACTCTATTAAGTCAGGAAGGCCTTTGTAGATGTCTTCATCACTAACGCTCTCATCTGTTGGAAAGGGCCTAGAAGAGGGGGAGGAAAAAAAAAAACAAACACCAAGGATGAATAAGCAACCACTAGGCCAGGCATTTAGTTCTCACTAAATGCACAAGCTCAGCTGCAGTAGTCAGATCAGTGATCGTGTTTAACACAACGGCCTGTGCTTCTCCCAAAGTGCCCATCCCATAGCGGTGCATGGGGTCCCCCAGGGACACTGTGACACCTGTTACCCCAAATTGGCTGTAGCAATACCAGTTGTCGCCGCCATCACCTGAGCAGCTACGGACATGCTCACGTGCTCATCTGCTCTGCCACGTGCCACTTACCTGCAGGCTCTGCAGCTTCCCGGCTCAGAAAACCAGCAGCCACCCCTGAGCCCCTGCCTTCAGCACTGTCTCTCTCCACTTACAGAATCTGATCTGACTGACAGATGGTTTGGTAACAATCATCCCTGCATGACTCAGCCCACTAAATACAAAAATTACTAGAAGACCAAAATATCTGTACCCTTTTTATAGGATTATTGATTCTGACAGACTGTTCTGCTCTGACTTCAAGATATTTAAGTTGTATTTTTTATTTTCACTTATTGGACAAATGCATGAACCCTAGACCTTAGGGAGAGTAGGATGCTTTCTTTGTTTCCTATTAAAAGAAAAGCACTTTAATGGATCCCCTATGTCTAGCCATTGGCTTTTTTTGCCTAATGTACTAGGCACTTTTTTCATAACCCCAACATAATGCCCTAAATGCATATCTAACACAATCATAATTATACTATTGTGTCAGAAGTTTTACTTTCTTTATATGCAGGCAGCATGTCATGTTTCATAAAAACAAGAGGATCCATCAAAATAATAAATGAGCGCTAAGTAATTGCTAAATAACTATATTCAATACATTGAAAAACAGATCTTCATATTAGTTTATGGATTAACTGAATACTTAAGACATTTAAGGAACTTACATTTTTCAAATAAATTAAAATGTGTGAGAAATGCCGAAGTTTCAAAATCTTTTTTTTTTCTTAAATAAATTCAGGCACATTTGATTATGCTTTTATACCAATGCAAGTCCATTATAGAAAAATTTGAAAATATAGATTAGAATAATTAAAAAGGAAAAGAAAACCTTCTAATGTATATCCTTTCAGAATCAAAAATACATAAATACATAAAAATAGCATCAGCCTATTTCAAAATCTGTTTACACATGACATAAAATATATATTAATATGGAAAGATGAATCATGTAGAGCAAGTTATAAGGTGTAAAACACATAATCCAGCCTAGAGATTACATCTGTAGAAAGCTGCCAAATTCATAGCCCATTTCCAAGAACTGGTCTGCAGGGTATCCTCCCTGGGGTCACTGTGCTTTGTATCCCAGGAATGGGCTGCCTGGCCACTGCCAATCAGTCCTCTAAGAGGTGCTTATAACCTCTCCCTTAAAATCTGAATGTGAGCTGGACACAGAAAAATGGCATCAACAGAGGGAGAGAGACAGCATCACAGAACCCCATAACGGCTGGAGACTAAAGTATGGCACTCTGGGGAAACAAGATAAAAAATAAAATCCATTCAATTTCCATGCAGCCTAGCTGGGTGGCTATTGAAACCGTTTCTCTGTATTTCTGATGTTACTAATAATACAAACTTCTGACTCATCTAACTTGAGTATGTAGTGTTTTAAACAGGAAAAAGCCCAACATGACATACATGTCTACATTTATTTCCATGCTTACTGACTGCATAATACTCCACAGCATGGAGATGTCATAATTCGTTTTACCAATTTACTTCCAAGTTTTGCATTTAGAACCAATCCTTCAACTCACATCCTTGTACACATATCATTTTATACTTGTCTGATTACTTTTTAAACTCCTAAAGTTGTGAGTTCTTGCTATGGACTATAGGAAATAAATGTACTATGACAACTTGTCAAGTATTTATTTACTTAAGCATTTGTGTTTATTTTGATGAATCATATGTAATGAAATGAAATGTTGGAGGAAGTTAAGAAAACAAAGTACCCTATTGGTAACAGTCAGCAGTGAATTCAGAATGATGTTTAGCCAATGTGTCTTATTCAACTCTACAAATAAGTTCTTACTTGCTCAATTAATTTCAAATGTGTACTAGGTACTTATACATCAGGCACTGTACTGGCATGAATGAGACGTGGTCCCTGCATGCAAAGTGCTTTACAAACAATAACCATTCAATAAATAACCATTACAATAAAGGAACAGAACACATGAACCGCAGAGAAACGAGCTTACCTGATTCCTGTGGCCAACGCTATAGGTGTGCGAGAAAGTCGTGATAGTGTTTCTATAACCTGAGAAAAAAGGAAAAGTGTTAGTTGGACATATATTTCAGAAAAGACACGAATTTTTTTTTTTGAAAACAGTCTTACAATCTAATATTAACAATGGCAAAGGAAACCTAAATTTGCAGATGCCAACAAAGTACAGAATGGGAAGAATTGTTTCTGAAAATTATAAACACCTGGGTTATAATCCTGTCCCTTCTTTAACTTTGAAACTCTAAGCAGATTACTAAGCATCTGGTTTGCCATTTCTTTATCATTAAAGCAAGGAGTTAGACGAGGTAATACTAAAGGTCTCGTACCTTCACTTCTACAAAATCGGAAAGGTCTTATAAAACTGTGCCGTCCAAAACAGTAGCCACTGGCCACACAAGGCTATCTAAATTAAGTTAATTAGAATTTAAAAAACAAAAAATTAAGTTTCTTAGTTGTGCTAACCACGTTTCCAGTGTTCAGTAGCCACACTGTATTGCACTACCCAGACATCAAACACTTCCATCATCCCAGAGAGTTCTATGGAGCAGCACTGCTGTACAGCTAAGTGGTTCAGAATGTGGGCTCCTGAGCCGACCACAGTTCAAATCCTGGCTTTGCCTCTCATTAGCCATACAACCTCAAGCAAACTACTTAAATTCCCGGGCTTCAGTTTTCTCATCTGGATACTGCCTATAATCATAGTTAGCTTATTCATAATCATTCATTATAGGAATTAAAAAGATAATACATGAAAAGTATTTACATGATAGCTATTCTTTATAATTGCCAACTTTAAGAAAATTACCTTATTGTAATTCTGAGTATTTGCAGAAAAAGAGTTTCCTAAACCCTTGATTATCTGAATGTATTTTAAAGATTCCTTATGAAGACTTTAGTACCTGCGCCCTGCAATAGTTTTAGCTTTAGAACCTAGAGATTTTAGTAAGATTTCCTTACCACTTTTACAACTAAGATCATCTCTCTCAAAGACTTAGTGAGGAACCCAAAGAGATAAAATGTACTTTTCTCATGAAGCCTGTTTCTACGGTAACAGGTATGATTTGTCTTAACTCTCAAAACTAAACAAAACTTAAAGAGGTTCTATAAGGACTACTCAGAATGAGGGAGAAAAAAAAA
>NC_138372.1:83037609-83073648 GCF_054177405.1 Leptonychotes weddellii
AAAAAAAATTATAAAAAAAAAAAAAAGAATGTATCTTGTGTTCCTTTTCCCACCAACAATCAGAACTACTCACAACCCATCCCCACCCAAAAAAGACTGCGGTTT
The DNA here is from genome assembly GCF_054177405.1 of Leptonychotes weddellii. Classification (NCBI taxonomy): domain Eukaryota; kingdom Metazoa; phylum Chordata; class Mammalia; order Carnivora; family Phocidae; genus Leptonychotes; species Leptonychotes weddellii. The sequence goes on from NC_138372.1 coordinate 83,037,715, forward strand.
GTTTTTGTACAGTTGTCCACCAGAGGGAGCCAGAAGATAGCATATCACTTTAGTCCTACATTAAATGTGTCTATATATAAAGTACAAACATTTCTGAAAAATCAAGATGAAACCAACTCCTATTATTTATTTAAAACTATTACTTATTACCATTCAGTAATAGAAAAATAATGAAGGTGAGAAGGAAGGAAGAATAATACATAGCATGTCTTAAAGTGAATCTCCCAGGACCCTCTCTCAGTTTTGCGTCTGATTGTACATCAAGTCCATCCATTAACTCTAAGTGTAGCCAAAGCAAATAAGACTGTTTAGTCAATGTAGTGTTTTTAGAACAGTGTGTATCCTATAAAGGTGGAGCATATCCGGATTTGGAATAGACAAGTACACAAATTAATGCCAGATTCTCTAGACATGAGAAACACGTATTCAAGAATATTTACCAAAGAAAATATCCCAAGGACAGTAAAAAAAAAAAAAGACTATTTTCCCTGAAATGTATTAATTTCTCAAGTGTTACCTCACCATTCTATGAAATTACAGACATGAACTCTCTCAAAAGGGTAACTAGTCAGAACATTTGCAAGTTAATAGGCTAACAACCAACTACTAAATCCACATTAGATATTTTTCTTGACCCACATCTACCCCTTGTTTAATAAGAAGTAGCATTTGTAAAGAAATGAAAATATTTCCAGATAATATAAATAACCGTTACTGTGGGAGGAAGGTGGAAGAGGTAAGTGGGGCTCCTGTACACTTGCTTTTTAGAAGGCGGGGATTAGATCCCAGAATCTATGAAGGATCATTGACAAAGTTTAAAAAGGAAGATACCCAGATCAAAACTGTATTTTTAGAAGATCACTCAGCACAGTGAAGGACAGACAGGGCTAAGAGGACATGGGGTATAGACAAGTGGTCAGGAGACCTACTAGGGGGTTTTCTCAGTCGTCGAGGTGAGACATCAGAAGTCTAAGCCAGCAGCGGTAGAGATAGAGGAGAAGTGAAAATGTGAGAAGTATTTAGGCATAGTGGCTGATGCACTGTGATGGCAAAGTGAAGAAGAACCCAGGACAACCTGGGCAAACTTTTAAATAAAGCATGGAGGTGGCCAGCTCCAATGCCGCCTACTGGGATGCTCCTGAGCAGGACGCTGTCATTCTGTGTCCCTCTCCATGGCTGACCATATACATCCTGAATTCGGACAGGCCATTCCCTCCACCAGAGCCTTCTCAGACTTCTCCCACTCCAGTCTGGGTCCTTTGTTTTCCCATAGGACATAACTCTGCCCTAGTACCTATCACCTCATTTAAAAATTTGCTGTTTAAAATATCTGAAAAGGATTCGTGTTTATTTTGTCAAATTGAAAGAACACAGTAATACACAGAAGTTGTCCCCTCCACAAACACACCTTCTGCCTAAAGGAGACCAGAGCTAAAAATCTGGTGTGACTCTTGCATAAATTTGTTCCCGTTTCTTCATGACTGTTATTTTAGGTACTATGTTCCTATGATACAGATTTTTCCACAACATGAGTTTGTCATCTAACAATATATCCCAGACAGTTGTCAGCACATTCAAATTTACTTCACTCACCTTAATGCTGAACAACATTCCAGGTTATGTATATAACAATGATTTAACCATTCTCCTGCCAATGAGCTTTTTCAACATTTTGCTACTAGAAACAAGGTTGAAATTACCATCCTTGCCAATTATCTTTTCAATTGCGTCTAAGTATTTCTATAGGAAAGATTCTCAGATGGGATGAATTGGGCAAAAGTATGACCATTGCTCTCTGAAAACTTTTTACAAATCCATACTTCCCTGAAGAGTGTATTAAGAACATAACAAGGCATTCTTTTATTTTTTTTAAAGATTTTATTTATTTATTTGAGAGAGAGAATGAGATAGAGCATGAGAGGGGGGAGGGTCAGAGGGAGAAGCAGACTCCCTGCTGAGCAGGGAGCCCGATGTGGGACTCGATCCCGGGACTCCAGGATCATGACCTGAGCCGAAGGCAGTCGCTTAACCAACTGAGCCACCCAGGCGCCCCCATAACAAGGCATTCTAATGACCTGTTTACAGTCTGACTTTCCCATCCAACAATGAAAAACACCTTAAGGGCAGGGAACTCCCAACTGCTTCTTCACTAATCTTTCTTACCACCTAGCTCACAGCCAGAGTCATAAAAACCACTTAACACAAAAATATTTGTTGCTCAAACAAATGAATAATAATTACCTTGCAAAATTGTTGTGAGGATTGAGGATCATATGTGTAAAGATATGTAAAGAGCTTAGCCTGGCACAAGCAGGGAATGAATGAATAATTGAAGAAGGAGCCCATTATCAAAATTAAATATTAAAAATGAGAAAGAATTACCTTTCTCCTCAAATCTAGAAACAGTATACATAGTGACAACCCCCCTCCATCAAATTTTTCCCCCAATGGTGATAATTTAGTTTGAGTGCTTTATTTTTACCATCCCCATTAGTCAGTTAAAAAGTCATAAAAGTTTCCAAAAAGAGAACTGTACACTAATAAAGCTGCACATTTTAACCATTCTCTTCATGGGACCTTCTAGAAAATTCTTACTTTCTACTTATCCAGCACATTCATGCTGTTGATAATGTAATTTGTAATTAAAACAAGTCAACAATGCAGAAGCAGTATGTTACAGCTACTTCTACGTTCCTGAGTTAAGGAAGCTATGGCCATAAACAATAAGAGCAGAGAACCATTGGGATTAGCACACAGGTCTGCCAAAAAGTGCTAATTAATTGTGGATTTATCTCCCTGAGTTCTCTATCCTGAAGTTTCACCTCTTAGTCCTCTCCCTGATCCAACGGAAAGGCTATTAATAAGATTCATGAACAGGGAGCTGAATTCAATAGGAGTGAAGTGACCTTACAGGAAGGTGGGCTCTGCAAGGCAATCCGGGGGTTGTAGGCTTGAACCCTAAGTGCAAGACAAGCTTAGTAGTTCAAGAAAGCGTTGCAGCACCACAGCATGAAGGTACCGTCCAGCACCTGAAGCCAGAGGCAGGGATGCCACATAATGGTTCTTGCAGGCTCAGAGCAAGTGCCCATGTGGTCATGGAGGAAAAATCCAGGCCCCCGAGGATACAACTCAGATGTGGCCTGGGAGTGATGGACTGAGTAATTCAGCAGAAGCACAGGCTTCTAGACTTCATCAGGTGCAACCCAGAGGCATCCCAGAGACCAGACTCTCAGACGAAGAAGCCTAATTCTAAACTCAACCAGATGGTGACTATCAGACTAACCATATTTTTTACCTGAAGTCTCCTAAATCATCAGCAGAACTCATTATCTTAATTTTATTTGCAATTCTAATTTCACACAGTAAATTACCCCATTAAGATACACTGCAGCTTAGCGTCATTTCCAGCAGCACGTTTGAGATCCTTCCTAAAACACCTGGTTGTTGCTTTGAATACTGTAGGATACTGCTGGAAAATGTCCCTAGCACCTCCCCTATGGGGAAAGCAAAGGAGTACAGCCAGATACGACACACTAAACAGTATTTCTGTATCAAGAAGATTATGAACCATGAGAAATGAACTTGCATTGTTCAAAAGAGTAGAGTATCTATACAGGTTAAATGGGTCTAAATTATATATAGTTTGTGCAGGCCTTGATGATGATCATAAAAGCAAGGATTATTCTATACCAATTGTTTCAAAACTTCAAAAGTAAAGCCCTACAGAAAAAAAAAGAACCTCCCTTTAGGAAAATCATATACTGGACTGGTTAGGAGCACAAGCTTAAGACTCAGATTTTCTGGGTTCAAATCTCAGCTCCTCCTCTCACTAGTTGGGTAACCACGGGAGTTAAGTAGATGCTCTGTGCCCTACTTAGGTCCTTTACCCCTGTATCTTTATCTATAAAATGCATATAAAAGAATGTTCCATACTTCTGCTATTTCCTAATGCCACCGTGGTCACTACCCTCATCGGTAAAATAAGATTTGGTCTTTGCAAAGCACTTCAGAAAGTAAAATGTGAGATGTCCACCTCAAGTTAGCACCAAATATAAAACAAAGCTTTCCAATGACTGTGCATACATCTAATAAGTTGGGTTGGGCCTCTATTCAAGCACACGATAGCCAGTGTTTGCTAATACTCGTCAACAGTCACTAAGCTTATCTAATTATAGCATGATGTTAAAAAAAATGAGGATTGTGGATGGTAAACATTTTTCCTTATTTATTCACTTTCTGCTCTTGTGTAATTAATTTAACATGTAAATATTCAGAAAAAACGTCCCGTCCTACAAAAGTATTTCTAAGAGCCCAAAAACAATCACACTTGACCTTTCTAAAGCAAATGTTAAAAAAAAAAAAAAAAAAGGCCCATGCCGAGTCAACTCATAAAGATAACATATAATAACCATAATCTATACAGTTCACATAGAATTTTAAAAGTTCTAAGAAATGACAGTACAAAGGAATGGGCTCAGAGAAGCTTTAGCATACATCTCCCCACAAATCTCTATCACCTTACACCTCACTGCCTCGAATAAATACAAAAATCTAGGTCAGTGGACTGTCATTTAATAGCAATTTCGAGACAAGTCCTTTAGCTAAACCTCACACCCAGCCATAGGGCTACGTCTCGCAACTCCATATACAGAAATTTTAAAGCCACCACATTTTATTCAGTGGTTCTTAATTATTTTAAGCCATAATTCCCTTTGAAGGTATGTTGAAAGCCCTTGGCCTTTTCCTCAAGGAGGGGGGACCTATATGTATCTGTACATATATTAATACACACATATCTAAGTATACATAATTCTGCATTTCGTCTCAAGAAATCCAGGGACCTCTTGAAGACCATTCATGAATTTCCCAGATTCCTGTTCAATCTCCTTTGCCTATAGGGAAGCCAAGGTCCAGCAAAATTAACTAGCTTGCTCAGGGTCAAAGAACCAATAGCAGAATTGGTGTCATAACCTAGGTCCCCTCTCTTCTGTCCAGACTGTTACTCTTTCTACTTCACCACCCTGTGTATAAATCTCCTGCATTTACTCGGTGAACATCTACTGAACAGGCACTATGGGCTAGATATACCTGATATATTCCACATGTCGAAGGTAACACAATGGAGAGATTACGTATTTCCTCCTCTCAAAAAACCCACTACTCCTGAAAGAACACACAGGTAGTAAGCAAAACCACAGACCTGGTATTACAAAGAACAGCCGCAGCCCAGAAGAGAGAGCCAGGCCAGCTGTCCCCCTCAACCTGAAGGATAGACACGGAAGGCTCAAAAGGCTTTTTAGAAAAGGTAACCCTGGAATACATCTTGAGAGGCAATCAGGAATTTCCCAGACTCTTTGTCTGCAGGTTAATAGAGGTCTAATGGATGAGAATTACCACCCTCTGACCCACCCCCTCCACCATCGCCTACTCCAATGAGAACACTTTCCTATTCTGAGCAGATTCACTTGCACCTTACTGTATGAGAAGCTTTTTGTAATTGCCATTTCCTCAATAATATTTTTTCTTACAATGGGTATCTTGCAGGTTCCAAGAGATGATGTCACTAAGCAAATTTTTTCTAGACAAAACGGACCTACACTTGTCTTGTGATCCATTTCCACACCACCATGATCTTGCTGTCTCTGCTCTGGCTCTCAGACCCCACACAGAGCACCCTTCCTTCAAACCTGCTTTTCCTCCTTTTGCCCGGTGAGCCCACAGTCTCACTCCTCTCCCTTATCTGGCTAGACACTGGGAAAACTTTCTAGACTTGGACTTCTCCTTCACACCACAGATCTAAATCCTATCATCTCCTCCTTTTACATCTCTCTTGGATCAAACTCCTTTCTTCGCTGTCTCTGGCTTAGCCCAAACTCTCTGTTTCTTCTTCTTTATATTTATCTTTACTATTATTATTATTAAAAAATAAAAATATTTATACTAAAGGACAGGCAGAAAAAGGCAAACTGTCACCAGCACTGTTCATTTTCTCACACCAAGTAAAAGGGGTCGTAAGTTTTCGTAGACCCTGTTTGAACCATCTCCTGGGTCCGAGTACCAGAGATGAAACCTGGGGTTCATCAGTGCAGAGTTAGCTGTCCGGAAGCACAATATTTAGTTAGAAACCAGAACACAAATAGATGGTCACTGCTTCTCTGAAGTTTACACCAGTGTGTTAGGGTATGTTGAACTTAATAGGCAATTAGTAAATAATTCAATTATTTATACACAACTGTAAAAGAAATGCTTTAGTTTTGAAAATGTGACTATATTTGCAAATGATTCCCTGCCTTTATGCAAAGCAGAGATATAATCTACAAAGACTATGGGGCCATTTTAATGTTCACTACGAAGCATGGGACTTTCACGATGGGCCCTGTAGGTAGACACGAAGCATGGGACTTTCACGGTGGGCCCTGTAGGTAGACACTGATTACTCTCCATCCCGTCACAGTAAGGACTCTGGCAGAGCAGCCGTGTCTTGCCAGCTCCCTGGGACCCTTGGTGCATTCACAGAACTCACTTTAAACAGACACATCCTATGTGTTCGCATCAGGCCAGAGGAGAAGTTGTTTACGTGATCTGAAATATGCAGGGGAGCTCTATGTGACTTAAGGGATTTGGAAAATAGAATGAATTTTCAAAGCTGCCCACAAATCATACAGTGGGGTCAAAGTCAACACATTTTCCACACTCGGCGCCCTTTCAAAGTCATGCAACTCTCCTGCAAACATCTCCACGGCCCGAATGCTGCCCACGTGGCTTTTACCACTTTAAAGGAGGAAATCGCAGAGTCCAGGAACAAAAAGGCAGGGCCAGAATGACAGCATCTGACACTGAAGAACACATCCCTTGTGCCAGTCCCAGCCCAGAAATGCTCACAGAGAATAATGACAGGTCTGCAAGGTATTCTCATATTTCAAATCACCTAAGACAAATTATACCTTTGCCCCAAGATTGGGAGAATAACATGACACTCTTTACATGTCTCTTTGTTCTGGCTGGCTTGGTAACATGAGTCACATTTCGTACTTCTTGGAAGTTCAATGTGCTTGAACAATTAAAAAGCAGGTAAACTAATTCTTCACTACGTAAGAAATCAAGTTTCTAGAACCAGCACTGGCTGACAGAAACATGTGAACCACATATATAACTCTAAAATTCTAAGAAGCCACATTAGAAAACAAAAAGAAACAGGTGAAGTTAATTTTGATGTTTTATTTAGTTCATTATATCTGTAATTTATCATTTCACTATGTAATCAAAATAGAAATCAAAACATTTTATAATTTTTTTTAATACTAAATCTTCAAAATCTGGTGTGTACTTTACAATTGCAGCTCACCTAATTCAGAGTAGGCACATTTCAAATACTCAATAGCCACACGTGGTTAAGGGCTACCAGAGGGGACAGCAGAAGTCTGGACAGAACCCTTCGGAGCACTCAGGGTATGGCAGAAAACAGATCCATCGGGAAGGAAAGACTGCACCAAACCCCTCATTTTACAGATGGAGGTGGTAGTTTAAGAGTGACATGGCACCAAAGGACCTCACAACTTGACGTGGCTAAAGAGCCAATGCCTATACGTCTAGATGCCCATGGCCCTTTCCAGTGGAAGCAGAAGCTGAAGAGACCCTGAAAAGCGAGTAGAGAGCCCTTGTGGCGAGGAAGAAACCACCACACACACAGGCCTTTTCTACTTCACACACCCCCGCTGTCTATACACGTCAATTATGTGACTGTTCTCAGTCAATCTGATGGCCACCCATGAGGACATTCATCCCCTGTCACATGCCGGGCTTGGCCCTGAGGACACTCACGGAATGTGTGTGAAATAGGGTTGAAGAGGCAAGCTGGAGGCAGACAGCTTCAAGTGCCTGGCTAGGAAGTCTGCCTTTATTATTTATATGGGGAGCCAGCAAAGATCTGTGAGCTGGAGGATGAACTGTCAAGAAGCTGTATGTTAAGAATACCAATCTGGTGGCTGCATAAAATAGCTCAGAGGAAGGAGCCTAAACCTAGGAAGTTGTTTTAACAATAGCCTTGCTGTGAATTGATTTTAGGGGGAGAAAAGGATATAACAAGCATTATGAAGAAGAGATCAACCCAACTGGAACACTACTGGATACATCAAATCCCAGAGGCACAAGTGTCACTTGAGCAAACTTCAGGAAATCTGATATGACCCTAGTTCACTACAGTGTAGACGATGCACTAGAGAAAGGATCAAATCCAGGCATCATTTACAAATGTGATTCTGTCCCAGTGGGGATCAATGATAGCTCTGGTTGACAACCAGAGCACCTCAGATCCATGTGACTGGGAGAGCTCACTTGAGGGCTGCCAACCTGTGCTAGACTGGATCCACAAATCCGAAATCGGCCCACAATAGTCCGGTTTCCTACTGAGTGATCTGCAACTATTTGTGGTGCGTGTGTGCATACATGTGTGTGCATGTGCACATTGTACCACACGTGGATCAGCACTACTTAGATGAGGTTTTTATGGAAATACATTTGATTCATACTTTTTTTTCCCTTCATGTTGCTTTTCTACTTTTCAGGCTTTGCTGAGGATCGTGCACAATCATGATACATTAAGTTTTCCTTCTCACTTAAATGATACTGAATTTAATCAGCTTTTTCAAATTCATTTGCACTATATGATTTAAGACAAAAGCTTATCTTTTATTTTTATTATTTAATTTCACCCTGAGGTCACTTCCTTCTTTCATGCCAAGTACTTGCTGATGTTCTCTTTAGGAGTAACGTTAGTTGAATTTCTTAGTTATTTTTGAAGCAGTGTAATTATCTGTTGCTTTAGGCCTCTGTAACCTGTGGCCTTTAAATCTTGAACAGGATTTGACCTTAAGAGTCCCGGAAGACTTCTTTTTCCAGAACTTGGATATTTTGCAATGAGCAAGGAGTACTTTTTGGTCATTAGCTCCTGAGTACAAGTGGTTAATCCAAGATAATCTGAATGTCCCCTAGGGTCTAGTACTTATCAGAGAGAGTAATCAAAGGCTGTAGAAATGTAGATCAGCCCAAATGGGCACAATGACCCCAGTGAGTGTATGGTGCCACACTCTGATGGTCCTGGTTCCAAGTTTTTTCTCTGACACACTTTATTGTTTCACATTTTGTCTCAGGTTAACCTCGGATGAAGTATTTCACCTGGAAGAACGGGCACAGTTCACTTATATGGCAAAAACAGAGGGAAAAATAAAGTCACCAAAGTTCCAGACCCTTCATCAGAGATATCTAGGGAGTCATCAGCTCCCTCTTCAGAAGCTGCTTCCCAGATACTCTTTCCAACCGACCTCTGAAGAACACAGACATTGAAAGGACCAGGTGCACATTGCCTAGCAGCCAGAGGATGCTTGGTTTCATTTGCAAAGTCAATTTGCCTTCTGGCAGTTTCCAGGAAAGAAACACTCCTGAATGAGAAAATATCTGTGTACAGATGAAATTAGCATGATAACTCATGTCTAAATAACTTAGTAAATTATGATCTTTAACCCCTTGCCATGATGGCATCCTTCATGACCCACTGCGCTACATCAAAATCCCTATGGCACATTAGGTAATAAAATTCCTTAGGGAGAATCAGGCCAGATCTACTTTAATATTGGTTTCTGTGCAATGACAGGTCTAATAATATTTCTGTTTTGATACTGTTTTTTTATTATCTTCCTTCCCAAACACTGACCCCCCACCGCAAAATAAATACCCTGTCAAAATATAACATATTTAATAAGTTTTTAAATGTAGATGATCTTTCAAGGTTCTTTTCCCCAGAGAATACTTGACAGCAACCTGAATTAAGAGAATAAAACCTTACAGTGGCAGCTGAGACTCAAACATTTATATCCAGTTGTAAAAATATGCTTAAGTGGGACACCCGGGGTGGCTCAGTCGGTTAAGCGGCTGCCTTCAACTCAGGTCATGATCCCAGGGTCCTTGGGATAGAGCCCCATGTCGGGCTCCCTGCTCCCCACCCCGACCTGTGCTCTATCTCAATAAATAAAATCTTTAAAAAAAAAAAAAATGTGCCTAAGTCATGAGTCTTTCACTGCTGTATATAGAGAGGGAACCGGGACTGGCATACAGCCCTGAGTGCAGTCATTCAGAACCTCAGGATTTGTCCAAAGGGACACCTTGAACTGGATGTTTCAAAGCAGTTATTTGGATAAGGCCAGGTCGGAACAGCTATGCTTATTAGGAAGTAATGAACCAAAAAACCCTCCTGACTGCATCTTCACCTATACTGATCTTCACCTCATCCCTAACTCCCATGCCATCAGATTCCAACACTAAATTATAGATGAGATCAAAGTTCAAGACTGGGATCACTCATTATTTGAATTTAAAAAAAAAAAAAAAGCAAAACAGAAAAGCTTAATGTTATTTTTCTCAGGCCACATCAAAAAGTCCTTGGCATCAAATGGTACAAAATGGCTCTTCCAAAAAGGCCTTGTCAACAGTACTGCCTCAAAAAGTCCTGTACCCAGAATGGGACTGCAAAGAGTCTACAATTCTGGTTCCAGCTGTGACCTGTCATGAGACTCGGACAGTGTGGTTTCTCTGGGCCCCAGGCTCTCCTCTCCAAAATGATGGGCTAGCTGGATCTTCAGCCTCCACTCTTCCCAGCTAAGCTGCCACACCCCCAACTCCTAACAATGAGCCAACAGGGGCATAATCTGGCCCGCTATTTTTTTAGGGACCGGTTTTCCTAGAAACAAGACATTATACCAGTGTGCTGGACTGGCCGTATGTGTTCTATTAGTTGATGCAAAGGATTCCATGGGAAATCTCTATTCTTTTCTACTAAAACATAAATATTTGATTCTCTCAATATATATGATGGGTACAATTGTTTGATCCTTGACCCCTTTACAGAGGATATATAAGGGGCCTAAATAAGCATCAAAGACTGGTAAGAGTGCACATAACGTTTATAAGGTGTATGTAAAAAGAAATGCTTCACAAATTCCTGGGAATTATGGCAGAGTCAGTAATTTTTGCAATAGTCTGAGAAGTGCAACTCAAAAAATGAAAATGTATTGTTAAAAAAAAAAAAAAGCTTAAGTATATTTATACAAATCTACCATGAGAGCCTTTTTCATATCATTAAGTGCACACTGATTAAAATTTTTTGCCACCACTATATTTGACTTTTTTTTACCTTGTCCTCCTCAAAACAGTGAATAGTTTAATTCCATCAAGTCTATCTGCTTTTTGGTTCTAATGGGTAAAATAAATTTAGAAGTGGGCGCCTGGGTGGCTCAGTTGGTTAAGCAACTGCCTTCAGCTCAGGTCATGATCCTGGAGTCCCAGGACCGAGTCCCGCATTGGGCTCCCTGCTCGGCAGGGAGCCTGCTTCTCACTCTGACCCTCCCCCTTCTCATGTGCTTGCTCTCTCTCATTCTCTCTCTCTCAAATAAATAAAATCTTTTAAATAAATAAGTAAATAAATTTAAAAGTAAAAAAACAAGGGCACCTGGGTGGCACAGTCGATTACCCATCTGACTCTTGATTTCGGCTCGGTCATGATCTCAGGGCCAAGAGATTAAGCCCTGCATCAGGATCCATGCTCAGCACAGAGTCTGCTTGAGCCTGCTTGAGAGTCTCTCTCCCTCTCTCCCTGCCCCTCCCACTCATGTGCTCTCTCTCTCTCTAAAATCAAATAAATCTTAAAAAAAAAAAAAAAAGTAAAAAAATATATGACTTCAAGGTGGGATAATAAAAGTCCTAAGATCATAAAAATGTACAAAGTACGAATTTTAAAATTAACAATCATTTTTCAGAGCTACCATGTGTCAGGAACTCTATAAGAACCCGTGAGGTAGGAATTAGGCCAATTTTACAATGGAGGCAACAGTGTTGGAGGAAGTACATGAGCAGTCTGACAGTTGGAGGGACTTCATATTCATAGCTTTCTTATAACACCAGTTTGCCTTTCAGTAATACTCAATCTTGGAAAGTTACTATTTTGTTAGTTTTCACATCATGCTTCACATAATAAATATTTACTGAGCATCCTCATATGCCATAAATCCCACTCAGTGTCAGGGATAAAAAGAACCGTTAAGATGCTCAAGGAGTTCCCGATACCAGGGAAAAGAGAAAGACGTGTCAATAAACCACTGCAATCAAATGTGAGGTGCTATGAACAAGATATTCATAGGGCTGCCAAAAGTAAAAAAGAGGCAAGACCAACTAGAACTCTGGGTCGGGAGGTTTTCCAGTGAGTTATACTGGAATAAAGTTTGAAAGGATGATTAGAGATGTATTACGTGAACAAATGTAGTGAATGATATTCAAGATAGAAAAACACACAAGAAAAAAAGCACAGTACTTAGGATAAAGGACATTCTGCCTCAATAACACCACTGCTTCTGACGTGGGGTAAAAAGTTCGTGGAGAATGAGAGGGGAGAAATACCAAGTTAAAAAAAATTTTAAATCCTTATGCACCAATATCACCTGGATGGACTTACTGGGCCTCACCTCCAGACTTTCCAATACAGTAGGCCTATGGTGGGGCCTGAGAACTTGCATTTCTAACAAGTTCTCGGATGCCACTGATGCTACTGGTCTGGGGACCAGGTTTGAGAACCACTGATAAAGAGAGCTAAGTCATGGACAGATTTAATGCAAGAGCACAGTTTTAAAATGTATTACTTTTCGGCTTTCCCCCCGAATATTAACCTGGACAAATTCCTGATTTAAAAAATGTAAAGTGGGGTGCCTGGGTGGCTCAGTCGGTTAAGCGTCTGCCTTCGGCTCAGGTCATGATCCCAGGGTCCTGGGATTGAGCCCTGCATCGGGCTCCCTGCTCCGCGGGGAGCCTGCTTCTCCCTCTCCCTTTCCCTCTGCTTGTGCTCTCTCTCTCTCAAATAAATAAAATCTTTAAAAATAAAAATAAATAAATAAAAATGGAAAGTAACTACATGCAAGTCTATTTGATTAATAAGTAGTCTTGCAGAAGAAACACAAGCCAACAAAGGAAAATTCTAACGAAGCTGAAGGTACAATTCAGTTCATGCCCTTTTGAGCATTTACTCTAATTCCACCTTCTAAAAGTCAGGTTGTTTGAGAAGATCTCTTGTTGTCCCACTGCTCTGTACAGAGGAAGAGGCCTGTGTAGAAATAGGAAGGGCTGCCCTCAGACCTGGCTACTAAACCAACACAGCCCCCTGCCCACATGCCTTCGTTCCCAACCCCCAAGCCAACAGCTGCCTGTGCACTGATAAACAGGATACCTAAGGACGTACACTGAACTCAACAGCAAGTAGCTATTGAGGAAGCGAAACCTCTATGGAATTTCACTTTTGTTTTTATTTATTTCTATACTGTTTGAAGTTTTCCTAATAAGTGTATATAAACTTTTATTCAGAAAAGGAACTTCTCAATGCAAAGAGGCTTTCAGAATTGAACAACAAACAGTAATGGTTTTTAAGCTCTGCAAAGCTGGCCCTTTGTTCAACAAAATATAATCAGAAGCCCCAAACTTAAAACTGATGAAAGCAAAGCTAATCAGAAAAAAGTAATAATGTGCGGGGCACCTGGGTGGCTCAGTAGGTTAAGCGACTGCCTTCGGCTCAGGTCCTGATCCCAGGGTCCTGGGATCGAGCCCCGCATCGGGCTCCCTACTCGGCCAGAAGACTGCTTCTCCCTCTCCCACTCCCCCTGCTTGTGTTCCCGCTCACGCTCTCTCTCTGTCAATTAAATAAAATCTTTAAAAAAAAAAAAAGAAAAAAGTAATAATGTGGAGGTAAGAAATCCCAAAATTTGAGTAATAACAACCTGTTTCTTGAGATAATTATAGTACTTTTGAAAGAGTGTTTTTCATTTAGCTATGTTAAGTTCTGGCTTTTACTTTATGTTACATCATATCTTATTTGTACCTCATATAATTTATTGGCATATGTTGAAAAATCAATTGTGAGAAATTTCCTGATTCAAAATCAGTTTCCTTATTCCGCTTTTCTGTTTTTGGTGTTCACTCATCAAAAAAAGACAGATATCAAGTCCTGTCAGATTGAAAAAAAAATCTAGAATTGAAGCAGCACAAATAAAACTTCCAGTATTCCCCATTTAATTTTTTCGCATCCAAATTTGTTAGAATGGTAAGTGAGCTAAATGTAAACCAAGTCACCCCTCCCCCCCCAAAAAAATGGTGAGGGAAAGTGGTCTGGCATAAATATAGAATAATATGTAAATTAATAACATAACTTATTTTCCACCAATAATGACTTACTATTTTCAGCCCTTAGGATAGGAACATATTTTGGAATATTTGGCACAATTTTCCTTCCTGTGAAAATACTAGTTCTAATTTGAATCCTATATAATAAAGCATGGCAAACAGTCGTAACCACCCATTATATTTTTTCCCCAAACGAGGTGTCACTCATTCTAATACTGTAGAGCAAACCTGACATAACCACAAACATAATAATACACAGTGAATTTTATTTTCTGGTGCTCATGATCATCACCCAAAAAAGAACTACTTTAAAGCCACTGAAACTCTTGGTTTCTCAGGTCAAAATGATCACGTCAAATCAGAGTACTTTTGCAAGAAAGATTTCAGCCCAAATGCTAATGCTTTCTTCTTGCTCCTTTTTCAAATATTTCATTTCAAATAGACATTTGAAAGGGGAAGACTAGAAACTGCAGCAACTTTCTTTCCATTGCAGTTAGACTCAATACTTAGAACTCTTTTTTTTTTTTTTTTTTAAAGATTTTATTTGGGCGCCTGGGTGGCTCAGTTGGTTAAGCGACTGCCTTCGGCTCAGGTCATGAACCTGGAGCCCCGGGATCAAGTTCCGCATCAGGCTCCCTGCTCAGCGGGTAGTCTGCTATTCCCTCTGACCCTCTCCCCTCTCATGCTCTCTCTCTCTCTCATTCTCTCTCTCAAATAAATAAAAAATCTTTAAAAAAAAAAAAAGATTTTATTTGACAGAGAGAGAGCAAGCAAGAGAGGGAACACAAGCAGGGGGGAGTGAGAGAGGGAGAAGCAGGCTTCCCACTGAGCAGGGAGCCTGATGCAGGGCTCTACCCCAGGACCCTGGGATCATGACCTGAGCCGAAGCAGACACTTAACGACTGAGCCACCCAGGCCCCCCACTTAGAACTCTTCTTATCTTTTTATATAGTAGAGACTTTATTAATCCCTATATTAAAAATATCTGATTTATCTTCTGCTCTTATATATCGAAAGAAGGCTTTAGAGAGACTTGCATGAGATCTGATTATGTAGCACCTACTTGATTCCATCTACTATCCCTGCTTCTGCTCCTCTGAGGGACAAGTCAGAAGGGAAGACAGGTAATGATGCTCCGATGTCATTGCGTATGGTCCTGTACACAGAGCACACAGTAAAATCTGCGTAAAGAGCGCTCCCTCCCTAGCATCCCACTATTCTTCATTCACACTCCGAACACTTAAGTCTGCCTAAGCGCTGTGAACACCTGAAATCAAAAAGATACCAGAAATTCATGTAAATCCTTGGCCTTTTGACTTTGCCTTGAGAAAGCAGTAAATGAAACTTAACTTTAAAGAAACGTGTCTTTAAAAGCAATGGAAAATGCTTGCTGCGTTTTCCTTTTCCTCTTTTGTAGTGAATGTGGCAACATATTTCAGTGTCCAGGATCAGCAGGAACAGAAACTGAGCAAATATTATCGTTCCCCTAAAGAAACTTGTACATGTACAAATAAGAATTGTAGGGATTTAATAATTTACAGAAATATAGTGCTCAGGTGATCAGTCAAGATATAATTTTGGCTATTTTCACATACTTGAATGATGACTGATTTCAGAATCCAAATGCCTGTTTAGAAAAATGCTTTCAACATACATATTTAATTAGGTCTCGAAATAGAGATTTTACACAATGTCCTAGGAGGCTTAGCTGATACAGGATTTCTTAAAGTTTTAATGCTAAATTGTCCATCTTTAGTAAAAATATGGAACACATATGGGCTAAGTAATGCTAATGCTTAGAAAATGCTCATGAACAAGGGCCATTGCTGAAAACAGGAAACACAAATATGAACGAAGAAAGTACTCATGCTAGCCTTAAGAAGAAAGTGCTTCTAATGAAAAGTGATTAGAAAAGACAAAAGCAGTGAATGCACATAAAAAGCAAATCTCAAACAGCCACATCCTTTTTCAAATTGCTTTTAAAACTCTAAGCACTGTTTTCTTACAATATAATATTTTTGCTAGCATATATTTTTATCATCACTACTGGAAAAAGGAAATTCTACTAAGCGTAAAAACTAAGAAACAGTCTGTCACTTCAACTAGTTTGAGGTCATTTTTGGCCCCTGCTCTCAAACCCCACCACAGTGAGGGCACTTCATGATCAAAATCCCCATTAATGATCAGCTGCCCCTACAACTTGTCCTCAATTCCCACACAGTATGATATACAGCCCAAGAGACTCTAGATCTGTTCCAATCCCAGATGTTGCCTCCATGACTCAGAGCACATACTTTTTTCATATACAATGACTTTTTAGGGCTACACAGTGTTCTATAGAGTTAAGAGGTTATATTTAATCAATAACCTATTGTTGGACACATGAGGTCCCCCCCAACAACTTATCACAATTATAAACAATGATGAGCATATTTTCATATCTAAGTATTTGTCCATGTGTCTAATTATTTCCTGATAATAATTCCTAGGAGGGAAGTTTCTGGGCCAAAGGTATGAACATTTTTAAAGTTCTTAATGTATAATGCAAACCATGGAGGATTTATTTTTTTTTATAACTTCCCTACAAATAAGCTTTTCCAAACTGCTCACAAGGCTGAATGAAACCTGCCCAAAGGGAAGAGGACTGTTGTATTATCAGATTGTGCCTTTGATCCTTAAGAAATATTCTGAGGTGCTCTTGTGATGTTTTCTCCCTTAGTGCAATTCTTGTGTTATACTTGGCAACTGAAAAATAAGCAAAACCATACAGTTCCTTTCTTAGAACTACTACTCCTTGAAGGTTTCCTTTGTCCACTGTCAATTCAGCAACATTTTGGGGTGGAGTCATGACTATAATTAGACACAACCTAAGAGTCTAGGAAATCAACATTGTCCAACTCCCAGTGAAAAGAAGAACATGGGATGAATAAAATATTTAACACACTGAACAAGGGAGATCACATTTCTAGAAAGAAAAGAGCACTGCTGTGTCAGCACTAAGTTTGTGGTCCCTGGATAGTACACTCAGCATGGCATGGACATCATCTGATTCTTAGAAGCCTAATCCATCTCTAATTTATAATCAAGTCAAATCACAAATAGTTTATGAGCATTTGCAGTGTGCAAGATGCCATTCTAAATATTAGGAAGAAAACAAAAAAAAATCCATAAACCACAGAGATTATAAGTTAGGGGAAGAGACCAGAAAAATACATTCAAAATACATTAAAAGAGGGGATAAGATATTTAAACAACATTCCAAAACAAGAACATAAAGGTCACTTGGCAAAGGCCCTAACACGCACTAATGCAGATTACAACAGTTTTTGTAGACAAATCCCATTTTATCCTATAATTTAGGATACCAAATTTGCACTCAACTTACCATTCTTTCCTAAAAACCCAAACAATATGAAATTGAGAAAGCTAGAAAAAAACTTACAAAACACCATTTTTATACATTAGAGCAAAGGAAATTATTTGTGAAGTGTTCAATGATTTGAATTTCCTAGAGAAACACTGCTAGAAAGCTTCTAGAAATAGGCTATGGCATAATTTATTATTACTAGAAAATGACATGGAGTAAAAACAACATATTGTCCATTACAAAATGTTTTTAAAAGCTTCTGTGTTTATAAAAAACCGTATTTTCTGAAATAATCTCTCCTCTTTTAACAAACATACTGCCACACAAGAAAAACTTGATAAAATTCTGTGGATGAATTGCCACTGGTTGGGCAAAACTGAAAGACTCTTGGATGCCAACCACAGCAACCTGGACCAGGATACTCAACCCCGAACCTAAGCTTCAGCTCTGGAGAGGCTGGGAACAGTCACGAGAGGGGTATGGATGGCACTCTGGCCTTCCTGCTCTTCTGGGGGACTTCACGCCCCTCCATCAAATGTACTTCCTAGACCTTCAGAGCAGCAGAAGACTGCCAGGTGAGAACACAAAAGAAATACACAGGAAGGGTGGCAGGAGCTGCAGGTTTTCTTCTCAGAACCAGAAGAGAATGAAGGTCTTGCACAGGGAATGGAGCAAGTCAGACTTTCCAGCCACACTTTCAATGCCACATCCTCTATTTTCATCTATGACTAAAGAAATGATGATCACTTTTTAAATTGGTATAAAGCAAGGAAATTTTACTATTTCATGGAAATTCTGTATTTTCATAAAATATAGTCTCATATGAATGCTGTTTTCATCCTTATATATACGTGAAGACTAAAATATGCTGTCTTATGATTTGGGCTTTTTCAGTGAGTAAAACTATGGGATTTTTTTTCTCCCTCAGTGCTTCAGCTGAACAATCTTATCTTTCTATCCAAACACAATCACCAAATAGGTAATCATGTTACAGCGAGGCTTCCAAACACATTTTTTCCATTCATCCGGATGTCCAGAGATCATCCCATAATGAACAGTAAGAAGACAGCTGGAAAATGGGTGAAAAACAGGAACATCAGGCAAGAGGACCAGACATCAGGGAAAGAAAATGGACAGCAAGGGAAAGGCAGCATGGAGAACCACCAAGACAAAAGAAAATAAAAATAAAAAGGAAAACACAGAAAAAGTCAAAAAGTAATTTTTAAAAAAACATGGAAAAAAAGATTCAAAAATAGTATTCTCAAAAAAAATCTCTTGTATTTCAGGAACGTGCATAGTTCCACTTTTAAAGTTCCTTTCCTCACTCACAAATGTGTTCTGAACTATTCCAGACAGTTTTCTTCTAAGATAGATATTGAAGGCCAGCCACAGAGAGAAGATGAAAGACATAAAATTGGCAAGGCTTTTATTTCTGTTCCTTTTTAAAATCTCTTTCCACACTGACGAAACAAGGTCTTAGCATTCTAAAGCTATTTAGAAGGTGAACAAAGATTTGGAAGAGCGCACCAGATCAAGTGATGCCTCAAGACTCATTCTATGTCTTATACTCACAGAGGATATGGACAAAGTAACAGTGAGCCTGACAACCAGACCTGCACAGGATGTGATACCGAGTAGGATTAGTGACCTGCACAAATGAAGAAGTAGGCTGACATTTAATAATAGGATGACATTTTGGGAAAGCCTCACATAGAAAAGCAAACCAGGAAAAAATCTGGCCAGATCTAAACATAAAATAAGAGAGAACTGGCTAAACATCATCAGATATGTGAAAAATTAATGACTTCCTCACCCTACACCAAAGAACTTCTAGGTTATTAAAAAATCTTCAAGGGCACCTATGTGGCTCAGTCAGTTACAAGTCCAATTCTTGCTTTTGCCTCAGGTCATGATCTCAGGGTCATGAGACTGAGTCCCACATGGAGCCCTGTGCTCAGTGGGGAGTCTGCTTGAGATTCTCTCTCCCTCTCCTCTGCCCCTTGCCACCCACCCCCCGCATACACTCACTCTCTCTCTTGAAAATAAATAAATCTTTAAAAAAATTTTTGAAAACATTTTTACCATTAGATAAAAAAAAATATGATTGGGAGAAATCATAATGGAACATTTCAAGAGACTGGAATCCATAAAAATGTAAAACTTATCTAGCAAAATCATAAACTCAAACATATTAAAGACAAAGTTAATGCTTTTAATATCCAAACAAATCTTACAAATCAATATGAACTATTAACCACAAAGCAAAGGACAAATTCAAAGGAAAGAAATATGAATAGCTGTTAACATTCTACAAATCAGGGCTCCTCTGAAAAACAAGTGCCTTTGGCTTCTAAAAGGGAGTCCTATGTAACAAAAATAATACAGGCTGAAACTTTTAAGGTTGTTCAAGTTGCAACAGGAAGTCATAAGCTTACATCATTTTCTATGAGTGGACAAATCAACCAATTATGCTTCAAATCAAAATGGCTGCCATCAAAAAAAGTCATCATCTCCTCCTATGGGAGCAAACACAAAATTGATAATGGCCAGCACAAAATTATACAAACCACTTATTCTTAGAATCTTAACTTTAAAAAGAAATATTAAAATAATATCATTAACAAAGGTTTAGAGGGAGGCACAGCTCTATAAGTTCTGGTTTGCACGAAGTTACTTAGCACAAAGGCTGAATACATTAATTTATAATACTGTCAGATGCTTCCGGCAAAGAGAACACTCCTGTGCACAGTAACAATCTTAACATGCAGATGCCTCAAAGAAATATATGAAGTGGGAAATCCTATAATAGACATAAGGAGAAATCTTAGGAAAAATAACCTGTCAATTCCTGTGTGCACTACATGTATGTCTCTTTCTATTACCTAAAATACCCTGAAAACTGCTGTGCTTTCTCCTTATTTCTTACACTGATTTCCACAAAGTAGGAATAGTGAAAATTAATTGTATGCACCTTCCAGATGTGAACAACTGTGGTTCAGGTCATGTATACAGGACTATTTTTAATGTACTTAGCATTAAATTCTATATGGAGGATAATGTGCATAAAGCCCAGAAACCCAAGGAGTGACTGATCCAAAATTATTAAATTAGGTTCCTTTCTTCCAGTGTTATTAAAACATTTAACACTAACTAGAAATCTACATCCAAGGTTATAAATTCCCCATTCAATTAATCACCAATCAACAACCTCTTATGGGCTTAATAACAAGAATAGGATAAATATACGCCATGGTCCTTTCCTTAGGGACTTGGGGGTGGAGAGAAAAGAAGAATATGATAATTATAACACTTGATGAAATTAGAAAATGCCACTAAATAATAAACTATGAAGTGTAGATTATAAATATTTAAGTATCAAAGAAAGATAGTTCAGGAAGGAAGTAGGGAATGCTGTGGAGACTTCATGGAAAAGGAGAAAGAAACTGTGCTCAAGAAAAGGTAGAATTTTGACATTTGAAAGAACAGGGATCACATTCTGGACAGGAGACAGCATTAGCAAGAGTAAACCTTGTCCTTGATATGGTCATCAGCCATTAAAGAGATCCAAATCAGATACAATCCAAATTGGCATATCATTTAATAAAGGCGACTGACTCCTGAATCAGCCAATGATAATAATTAAACATAATAACTAACCATAATAATTTTAAGCAAAGAGGAGGCATGATGAAAACAACACTTATGGAAGAGTATTCTGGCAATGACTTGAAGAATGGATCCAAGAGAAATTGGTGTTGGAGAGACCAGGAAAAGAGATGACTGAGACAGTACAACCTCAAGACCTTTAAGACCCAGACTGGGGTTATGGCCCCGGTAACAGAGAGGAAGTGACAGACCTGACCCTGATTTGTAAGTATCAGTAGAATTTGGTGATAACTGATTCCAGATGATGAATAAGAGAAAATGCCAAAGTTTCTAGCCCAAGGGAATTGAAAATTCCAATTCAGTTTTCTTATTCTAAAAATGAGAAAACTCATGCTATAAGACAAAGTATAACCAGAACATGATTGGATGCTGCAGTGTCCGTCATTCTCTTTGGCTACGGTATATTTGAATTATCTTCCTGTGTTTGGAGAATGTCTATCTTATGAGGAAGAACAGCCCCCCCACACTAAAAATAAAAATGTCCAATACTCACATATCAGCCTCCATTGCAGCTATGGCCTGAGATCCTGACCTATTTTCTGCCAATCGGATGTACTAACCACAGACTTTGACTTCAAAGTTAGAAGAATGAAAAGGCAAGGCATGTAGGCACACCATCGTGGCAACTGGTGGCAGCATCTAAATCAGGGTTCCAGCAGCAATGGCTGGAGTCCAGCACAACTGTCAAGTGGCAAGAACAGTGCCCTGGCAGCTTTCATCACCAGACAAGTTCAATGGTGTGATCTTAGGCACTGATCCTAGCTGCCTGGTTTCAAGGCCCTCCCAGAGATTCTGTGAACCACTCCATGTGCTTCAAGTAACCTCCCTATTTAAATCAGAAACTGTTTCGGTGGCATATAATTAATAATCCTGATTGACAAGAGATACTAATTGAAAACTGCTTGTGGGGTGCTGACATGGTGCAGTCGGTTAAGCATCTGGCTCAGGTCATGATCTCAGGGTCATGAGATCCAGCCCCACGTCAGGCCCCACGCTCAGTGAGGAATCTGCTCAAGACTCTCTCTCCTTCTGCCCCTCCCTCCCATGCTCGCTCGCTCTCAAATAAATATATCTTTTTTAAAAGAAAATTAAAGAAAATAGCTTGTAAAATAGCAGTAGAGTGCTTCTTTTAAGAAGATGGGATATCTGTGGGGTGCCTGGGTGGCTCAGTCAGTTAAGTGTCTTGACTCTTGATTTCAGCTCAGGTCATAATCTCAGGGTCGTGAGATCGAGCCCCATGTGGGGCTCCATGCCCAACGTGAGATTCTCTCTCTCCCTCTCTCTCCCCCAGCCCGACTCTCTCTCTCTCTCTCAAAAAAAAAAAAAAAGATGGGATATTTGGAATGAAACTCAGTTACTGTCAATGATCAGGGCACTATTTGTGTAAGACCCACGTTGCCCAGGAGCAATACCTCCAAACTCCTGGTCTCTTCCACAGCTGCACATATATACTTACTTCACTGCCTAACAGAGAGACAGTGTGATGTATTAACAAAAAAGAACATGGGCTTTGGACTCTAATGAGCCTATGCTTGAATAATGACTTGGAAATTACATGCTTGAGTGACTTTGGGTAAGTAACTATTTCTCTGACCTGTCTTCTCATATATAAAAGTTGAAATAACGATGTCAATTCCTCCAAGTGGTTGTGGGGTTTAAGAGAGAGAGTTGATCCCAAAGCCCTCATCCAGTGCCAAGTACATAGGTGTGCTCAATTAAATACCTGCCAACTTCTTAGCTGATTTATATGGGCCAAGTGTGGCCTCACAAGCCTGTCCTGACTTGGCTAATACAATCCCGTCTTTGCCCCCTGATTCTGCAAACCTCCTGGCATCATAAAATCAGTCACTTAGGAACTTCAATGTCTAACGGGCCTGCCTGTAGGTGCTCGTGGGTATTTAGGCTTAATGTGTTTTCCTTTGACTCATTTACTTTTGCCTGCTTTGAGTCATAAGAAGTTCGACCTGCCAGCTCAAGTTTCTAAAGTAATATATTCTCAATGTAGAGAACTGGGAAAGTATAGAAAGTGTACCAAAGATGAAATATCATGAAACTCTCAGAGCTGGAAGAAATCTAAAAGAACGTCAATTCAAACCCTCTTGTTTTCAAAATGAACAAGCTGAAGCACAGAGAGGTCTGAGGATGGTTCCAAGTTCACACAGATCATCGTTTCATCTATTGACAAACTTGTACTGGGCATCTGTGGGTGGCAGCATCATGGAATAGGGCCAGAGCCCAGTCTTCAGGAGGGTCCCGGGTCTAGTGCCACACATTCCGCTCCACGTCCAGAGGCTGAAGTGACCTACCTCCTGCCAACCCCTCACAGCAATATCCCTGCAGTAGCTGTTAAATCCTGAAGACCACAGGCTGAGAAGGGCATTTGGTGCAGTAGCAGCACAACCCAAGGCACGAGGCAGGCCAGGGCACAGCAGGTCTGGGGGACAGTCACCCATCAGCCACAGCGACGCCCACGTGGCAGCAAAGAGCAGATGTGAAACTGGCCAAGCTGGTCAGGGACACCTGAGAAGACACTTCTGGCTGTGCTAGGGAGGTGGGTCTCTTCCTCTGCAGCAGGAGGAGACATCAAAAGCTCATGAAGGCAGGGACGAGGCAGGACAGAGCTGAGATTTGTAATTATGCCAGATTAGAGGGGAGACCATGGGAATTAGGGAGGCCAGGTAAGTGACCACTGCAATGGCCCAGATCACAAGAGAGGACACAATTCCTCCGGCAGAGAGGGAGGAGACCAGAAGAAGAGCACTTCTCAGATGGCTGGCATAACAGAAGAAGGCACGGACTACAGGACAGGACAATCTCTCTCAGAGCTACCATAAATCTGTAGCTGGGACAGAGCCAAACACTAAAGAAGGGAGAGAAAAAAAAAAAAAAGGTAAAAAAAACCTCACATACTGGCAAATGGCCTTCAGAGGGGGAAAAAATGCAATTTGCTGCTCTGAGTCCACTCTCTGAACTCAACTTCACAATTCCATCTGGCAACTAAAGACTTAAGAGACCAGATCCCCCAAAGGCCACTCCCATAAGCTCTAGACACCACTCACACACAGGCAATTAATTCAGAAAGGATAGCAGGGGTCACACTTATTATGAAATGGCACAGGGGGCCTCCTGACCAGACCAACTGCTCTGGTCAGGTTCCCACCTGGGCCAGGTTGTAGGAGTGAGGAGAGCACGACAGGCTCATCTGGACCTTGTGGTAGCAGCAAGCCTCACCCAGAGCTGATATGAATGCCGTGCTGGTGCAGCAGATTACAGACACACCTTAAAGCAAGTCTCCCAGAAGAAACTACATCTACTGCCCTGTTTAATCTCATGGTCTCCACAGGCCCAACACCAATCAATCAGGATCCGTCTGGAACGAGGCTGCATTCTCTCAGGTGTCCTCTCCTCAATTAAGTTTAGTGGAAATGCATCCAGAGCATTTTTTACCATAAAATGCTGACCATGCTTTCAGTAATAACTACTCAGGAATCACACAGACCCAAGTTTATTTGCTTCCTTTGAAGGAAGGAAGACCCCCCCCAAAAAAAACTATGATATATCCTATCGTGGCATTATCTAGAACCACTAAAACAATATACTAGAACTATAAATACCAACAGGATTCATCTCAAAAACATTTTTAGAAACATAAGCTAAACTGTGTCATTTATGTAAATAATATATGTATCTAAAACATACACAGGATAACTAACATTTATGCATACATACATAAGCAATTAAAGTACAAAACAATACCACACAGGTGAAGGCTGAGGCCACTCACACGGAGTCCGGTCTCTCGACAGTTGTTCTCCAGTCTCCCTCCTGACCCCTCACTCTTGCCATGTTACTCTCATTAGGGAAAATATTAAAAGGGAGTTTACTGCATAGGCCTCCACTCAAGTGCCTGACTTCCCTCAGAAGTTTGGTTCTTTCAGTCAAAATATACATGGAGTTTTGTTCAATTAAATTTTATGACCCCAGAATTGTGGAAGAAAGAGAAAGAAGAAAGAAAAAAAGAAAAGAAAAGAAAAAGAAAGAGAGAAAGAGAGAGGGAGGGAGGGAGGGAAAGAAAAAGAAAGAAAAAAAAAAGAAAAAGAGAAACAAAGGAAGGAAGGAAGGAAGGACAGAATCATTTATTACCATGTAGATTTTTTTTTTCTGTTATCTTAAATATTTAGTGATCTGTTTTTAACTCCAGTTTGGGGAACAAAATAGGCTATGAACCTTCCTGAGCCTTTGATACAAGTCTCTACTGAACTAGCAAAACATACTTCAAAGAAACTAAATATTTTGTGTTTAACAATTTAGCTTTCTAGTTTTTTCCTTTAAAATGTATTACTATCAACTTCCTACAAATGGACTATTTCTTCTCTTGGTATCACACAGATTGAATGTAGACATATATATATATATTCAACTCTAGAGAGAGAAAGAATAAAAATCATGGGTAATATCCAAGATTTAGCTGCATACATATTTATAGGAAAAAGAACAAAAATGATATGAAACAAATATCACAAAATGTTAATACCTCCTAAATTTTGGTAATGAGAATATGGATGCCTCAAATTGTACTTTTCAGAATAATGGAAACTTTTTTAAGTTTTAAGTGGAAAAACATGAGGGTGGGGGAATTTGTTACATGGCTTTCTGTAGTGCCTTAAAATATAAATATATATATATATATATATATATACACACACACACACACATACATACACATACTGCCCCAAGTACTTCCTCTAAACTGTTTTATCAGCATGGAAGTGTGATGATTGTAGGATTAAACTCTATGACAACAGTGATAACAACAACTGCCTTGTCCTTTTCTCAAGTCTGGGGTTGCCAGACAAAAATATCTGAACTTCACTTCCCTGATAACCAATTTTTTAAAATCTTTCCAACCCAATATACTTAAAAGAGGAAACAGTAGTCTGGTTTCTTTTAAATTAACAATGAAGGGCAAGTGTTCCTTAATACCTGTATAATACCTAATGCCACCTTCCTAATGACTTAGATGACTAAAGGCATAAAAAGGCAGTTAGTACAAATCCACTGTGTTGTGTAAGTCATGTGTTGGAGGCACCTCTCTGACTCACGGAGCTGTCTCTGAAGAAAAACAATAAAAAGAAACCATCTTCTACTTTAGACTTAACTACGGATGAAAATCAAATAGCATCACTAATCTTAGCATTCAAGTTTCCTGAAGTAATCATTTCTGTTATCATGTACTTAGAAGACAAAATTCTGAAGACAAAGTGCTTTAAGACACCAAAGAAGAAATATAAATGTCATCACATGTATATTCACTGATTTGTCAAATAATCATGGATTGCCAGGAGGTATGATAGGCATAAAATATAATCAAGAATAAGGAGACAATGTCACCTCCTCATGAAGGCAACATGGGAAATAAAGATAATAAACGAAAATATGAATTAGAGATAGTACTTAGTGCTGGGCCTGTGAAAGATGGAAAACCCATCTCAGATAAATGAGGCCTCTCTGAGGAGTTGACATTTGAACTGTGACATGAAGCTTCAAAAAGAAAGGACAGGGGCGCCTGGGTGGCTCAGTCGTTAGGCGTCTGCCTTCGGCTCAGGTCATGATCCCGGGGTCCTGGGATCGAGCCCCGCATCGGGCTCCCTGCTCAGCGGGGATCCTGCTTCTCCCTCTCCCACTCCCCCTGCTTGTGTTCCCTCTCTCGCTGTGTCTCTCTCTGTCAAATAAATAAATAAAATCTAAAAAAAAAAAAAAAAAAAAAAAAGAAAGGACAGACATGGAAAGACTGAAGAGACTGGAGAGGAATGCTCCAGAAAGAGGATCAGCAAGTGCAAAGACCCAGAGTTGGGAGAGAGTGACTGGTGTGTTCTAGGAGATGGCAGACAGCCTCTGTATCCACAGAGTACATGAGAGCAAGTGACATGAGGCTGGAGGGTTATGCAGGAGCCACATCATTCATGCGGAAGCCACTGAAAAGCTTCCAGCTGGGGACAGCACGGCCTGAGATGCACTTTTAGAAGATCACACTGACTGCTTTATGGAGATAGACTAAAGGAAGGCACAAGAGGAAGTGGGAAAACTAAAGTTAGGGAGCTACTACTCGAATAGTCCAGGCAAAAGACATGATGTTGGCTTGAATTAAGGTGGTAGTAGTAAGAGACTCATTCCTCCTACAATAAATATTTTTTTGAACACCGACTATGTACCAAGCACCATTCTAGATGGTAGTGATATACTGAAGAATAAGGCTAACAAGGCCCAAAGTTCTCATTAAGGTGACATTCTCAATGGAGACAAAAATAACAAACCATAAAATTTTAGATGTTATGATGACAAAAAACCAAGTACATGTGATAGCAAGAACTGTAGGGATGGGGATTCACGGGAACTATTTAGTCTGGGAAGTCAAGAAAGATTATCTTTTACTTGAGATCCAATTGATGAGAAAGTACCCAGAAGTACAAAAAAGGTGGGAGAAAGATGAAATAAATAAATAAATTGAAGACGAATCTTGGAGATAAATCAGCCCAACTTGCTTATATGAGTGGTGAGGGAAATAATTTTAGAAACTGCAGATAATGGTGCCATTTTCTAAAATGAAAGATTAGGGGGAAAGCGTCCACAGAAATTTCGGGATTAAGGGTTCCATTTTGGAACTTAACTTTGAGATCATATGAGACAGGCACTGGATGTCAATCTAGAGCTCAGAGAAGTGGCAGAGGCTGGAGATTAAATCCAGGAGAATCTGTATAGAGATGGTAGGGGAAGCCGTGGGAATAGAGGAAACTACACAAGTGGGCTGTGTAACATGAAAAAAGAACTGGGATTCGAATAAAGCCTGAGAAACTAAATTTTAGAGGTTGGAAGAGAGGCCAAGAATAAAGACAGTGAGGTCGAAAGGAAGCCAAGAAAGTGTCTGCTATGGACCAGCTGTTTGCGGTCCCCTTGCATGAAACTCAGATTTTGAAGCCCGAAGCACCAAGGTGACTGTATAACTTTATTTGGAGATGGGGTCTCTAAAGAAGCAATTCAAGTTAAATGAAGTCCTAAGGGTGAGGCTCTGACAGGATTAGTGTCCTTATAAGAAGAGACACCACAGAGCTCCCATTCCCTCGCCCCTGTTTTTATAAATAAATTTTTATTGGAACAAAGACATGCTCATCCAATGTGTACTGCCTATGGCAGCTTTCCTACTACAATGATAGATTTGAGTAGTTGTAAGAGAGACTAGATGGCCCAAAAAAGCCTAAAATATTTACTATCTTACCCTTCACAGAAAAAGTCTGTTGACCCTTGATCTAGATAATTTGCAAAAGCGCTGGACCACTGCATACAGATAGGTCAGCCTGGAATGGCTGTGTAGTGAACAGCATCAAGCTTATCACCAATACACCAGTAATGGGTGGTTACTGCATATTTCTGTGGCTTTTCTGTAGGTTTTAAGGTTTCTAAAATAAAATGATGGAAGTGGAGCAAACAGTAACAGGTAAGAAAAATGAGAATCCATATAATTACCTTGGACCAAATACTATGATTAATTTCAAAGACAATACCCTAGTAGAAAAATTTTCTCCAGCCTATTACTCCTTAATAGACTGAAGAGGAAGGGGATGTAGGAAGATTTCATAATAGAGAAAAATCTAGCCTTTGTCATCCCCTATGAATAATTACAACTACTCTCCTATAGAAATCTTCCATTCTGTCAAATTGGTCTACTGTGTTATCTACAATACCTTTTCCACAACGGTGCCTTTGACCAAACAGAATTCTATTATTTTCCACCAAAATAACACAGCTTTCCACAAAATGTCTGCCAGTCTAAATCTCACTCAGCTTTCAAAGCTCACTTAAATGGCATCTGCTACCTGAATCTCTCTCCCTATTCTTCTTGGCAAAAGGCTGACCCTTCCCTGCTGGGACTTAAGTGTCCTAAGAAAAGCAGAGACAACCTATCAAACATTGCTTTACAATGTTGTAAATTATATCCATACCTACACAGCCAGGTTATCACAGGCAAGCTATAAGAAAGGAATTATTCCTTATTTTTCTGCCCTCCAGCAACAACCATAGATGAGAATGCAAGGCATAGATCCTCTTGATTAAATGTGAAATTGATGATAACCAGTTCTCTAGTTGTAAATGTTTACCTTGTTGTTGTCCTAAGGTTAGTAGAACTTAAGAAATATCATTGGTATGAAATGTTATATTTTCATTTTTTTTAAAGATTTTTTTTATTTGACAGAGGAGAGCGAGCGAGCATGCGCGCATGTGAGCGCGCGCACACACACACACACACAGGGATGCGGAAGGGAAGGGCAGAGGGAGAAGGAGAATTAGACACCCCCCCCCCCAGCTGAGCAGGGAGCCCAATGGGGGTTTGGGGGGCTTGATCACAGAAACTCGGGATCACAACCTGAGCTGAAGGCAGATGCTTAACCGACTGAGCCACCCAGGTGTCCCTGTTATATTTTCAAATGTAATCATAACATACATGTTTAAGGCTAAATATTTGCTTCTCTTTCCCACTGCTTAATAGCCTTAGAGAATCATTAACCCTTCTGAGTTTTACCTGTAAGCCAAGATAGTGAGAATACGAGCCCTTCTACCTAATAGTTCACACTGGGGCTCAATACAATCATCTCAGTGCAAGTGTCTGGCAAAACTGAAAATGCCATACAAAATGTAAGGTCATTTTTTCGCTCTAGTGTGCTGCAACTCTGCAAACAACCCACTGATTGATGTTATGTGAATGTTTCTCAGTAAGAATCTCATTCCAATCTTAGTGAGAAATTGAGGGCTTTTCTGGGCACTTAAGCTTTATGATGCTCAACAGACAGGTCAACTGATCATTACAGCCAAAGTGCTCTCACTAAAGGCCCAGTTACAGAGGCTATGAAGGTGAAGACTTTGAGATCGTGCTGCATTAATCAAATTGATTTTTCTGGTATGATCTGAAACCAGTATTAATATAAAAAAGGAAACAAATGGAAAATAAAGGGCATGATGCCATCCTGGATCTGTATTTTTTTTGAAGCAGATAAAAACCGTATCTAAGCACTAAATATTATCACTTTTAGTTTTTGTGTTAAAAATGTTAAAGTTTTCATTGTAACTACCATTCGCTCTATAAATCTTCTAAAAAATCTTTGGTAAAATTACTAATGACCTAAAACTTTATACTACAACATCTCATATATAAACTTTCATGTATTTATTCTCTCTCCAATATATTTTTTTTTAATTTTATTTATTTGACAGAGAGAGAGATTGAGCACAAGTAGGGGGAGCTGCAGAGGGAGAAAGAGAAGTAGGTTCTCTGTTGAGTGGAGAGCCCAATGTGGGACTCGATCCCAGGACCCTGAGATCAACCCAGGACCTGAGCCAAAGGAAGATGTTTAACTGACTGAGCCACCCAGGTGCCCCTATCTTCTCTCCAATATATTAATACAACTGTATTTTCAGTTTTATCTAGTTTCTTCTACTCTGAATCATCCCTGACGACATCCAGTCAAGGCTTCTCTAAACAAAATAAAATTTGCTGTGACTAAGACAGATAAAATGAACAAACTGCCTGCTATAGGTATGAATGGAAAGAAAAGCACTATTTGACATTCCCTCATCTTGGATTCTTTCAAAGCCCTATTTCTATTCTCCAGGTGTGAGTTTATAGAACTAACCTACAAACGAAGTTTGTACTCCCTATACATCATATTTTCAAACTGTCATCATGCTGATCAGGGTCTATCCACCCACCTAGACCCAATGAAGAAATGAGGGTGGCCTGTCGCTCATTCAATTGGATTTACAACTGGCTAAAATATCACACCCAAGAAATGATTAAAGAACTGACTGATATCTGGAGAGAAATCTCTAGGAAGTAGATTAGCATTGCCCCAGCTGCCCAAATCAGTCATGATCAAAGAACTCCTCTTACTTCACCAAGGACATGGCCACAGGATCCTTTCGACAGTGTTCCAAGGAGCTATTACCAACAGATCATATTTGGCAGAGGCGATGAAGCATATTTAAAGTCCCTGGGTTAGGTTTCCGGAGGGAAATGTCCTTGCTCTCATCAAATCTCACATTTTTCATCACTGATTCTGAGATACCCCTTAATTATTTGTCAATGACTAAAAAAAATTTTTTTAATTC
The DNA here is from genome assembly GCF_054177405.1 of Leptonychotes weddellii. NCBI lineage: Eukaryota > Metazoa > Chordata > Mammalia > Carnivora > Phocidae > Leptonychotes > Leptonychotes weddellii. The sequence continues at coordinate 83,069,117 of NC_138372.1, forward strand.
TAAGGACCTAGTGGCAAGTCAAAATCAAAATTTATTTAAAAAGGCCAAAAGTTTTTTGTTTTTTTTTTAATATCTTGAATTTATTTCACATTTGTTCATGGCCACTCCCTGTTCTAAACTAACTGGAGACTCTAGACTGATTTACAAGGGCCCCTATCACTGTATATCCACCCACAGATTATCTGGGATATGGGACTTAAGACGAGACTAGACTGGACACACCTCAAGACAGGCAGTCACAAACTGCTGGGTACTCAGGGCAGAGCTCTAGATACTCCTGAATCAAAATGGGGTTTGTGAGTTGGGAGAACTCAACAGTGCAGCACAATTCATTGTCATTTAGTTTCTCTCTGGATCATCTGCTGCCTGGCATCTGGTCCATAAGCACTCTGTGAGTGGCTCCCATTTGCCCTTTGTTACATTTTGGGGAAGAAGAGTAAAGTAGTTTCGCTCTTCAGAAGTACATGATTCAATATTAGGCACTTACCATCTGAGAAAAGAGCTAAACGTTAAGGCAGAAGGTCTGGGTTCTGGACCTCGTTTCATCCCTAACTTGGAGAGTTCATTAGTTTTCTATGACTGTTCTAACAAATTACTACAAACTTAGCTGCTTAAAACAAAACATGGATTATCTCACATTTCTGTAGATCAGAAATATAACATGGGTTTCACTGGACTAAGTTCAAGATGTCAACAGGGCAATGGTCCTTTCTAGAATCTATTACCTCGTCCTCTCCAGCTTCTAGAGGCTGCTCACATTCTTTGGCTCAAGACCCTCTTCCCCCATCTTCAGAGCCAGCAATGTTGCATTTCTCTGACCCAGATGGGAAAGATTCTTTGCCTTTGAGGACCTATGTGATCATACTGGGCCGACACAGATGATCCTAAATAATCTTCCCGTCTCAAGGTCCTTAATCACATCTGCAAAATCCCTTTTGCCATGTATGGTAACATATCCACAGTTTCCAGGAATTAGGACATAGACATTGGGAGGCCATTACTCTGCCTACCACAATGAGCAATCTTGAAAACAGAAGTTTCCCTCTTTGCGATACATCTGCAAAAGGAAAGGTCTGGACTACATCAGTTCCAAAGCTCCCTTCAGCCCTATTTTACCCAGGTGGGTACACATTAAGAATTCTAACAGGCAGCTTCTCAGAACATCACAAATTACAGATGCTGGAGGGCAGCAGGCACAGTCTACTCTCCCTTCTAGCCGTGATCCATCTGCCATGATGAGACAATTACAGAGAGAAATGTTAGCAAAACAGACTAAATGATTTGTGAAAAGAATTACAATAGGACAATTATAAATCCACTGCTAGCCTCCAGAGTGAGTGGATGGGGGTGACTGTGCTGCTTACTACAGCACTCTTGTGTTTTAAATCTGGGTTGACTCATTATGTGATAGAGTCAAACAACTGTCCCTCAACCATCTGTTCCCATTATTTACATAAGCTTTTATGTGGTCTCCTCTCCTAGCTGCATTGTTAGCTAGCCATATAAAAACACAAAGTCACTGCCATGCTCTACATTAAAGTGTATTAGAATTAATTCTGAACATAAAATCTAGGAGTAAGGCTTCTTTATACCAGCTCATTTTTACCTCAAACATAAAGTACACCATTAAGTACTAACAGTATTTTAGTTTCTTGGTGGCCATTTCCTTTACATCAACCACAGTCCTGTACAGTATTTCCTGTAAAATAACCACATCATTATTTTTTTCTCAAAGTGGGGACGTTTGGCAGCTGAAGTTGCAAGGAACCTACCAAAGTTTACTCTATTTATGTTAGCCCAAAAACATCCACCCAAAACGCTGAATGCACATATGAGAACAAAATTTTAAATATTAAAACTTTGATTTGGGGGGCACCAGGGTGGCTCAGCAGGTTCAACATCCGACTTGATTTTGGCTCAGGTTAGGACCTCAGAGTCAGGAGATCAAGCCCCAGGTTGGCTCCACACTCAGCAGGAAGTCTGCTTGAGATTCTCTCTCCCTGCCCCCCGCTGCATGCCCCTCCCCCCATGTACACGTGTGTGCTCTCTCAAATAAATAAATCTTTCTTAAAAATCTTGTTTTTTAAATCTTAAAAAAATATCTTCATAATGCCTAAGTATGGCTTATAATTTTTTTCTAATATAGTTATTGACACGTTCAATGTAGAAATAGATCACGGTCTTTCTATCTTTTTAATCAGAAAAAATGAGGGTCCTTTTGAATGAGATTCAGGCATCCGAGTTAAGAGATCTGCTATTTTACACATTACATACATGTTTTATTTCATTTAAAGAACTAAAATTTAAGTGAAACTTAAACTTTAGCATTCCCTGTTAATGTAACAAAACTGCTTGTAACTCCTTCACCAACATAACAAAAACCACTTGTAATGCCTTCACCAAAGGTTATACCCTCCCTTCAAGGGAAGTTCCCCCTCAACCATGTATGTAGTTTCAAGAGGAATGTCACTTGCAACATACAGGGACAGGAACATACAGCCAGGGAAAACCAGACAGCCCTATTTAAATAAATAACCCTATTTATTCAAAATAAATACTGGGCATGTTAAAAGCAGGCTTCTCACGACCTTCCATGTGTTATTATATAGACTCATTTTTAAGATAGCTGAAATAATTGTGAAGATTAAGTATTTTTACATATACTTTTATTTATTTATTTGAGAGAGAGAGAGAGAGAACACACGTGGCGGGGGTGGGAGGGGGGCAAGGGGGTTGGGAGAGAGAGAATCCTAAGCAGGCTCCACACCCAGAGCAAGCCCAAGGTGGGCTTGATCTCACGACCCTGAGGTCATGACCTGAGTCTGACATTAACCAACTGAGCCACCCAGGCACCCCCCCACATATACATTTTTAAGTTTTGGGTATCAAGCCGAAAATAGCCACTCAGATAATGTGATAGATTAGCGGGGGGGGGGGGCATTAGAAAGAAAAGCTGTACCCAAATATCAAGAGAGGGAAGGTATGACTACTGAAATGATAAAGGCAAGAGAATATTCAGCAAGAGTTAGAAAGAGTGGCTTTCTGGAGCACCTGGGTGGCTCAGTCGGTTAAAGATTAAAGGCTAACTCTTGATTAACTCCGGTCAGGATCTCAGGGTCCTGGGACCCTCTCCATTTGCCCCTCCCCCTGTGCACAGTGTCTGTCTTTCTCTCTCTCCGATAAGTAAATAAATCGAAAGAAACAAAGAGGAAAAAAAAGTGGCTTTCTTCCATTAGTGAGATGGAGAAAACACCTAGAATTTAAAAGAAACAACTGATTAGAGGCTTGGGGGGACTATGGTTTGCAGAAGGAATATCACCTATTTTCAGCATCCACAAGAAAGGGTTTTTTGACTATATAATCACTAAAAATATCAGTCTTGATAAGAGAGCCACATGTGTGATGTCTAACCAAAAATTAACATGAAAGGGACCTTTTCCAAATCTGAAACTTTATGATTCTGTGATCCTACTGAAGACTCGCTTTAGAAGAATCAGCTCAACTCCTGATTACAGGAGTTGCCTGACAAACTCAATGGAAAACACACACACACACACACACACAAATGGACAGACTTTTCATTCTGTTAAGCTAGCCAGCAGCTTCCAAAACCTGAGCTTAAGACTGTCACTGCTAGGTGATGGGTGCATGAGGGCCTGCTGTACTAGTCCATATTCTGCTTGGAATTTTCCACTACTAAAAGGCTTTTAGATGACTGATAGGACTATAAACGCTAATGAGAAATGTACAAAAATTGTTTAGCTTCTAGACAATCATAGGGAAAAAAAATGAAGATAAAAGAATTATGGGCAACAAGCATTAACATTACGTGATACAAAGATTAGACAGAGATCCTCCAGATCAGCTGAAATTATTTTAATTACCAAATAGACACTCAAATTGGTTTGCTATAGTAACAACACTGCAGAAAACCGAAGAGGTAGGCAAAGAGCTGGGATGGGATCAAAACTAATTTATCTTCATTAACTGAAATAAATATAAGTCCAATTGCAAATTAGATTTCTGACACCAGAAGTTTAAGTCATTTGATTATTTTACACAGAATGAAAACTCTCAAATAATGATTCAAAACAAAAACATTCCAAAGTTCCCAGGTGAGAGAAAAAGCACCTTTGCCCTTGAATAATCTAAGTCACGACATGCTTCATAGTTTGAAGAAATCTGACAAAAGACAAAATAAACCCTAGTAAAAACAAAAACATAAAACCTATGATAGCGCCATCCTTTGGTTTTATAAAAACACATTTGTGATCCAACTTGTAGGATAAAGTCCCAATTTTCTTGCATTCTCACTTTATCCTCCAACTAGACATCATAAATTTTTATTCACCTAAAACTAAACTCAGGGGCGCCTGGGTGGCTCAGTCGGTTAAGCGACTGCCTTCGGCTCAGGTCATGATCCCGGGGTCCTGGGATCGAGCCCCGCATCGGGCTCCCTGCTTGGCCGGGAGCCTGCTTCTCCCTCTCCCACTCCCCCTGCTTGTGTTCCCTCTCTAGCTGTGTCTCTCTCT
>NC_138372.1:83074148-83093907 GCF_054177405.1 Leptonychotes weddellii
CTCAGTAAGTACTTAAAGAATAGATGAATTCAGATTTTTAATAATTGTGATAGTTCTTGGGCACTATAACTAAGCAAATATTATAAAACATTTAAAATTATATAGTATCACTATTTACATAGTGATAATAGTGTAAACACTCCATTGGTTTATTTTTAAGTAGCAATAAAGCTACACTGGAAACAAAAGAGAGAACATGAAAAAATGTAAAAAAACAAATTCTGTTATTTTGTTAGTCAATAAAGCCTTTTTTAAATTAGTGAGTAAAAAATACCCAGTATAAATAGATTATTTACAAGACAGAACAGTAAATAGAAGGCTTAAGTAAGAATAATTAAAAGTAGTTACTGGGGAGGGGCGCCTGGGTGGCTCAGTTGGTTAAGCGACTGCCTTCGGCTCAGGTCATGATCCTGGAGTCCCGGGATCGAGTCCCATGTCGGGCTCCCTGCTTGGCGGGGAGTCTGCTTCTCCCTCTGACCCTCCTCCCTCTCATGCTCTCTGTCTCTCATTCTCTCTCTCTCAAATAAATAAATAAAATCTTTAAAAAAGATAAAAAAAAAAATAGGGCGCCTGGGTGGATCAGTTGGTTAAGCGACTGCCTTCGGCTCAGGTCATGATCCTGGAGTCCCGGGATCGAGTCCCGCATCGGGCTCCCTGCTCAGCAGGGAGTCTGCTTCTCCCTCTGACCCTCCTCCCTCTCATGCTCTCTGTCTCTCATTCTCTCTCTCAAATAAATAAAAAAATCTTTAAAAAAAAAAAAAAGTAGTTACTGGGGAGTAGAATAAAGTGAGGGGGAGTGGCACAGGTGACTATTATTTTTGAGTTTTTAAAATTATCATAGGTACTTCATTGACAATCTAAAAATTTCTTGGGGCGCCTGTGGGGCACAGTTGATTAAGCATCTGGTTCTTGGTTTCAGATCCAGTCATGAGCTCAGGGTCCTGAGATTGAGCCCTGCATCAGGCTCTGCGCTCAGCGTGGAGTCTGCTTGGGACTCTCTCTCCTCTCCCTCTGCCTCTCCCCACCATTCTCTCTCCCTCTCTCTCTCAAATAAATAAATTTTTGTAAAAGTTAAACTTAAAAAAAGTTTTTAAATAAAAATTTCTCAAATTTTCTAAAGAAATGAATAGGGTAAAGAAGATCATAAAAGTCCTACAAATAATCACTCATATAGAAGCCCAGCTCAAGTTACTCTTGATGTGTACAACACTGAAACTACATTAACTTAAATGTAGTCTACCATTTCAGGCTTTACTTAATGAGATAGTTCTATCCTCTTCCCACTGAGAACTATACCCATTAAAAAGTTAACCCCAAACTGTTTTTTTTAAAGTTTTACTGGGAAAGTTAACCCAGAAACAAATCTATTGAACAGTAACACTAAGCGGATTCTAAGATGCACAGAATTAATTTCAGTAAATTCCGTAATCAAATAAAGAGCCCATATGGAGGCCTCTTAACAAATATTAAAGGAAAATAATGAAGAGGTTAATTTCTATGAGTTCACCCACCCAGTTGAAATTCCCTACTGTTCTTCATGTTTGAAACACAAAATCAGACAAGGAAACCCAGCCATGTATGACAGCGTTTCCTGGTTTGTTAAAGAAATGCAGCTTTTAAGGTTTTTATTATAGCACAGGGGATCTATGAAATTTAGTATTCACTAAATAAGGAACATATTACATGTACCTAGTACAAACCAGATATTGAGGGGGGAACCTCAAAAACAGAAGTTAGACCAATCCTTTCTGAAATAAAATATTACTATGCATTTACCCATATCTCTTTTTCTATACACCCTCACTTATAAACTAAGATTGGAGGGAAATTTTTTTTAAATTTTAATTTAATACTTCCAATATTCTAGATTTATGCATTCCAAAAGCTCACATTCTTTTACAAAAATAAACTAAGCTCTGAATATTCAGGAATCAATTACAGAATGTATTTATTATTTGTGGCCAGTGCCCATTTTACCCCTGGGCCAACCTTCTGCAGCCCCATTAAGACATGGTAAAATTTAAATCATTCCACTGCCCTTGCTTTATTTTGAAGCTACAAAGGTCTGGTAAGCCAATCAGATGATAATGATGGCTTCAAAATAGGTACGGGATTTATCAGAAGATTTTAATTAACTCTTCCATTTCAGCTCTTCTCTGACTACGGATAACAAAGGCTCTCAAAATGCTTATTCACAGCCATTTTATTCATAGTATCCACTCCTTAGATTCATTCCACACATGACATGGTATCAGATTTCAATAAACCATAACGAACTTCTTGTTCTTTTTTCAAAAGTACAAAGTCCATGCATTTTTGGTATGGAGATTTAGAAACTACAGGCAAGTATAAAGAAGAAAAATTTAAAACACTTATAATCCCAAGACCCAGGGGTTATAACTACAGTCACTATTTTGATGTAAATTCTTCTTGTCTTTTCACTATGCATTTGTATGTGGGCATGTATAAACCCATTTTACATTTAAAAATGGTATCATTATGTACATACTCAAAATAAGAGACTCTTAAAGGTAAATAAGTGCATGATAAACCTGTGAATAAGTCAACACACACACTCATTTTAAGTATCCTTAGTGTACAATACCTCTGATGTTTTCCAGTCATAAATTAACCCCTTTCAAAAACGGCCCTCATACTTTTAAACCACTGGGTCCCTTGTAGTGCTCTAAAGCAACTAGTTTTAAAATGTCCTATTGCAGAAAATCAGTAAGAACACAGTTCTATCAAATAATTTGGTCTGATATTTATATAGACTACTCCATTCAACAACAGCAAAATATGCATTCTTCTCAAATCATATGGAATATTCATGATAGGCCAGATTCGAGGCCTAACAAATTTTAAAGAATAGAAAGCACAGAAATTATATTCTCAGACACAGTAGAGTCATACTAGAGATCAATAACATAAAGACAGCTGGAAAAAAAATCCAGATAGCTGGAAATTAGACAACACACTTCTTAGTAATGCATGTGTCACAGAAGATGTTTCAAGTAAAATTTAAAATATTTTAACTACATGTAAATGAAACTATAGCTTATCAAAATATATGGGATGCAACAAAAGGAGTGACCGGAGGGGAGTTTATTGCACTGAATGCATATGTTAGAAAAGAAAGACTAGGGCGCCTGGGTGGCTCAGTTGGTTAAGCGACTGCCTTCCGCTCAGGTCATGATCCTGGAGTCCCTGGATCGAGTCCCGCATCGGGCTCCCTGCTCGGCGGGGAGTCTGCTTCTCCCTCTGACCTTCCTCCCTCTCATGCTCTCTGTCTCTCATTCTCTCTCTCTCAAATAAATAATAAAATCTTAAAAAAAAAAAAAAAGAAAAGACAGACTAAAAATCAATAACCTAAGCTTCCACCTTAGGAAACTAAGGAAAGAAGAGCAATTTAAGCCTGAAGCCAACAGAAGAACAGACATAATAAAAATTAGAACAGAAATCAATGAAATTGAAAATAGAAAATCAATTAAAAAAAAATCAATAAAACTAAAAGCTGGCTCTTTGAAAAGATGAAATTCCTAAATCTCTAGCTAGGCCAAGCAAGGAAAAAGAGAATACCAATTACCACCATCAGAAACGAAGGAGGGGTCATTACTACTGAGGCCGTGGACACTAAAAGGATAATAAAGGACTATCATGAAGAACTCCATGCCCACAGATTTAGTAACTTAGATAAAATGGAACAATCCTTGAAAGACACAAATTACAAAATGCATTCAAGGAGGAACAGATAATAGTCCTCTTTCGGCTACAGAAACTGAATCAGTAATTAATCTCTCAAAAAGAAAACACCAGGCCCAGATGCTTTCACTCGTGAGTTCTACCAAGCATTTAAAGAATGTGATAATGCCAATTCTCTAATATCTTACAGGTTACAGAAGCAGGGAGGACACTTCTAAAAGGGCCCTATTGACAATTATAAATGTTTTGCGGTTCGGGAAGTAGGTGGGACTGCTTTAACATTCAATCCATGAAGAGTTGCTGCTTCAATATGCTGAATGCAGAAGGTATTTGGGTCACTTCTTGCTTCTTATAGAACAATACGTATATTTTAAAGAGGTTGTACAAGAACCTTTTTTAGATTGGTGCCACGTAAAGACATAAGGTAGTAAGGGAATAGGTTAATCAAAGGCTGTTAACACTCTTTTTTCTCTACAGTTCCTGCACTTTGAAAGATACTCTTTTGGATTCCAACCATAAGTGCAGCTGCATTCCAGGGTGCTTGGCCATTGGCAAATATGCCAAGTGTCTTTTTTTTTTTTTTTAAAGATCTTATTTATTTATTCATGAGAGACAGAGAGAAAGAGAGGCAGAGGCAGAGGGAGAAGCAGGCTCCCTGCAGAGCAGGGAGCCCGATGTAGGACTCGATCCCAGGACCCTGGGACCATGACCTGAGCTGAAAGCAGACGTTTAACCGACTGAGCCACCCAGGCGCCCCCAAGTGTCTTGTTTTAAAGACATTTCATTGTCTTTTCATATTTCACAGGGCTCCTATAATCCATCAAGGAAGTTCTCCAAGGTTACAATTCCAGCACAACCCAAGGAAACGTGGGGGGGGAAAAAAAAGTAGCAAAAGCTGCGTCAGGGGTTCTGGTCAGGGCGGGATGGGAAAAGGGTGTTCAGAAATAAATAGTAGTATGAAAAAGAGGAGGAGAAAGCACTGAATGTATTGAAGGGGAGGAAAAAAAAAAGGAAAATGTCCAGTTGGCAAGAGCCCAGGATACAAGTACAGCATATCACAAATACCTCTAAAAGCCAGAGTGCAGAACTATAAACCACTGGGAAGAACTGAAAATTCTGAGCAGGCGACTAGCATGTTCAGAGATGCTTTTTAATACACATATGGCAGCCACGTGTGGAATGGCCTAGAAGGGAAAGGCTGTAGGCAGGGATACCTCAAGGCTATGTGTCAAGGCTACTAGAGAGCTAGACAGACCCTGATGGCAGTGTGATGGGGAAGAGTGGTGGGTACCAAAGGGATGAGGAGAAGGATGGGGATAGACGGTGGGAGTATCAGCATATACAGGAGCCACGTGTCTTAAACTGTTTCATTCACACTATTAGGAAATACCAGGCACATAGAAGGTTCTAAGAATACAGTGATATAGCAGTGTATATAAACTTCTTGCCCTAACAGAGTTCAAAACTGTGTGTGTGTGTGTGTGTGTGTGTATTTGGTGGGGGGAAGGTTGGTAGAGAAAGAAAATAAACCATTTTTAAAGTATATACATCCCATGTTAAAGGAATTATGAAAAAAACTAAAGCTATGTAAAGGAAGCAGGCACTGTCAAAGGGGTTGGGGGAAATAGCAGAGGTCACTATTTTGTTTCAAATGTCCAGGAAAGGCATGTGCAATGAACACATTACAACAGAGATCTGAAAGAAGCTAGGGAAAACCCTCCTCCACTCCATCCCTATTGTGGTAAATTTATTTCAAAATTAAAAGTAGCATTAATATTTGGCTATAGGCCAAGCTATAATTAGGCTCTATTCTAAAATGTCATTAATATATAAAAACATTAAATAGGGCATACTTTACCTAGGCCAAAAAGTATAAATGTATGGCCACATATATAAATACACTTTTTCATTTATTTCATTCATTATACTAAAATGAGCAAATGATTATCCCTTTCTCTAGATCAGAACTGTCCAGTACTGGGCGCCTGGGTGGCTCAGTCGTTAAGCGTCTGCCTTTGGCTCAGGTCATGATCCCAGGGTCCTGGGATCGAGTCCCACATCGCCACATCGGGCTCCCTGCTCGGCAGGCAGCCTGCTTCTCCCTCTCCCACTCCCCCTGCTTGTGTTCCTGCTCTCGCTATCTCTGTCAAATAAATAAATAAAAATCCTTAAAAAAAAAAAAAAAAAAAAAAACTGTCCAGTACTACTAAATACTCAAAATGAAGCTAGGCTAAATTGGGATATGCTATAAACACAAACTGAATACTGAAGAATAAAGGGAAAAAGAATGTAAAATAACTCATTAATACTTTCCATATTGATCACATGTTAAAATGATAGTATTTTAGAGAAAATGGGTTAAATAAAATGTATTATTAAAACTAATTTCACCTATTTACTTTTTTAATGTGGTACCTAGAAAATTTTAAATTTAATAGAACATATATGGCTTGCATTTGTGGCTTGTATTTGCATTGGATAGCAGTGTTCTAGGCAGTTTCATTACTTATTAATCAATTTTTTTATACTGCTGTGGCTTATGCAGCAAATCGCTTTGAAACAAATATGAATTTAGCAAAAACGAAAATCAGAGACAGGAGCACCTGGCTGGCTCAATCAGGAGAGCATGTGACTCTTGATCTCAGAGTTGTGAGTTTGAGCCCGACGGAGGCTGTAGGGTGTACTTAAATAAATAAAAGTAAAACTTAAAAAAATCAGAGACAGTATTGAAATACAATTTCCAGAAATTTTTATTAACATCTGTATTGTCTCCCTAATACTTCTCTTCTTCTTCTGAAGACAGAACCCTTCTTTCAGACACTGCTATAAACATTTAGCTCCAGAGGAAGCTACCAAATTCTAAGAGTCCACTACTCTGGACATAGCTGAGTGGCCAAGGAAGGGAATGGGGGTACAGAATGGCTGAACAGAAGCACACTATACTGTTGGCCATAGTTAGTGGTATAAGGGTGGGGGTGGGGCAAACAGCTAACTCAACCTGGGGTAAAACAGTCTCTCCCTCTGATCTGTACTCCTTCTTAATCATTTTGTTCCGAGTGTGTTTCTTTTATACAGTGTATAGTTGGATCTTTCCTTGTGAGTCAAACTTTTTAAGGATTTTTACCCAAACAGACTTTTTCTTTGATAGTATTTTCACATCAGTTGTGGGCTCCTCCTCTCTCTTGCATGTTCTTGTGGCTCTTTTTGTTTTTGTTTTTTGTTTTTTATGAAACATTCTTGCTCATGGCAAAGGTTGAGGCAAGAGTGTGAGAGATAGCTTAAGGAGATTTGCTTTTTTATTTTTTACTTAGAGTTAATTTGAAATTTAATTCTTGATCCTCATTTCTAAATTTTTTCTTCGTATTGCTCTGTGTTGTTTGGGGGATATTATTGGGAGAGAGCACAGATTTAGGCAGGAGGTATTATCTCTCTGGAAGTTTTCCCCACTGATTTGTTTGTTTATAACTGCAGCTGTGAAGTTGCAAAATATTAAGGTCAAGATCTACAGGTGGTCATCTACCATGTTTTCTACCATCTTGAGGATACAGTCTACAATGAGAGCTGAAGCAAGCATATTGAGACAAGGTAGAGATAAATGATGGTGAGGGAAATAATGGTATTTGAATTCCTTGTTCCGAGTGTTCCTGAAGCCCACTTCTATGCTGTACTTCTCAACAGTTTAGCCTGTTGAGATTTATGGTAGGATGTATGAGTCAACAAATTCTCCACATTATGCCCACTCTGGGGCCTAAGGTTCTGGAGTCAGACTACTTGGATTCAAATCCTGGCTGTAATATGTGCCGTTGTGAGTAAGCTACCTATACCTCTTCATGCCTCAGTTTCTGATATATAAAATTGGGACAATGAAAGTACCTACATAATACGCTATTACTAGAATTTGACTAGATAATATATGTGAAGCCCTTAACACAATACAAATGCATATAGCTAGTGCTTAATATTAGCTCTCAATAGTACTAGTGGTAACTCAAATTGGACTTCAATTATTTACAACTCTGAGTCCTCACTAACCCAATATAGATTACTCTCTCTTAGAGTTACTACTTGGTATAGGAGATGGATAAATTTATGTATGTATGTTTTTTAGGAGGTAGTTGAATTAACTAGCAAACTAGTTAACAAAGAATGAGGAGGCATACTCAAATCTCCACATTAGCAAGCAAATACAGAAAAGGGTTGGGACCTAGAAAGCCAAACACCATCCCATGCTATCTGCACCAAGTTTCTTCACCCACCCACCCCGCCTCACTCCACAGTGTTATGCTGAACTTATAAACTCAGACACTGGAACACATGCTGCTGGATGAGGCTTGTGTCCGGCTTGTGTCCCATGAGTTGTGATAGGTAATCCTAGCGTGAAATATATCCCTACAGAGGGTGCAGGTTGAAAGAAGAATATTCCTCCTGGAAGGAGAAAGACCTTCAACAAAGAAACAGGCATATCTGGGATACTGGAACTGAGAAGTATCTGGGATGGGACTGTCTTACGAGAGGGTGTAACTTTCATTCAAGTTTTCCTTTTTTTTAATGTATAGAACTATCAGATTACTTAACCATTTTTAAGATTTTTCTTCCTGTTAATCTTTGCTGGTATCTACAAATATCTAATAAAGTCTATCACACACATTTTTCCTTTTGGATTGGTGCATGATAGGAAACCAAGCTATAACCAAGGTAAACATGCCCTTGGCACTACCTTCCACAGCAACATGACTTAGAGGAGAAGAGTTCTCCTAACATTCTAGGTGTTAACCAGCAGCAAAAACAGAAAAGACCCAAGGTGCAGTTGGAAACAAGGTAGAGATGGATACAGTGCAGAGAAGCATGCACCACATGGAAACTGAATCTTCATTTCCAAAGTTAGAGAAAGAAGAGTAGGGAGAGGAGGTAAAGGAAGGGGGTTAACTTTTGGCTTACATGGGTTTCCAATCATCAGTATCACATGGCCTTGAACAGATGGTTTCTAAAATAGTCATTCTCATACCTATTCACTTTTCATTTGATTACAACACTCAGCCCACCTTAACCAGAAAAACACTAAGGCAAAAAAAAAAAAAAAAAGGCAAATTTTATATCCCAAGAGGGAATTTTTATTTTATCTTTGATTTTAAATGCTCTTGTCAATTAAGGTGGAAAGCATTTTATTCATAGGCACAGGGTAAGAATATTTTCATCTTTATTTGCAAGAGGGAAAAAAAAAGTCACAACACACCCTATACTTGCTCTTAAGAGTTTTTTTCAATACACAGGAAGTCAAAGGGAAACAGAAGTACTCCCAGGGGATGCTGTCCCCAAAGGGAACTGGCTTGAAAAATAATTCCTCCCAAATCAGGATGTTGCTGGAAGTCAACAGATAATAGATCAGTCTTTTTTTTTTTTTTTTTTTAATGTATCCAATGTTACCATTAGGCAACATCAGCTAAATGTGTTTCAACAAATACATGAATCTATACCACTTACAAAATGTGTAATCAAATCAATAAAGTGCTTTTTAAATAATATTTTGAGAAGTAGAAAAATTGATTCCATTTTTACTCATTTGCTGATTTTGAAAAAAGACACTTTTTAAACATTTCAGATTTTATTACATACAATGAAATGGAAATATGATTTCAATTACACTACAGTGATATATTTTTTTCATCTCTAACTCTCAACAAGGTGGAACTGATTTCTGGAAAGGCCAGGCCTGAGAGGCACAAATGAATTATACCTCCAACCAGGGATTCTGGTGCTAAGCAACTACTGCTAGAGGAATGAGTACCAGAGGTTTGCACTTTTATTAAAATGGAATTGAGATTGTACCTGAACATTTAATACAAATTTTTGACAGGAGTATATAGGAAGGGTTTTTCCCTTGTAAAGATAATAAAATTCCAAATTTCTTGCCTCTCTTTTTTGTTTTCTTGTTCCTAAGAATATACAACCTTCCAAAAAAATTGAATTCACAAGTATCTTCCTAGGAGACTATTCAAAATCTTTCCTAAGTGTTTTTGAAATAAAATTTCTTTCTGATTAAAAAAGTAAGACATTCTTTGCATACAATTTGTAAAATATAGAAAAACATTAAAATCATCTGTAATCTAACCACTTAAAAATAAACACGGCTAACATTTTGGTAAACTTCCATCTAGGTTTATTCATATATTCTTAGTAAAACTGGGATCATAGTCTACATGCTGTCTTTATAACCTACTTTTCTTTTATTGTGAGGGTTTTATAAAAATATCACTCTATTATTCTACCAAAATATTTAAATGGCTGCAAATTATTCCACTGTACTTTTGAAACTCACCTTAACCAACTCTCTTCTATTGAATGGCTATTTGAATTGCTTCCATTTTTTAACACAAATTATTAGGTTAACATTGCATCTATCAACTAGTATCTAAATATGTGAGATTTTCTAAGTATTTCCCCAGATAAATTCTTAAAAGTATAACCACTAGGTCAAAAATCATTCTAAAGTTTTGTATATACCATGACAAATCCTGACCAAAAACGATATGCCAGAAACCATTCGAAGAGTTAAAACAGTGACATTTTGATGGCAGACAATGGCAATGCAGATGGCAATACAGGAGGCTCCTGAATTTCCCTCTTCCCATGATGCACCAAATATATGGCTACATACAGAGCAATGCCCTCTGAGAGAAACCCAGAAAAAACGAGTAATTCCTATACGTCAAGCGACTGAGAAAATAAACAGAGACAGGTGGGAAAGGCTGAGACACATGCTAACCATAAATCCCACCCCTGGCACAGCACTGTACAATTGGGAGGGAATGCCAAATCCTAGCTTTTCCGTGAAGAGTGAAGGGTTTGGACCACACATCTAGCACCCCAATTTTTAAGGCTCCCACCCAAGGGATGAACCCCAAATAACCTAGTTCTGAAAGCTAACAGGGCTTGCGTTCTATAGCAAGGACTATAGCAAACAAGGTAGCAATTAATGGGTGTACAAGCATTTGCCACGGCTATCCTCCCAGGGCTCAGAACAGAGGAAGGCAAAAATGCCCATCTCTATCTTTCTCTGAAAGAAGCCTAACCGAACACTTTACAAGCTGCTGCCTGAGGGTCCAACTTCTAACTAGCATCCATGTAGGCTCCAAATGCAATTCTCACCAGAGCACAGAAGAGATAGTAGGCATTTCCCCCACATTCCCCCTCCAGCTCACTCCAACAATAAAACCAAGTCACCAGTATCTCCCTGGAAGGAACTCATCCACACATCAACCACCCCAAATTTATGGCTGCCACCCAAGACACAAACCCCCAAACAACCTGGCTCTGATAGCCAACAGGACTTGCATTCACCAGTCCCATAGGACTATAGCTAACAAAGAAGCCATTTTTTTAAAACAGCAGAGCAATAGTACCCATGGATATATATGCTGGCTCAGCACAGAGGAAGCAGGCAAAAATGTCCATCTCCCAGTTTCTCCCTAGAAGGGGTTTTACTGCATATCTTTCCAGCCACAGGTGGAGCTTCCAATCAGCCTGCAACTAGGTGCTGACTATGATCCTGTCCTTTGGCACAATGACAGATCTTGCAACACCCTCAACTATTCCGAACCATTGAGAACAAAGACAGTAACTTAGGTAATCACAAAGGATTGAGAGGCAACTGGGAGCTTGGGCCAGGTTCCCTGATGAGGTATGTCTCCTATATAAGACCACTCTGTCAAGCCTGGGAGAGGTGGCTGTTTTATCTAATATGCAGAAGCCAACACAGAGTCAAAGAAAATGAAAAAACATAGAAATATGTTTCAAACAAAAGAACAAGATAAATCTCAAGAACCCAATCTTAATAAAAAAGAGGTAAGTGCTTTATCTGGTGGCAATTCAAAATAACAGTCAAAGATGCTCACAGAGGTAAGGAGAACAATGAATGAATAAAGTGAGAATTTCAAAAGAGACAGAAGATATTAAGAAGTACCAAACATAGGGGCGCCTGGATGGCTCAGTCGTTAAGCGTCTGCCTTCGGCTCAGGTCGTGATCCCAGAGTCCTGGGATCAAGTCCCACATCAGGCTCCCTGCTCAGCTGGAAGCCTACTTCTCCCTCTCCCACTCCCCCTGCTTGTGTTCCTGCTCTCACTATCTCTCTCTCTGTCAAATAAATAAATATTTTTAAAAAAAAGAAGTACCAAAAATAAATCAGAGTTGAAGAATACAATAACTGAACTAAAAAATACACTAGAGAGAGATTCAATAGTAGACGAGATGAGGCAGAAGAAAAGATGAATGAATTCAAAGACAGAGCAATGGAACTCACACAATGAGAACAGCAAAAGAAAAAAGAATGAAAAGCAATGAAGATAGCTTAAGGGACTTATGAGATGAATCAAGTAGATCAACATTCACATTACAGGGATCCCAGAAGAAGAGAGAGAGAAGGGGGCAGAAAACATTTGAAGAAATGATGGCTGAAAACTTCCCTAACCCAGGGAAGGAAACAGACATCCAGATTCAGGAAACCCAGAGAGTTCCAACAAAGATGAACTCAAAGAGACCCACAACAAGATACTTTATAATTAAAGTATCCAAAGTTAAAGATAAAGAGAGAACTTTAACAATGACAAGTGAAAAGCAACTTGTTATATACAAGGAACCATTATAAAACTATGAAGAGATTTATCAGCAGAAACATTGGAGCCCAGAAGGTAGTGGAAGGATATATTCAAAGTTCTGGAAGAAAAAAAAAACCTGCCAACCAAGAATACCCTACCCAGCAAAGGTATCCTTCAGAACTGAAGAAGAGATAGAGATTCTTAGACAAACAAAAGCTGAAGGAGTTCACCACTAGGCCAGCCTTAAAAGAAACTTTAAAGGGAATTCTTCAAGCTGAAACAAAAAGATGCTAATTAATAACATGAGAACATATGAAAGTATTAAACCCACTGGTAAAGGTAAATATTTAATTAAATTCATAATACTGTAATATTCTAATAATGGTAAGAAAATCATAACTCCAGTACAGGATTAAAAGACAAGTATTAAAAATAACTAGAACTACAATAGTTTTTAATGGATACACAATATAAAAAGGTGTAAATAGTGATATCAGAAACATAAAATGTGGGGGAAGAAGTATAAAAATATGAGGCTTTTGTGTATGTTCAAAGTTATAGTTGTTATTAGCTAAAAATAAATGGTTAGATCTATAAGATATTTTATGTAAACCTCATGGTAACCACAAAGCAAAAGCTGTAATAGTTCTACAGAAATAAGGGAATCAAAGTAATCAGATAAAAGACTGAAAGGAATGAAAACATACCACTACAGGAAATCATCAAATCACAAGACAGCAAGAGAGCAAAGAATGGACAAAGGAACTACAAACAACCAGAAAATAATTAACAAAATAGCAATAGTAAGTCCTTATGTATCAATAATTACTTTAAATGTAAATGGGTTAAATTCTCCAATCAAAAGACACAGATGGCTGAATGGATGAAAAAACAAGACTCAACCATATGCTGCCTACAAGAGACTCTCTTCAGTTTTAAGGATACATACGGCCTGAATGTGAAGGAATGGAAAAAGATATTCCTTGCAAATGGAAAAACAAAAGAAACCTGGGGGGGGGAGGGGAGGTATATACTTGTATCAGACAAAATAGATTTTAAGCCAAACCTATAACAAGAGGCAAGCCCATTATATAATGATAAAGGGTTTGGTTCATCAAAAAAGTATATATAACAATTATAAACATTTATGCACCCAACATTGGAGCACCTAACTATATGAAGCAAAAAATAGCAGATCTGAAGACAGAAATAGATAGCAATACAAAAATGGTAGAAGACTTCAATACATCACTTTCAATAATAAATAGATCATCCAGACACCAAATGTAAACTACATGTTAGACCAAATGGACTTAATATATACAGAACACTCCATCCAATGGCAGAATACACATTCTTCCCAAGCACACATGGAACATTCTCCAGGATAGATCATGTTAGGCCAAAAAAACATATCTTAATAAATTTAAGATGACTGAAATCATATCAACCATTTTTTCTGACCACAATGGTATAGAAACTAGAAGTTAATTACAAAAAGAAAACTGGATAATTTGAAAATATGTGGAGACTAAACATGCCCTTGAACAACCTATGGGTCAAAGAAGAAATCAAAAAAGGAAGGAAACAAAATCTTGAGACAAATGAAAATGGAAATACAACATACCAAAACTTATGAAATGCAACAAAAGCAATTCTAAAAGTTTATAATGATAAACACCTACATTAAGAGAAAAGAAAGATCTCAATCTAACGTTATACCTCAAAGAACAAGGGAAAAAAACTGAGCTCATAAAAAGGAAATAATAAAGATCAGATTAGGAATAAATGAAACACAGGCTAGACAGACAATAGAAAAGATGAAACTAAGAGCTGGTTTTTTGAAAAGAAAAAATTGACAAACTTTTAGCTAGACTAAGAAAAAAAAAAGGTGAGGGAAGTCAAAATCAGAAACAAAAGAGGAAACATTACAACCAACAACAAAGGAATACTAAGGATCATGAGAAACTACAACAAATGATTAAATGCCCCCCAAAAGTTATATAACCTAGAAGAAATGAATAAACTCCTAGAAACATATAACCTATCAAGACTGAATCATGAAGAAACTGAAAATGTGAACAGACCAACTCAAGTGAAGAGACTGAATCAGTAATCAAAAACCTTCTTTGGGATGCCTGGGTGTCTCAGTCAGTTAATCATTGGATTCTTGATTTCAGCTCAGGTCATGATCTCAGTCAGGATCATAAGATCGAGCCCCACACTGGGCTCCGCACTCAGCAGGGACTCTGCTTGAGATTCACTCCCTCTCCCTCTGCTCTTCCCCCTGCTCATGACTGCGCAAGCACTCATCAATCAATCAATCCTCCCAACAAAGAAAAATTCAAGACCAGATGCCTAAATTCTACCAAACATTTAAAGAAAAACTATACCAATACTTCTCAAAGTCTTACAAAAAAACAGAAGAGGAGAGAACACTTCCAAAATCAGTGTATGAGACTGGCATTACCCATAACCATAACATAACCAGACAAGGACACCAAAACTGGACAAGGATACCACAAGAAAAAAAAAATTACAAATTACTATCTCTGATGAACATAGATGCAAAAATCCTCAACAAAATATTAGCAAACAAAACATATATACACACAAAACTATATATTTTAAAAAATATAAGTTATAAGTTACAAATATATTTATATTTATAAAATACATATTTATTCACAAATAATGAAACAAGAGAAACAAAAAACTAAATCATCAGAAGCAGCAAAAGTTATCCTACATTCTAGTTCCAAATATAGTTCTTTATTAGGGCTAATTCTGCAATGTTGTTACAGACAAGAAACAGGGGCACCTGGGTGGCTCAGTTAAGCATCTGACTCTTGATTTCAGCTCAAGTCATGAGTTATGAGATTGAGCCCCACATCAGGCTCTGCACTGGGCAAAGAGCCTGCTTAAGATTTTCTCCCTCTCGGGATGCCTGGGTGGCTCAGTCTGTTAAGCTTCTGACTTCGGCTCAGGTCATGATCCCAGGGTCCTGGAATCGAGTCCCACATCAGGCTCCCTGCTCAGCGGGGAGCCCGCTTCTCCCTCTGCCTGCCACTCCCCCTGCTTGTGTGCTCTGACAAGTAAATTGAGTAAAATTTAAAAAAAAAAAAAAAGATTTTCTCCTTCTCCCCCTTCCTCCCCAACCCCCATCCCCACTGCTCATACAAGCGCTCTAAAACAAATAAAATAAGAAAATAAAGACAAGAAACACAAATCTTTCAACTCTCTCATAAAATATAACTTAAAAACATTCCATGGATGCAACAGTAACTTATTCATGAGTTAAATACCTATGTGTTTAACAGCTACTCTCATATTCAGAGGAGGTTGTGAGAGTATTGTGGTCACTGTACATTTTTTTTTATTTTTTATTTATTCAAGAGAAAGAGAGCACAAAAGTAGGGGGAAGGGCAGAGGGAGAGGGACAAGCAGACTCCCCACTGAGTGGAGAGCCCTGACACAGGGGGCTTGATCCCGGGACCCCGAGATATTGACCTGAGCCAAAGTCAGATGCTTAACTGACTGAGCCACCCAGGCGTCCCCACACTGTATATTTTTATCCAAACTAGGCCACTAAGAATGAAAGGGCACTATTAATAATTGCACTGGGTCAATAGGCATAAACCAAGTCCATCATGGGCAAACAGGACTATAAGGTCTCCCTATCACTGTGTCAGTGAAGATCTTTACCTGTACAGCTTTTAGCAAATGGCTTCAAAAATAAACAATTCCTTTATTTCCATGAATTTTACAATCCTATGATTGCATTGCTAGAATCAATTATCTCCAATAAATTCACTCACTCACTGTCTTCACTTGTTCATATGCCATTCACTTTTCATATTTCTACAGTTTGGTCTCCTGTCACTTTCACTCTACTGAAACTATTCCAACAGTGGTCTAGTTACTACTAAATCTAATGACATTTCTCTTCAATTTTCCAGCTCAACCTCTTTTGCAACATGTGACTATAGTGACCTCTATGTCCACCTTGAAAATATCTTTTCCCTACCATAGTGAATCATGAGTATTGATGTGTCTCATCTCGCAGGTGTCTGAGGGCAAAAAAGATTGAGAACTACTGAAAAATGGTGTGATAAAGTAACGCTAACTTCTGTAACAAACCAACCCCATATTCCAGTGTTTAACACAGTAAGAGTTTATTTTTGTTCACATATGAATCCAACAATGGTGTTCATGGTCAAAAAGCAACTTTTCCCTACACGGTGATTCAGGAACCCAGGATCCATCCATTCTGTGGCTTCACCATCCTCTAAGGACTCAAGGACCTTTGTATTCAGTTGGTAGATGGGAAAAACAAACACAAAAACATGGAGGACAACAGTTGGAAGGTTTTTAATGGGTCAGGCCTGAAAACAATACACATTACTTCTACACACATAAATGTGGTGACATGGACACATCGAAGTGCAAACCCCTCATTTTGTTGTGTATGATAAAGATATTATGGCGATACAGGAAAATAGCCTTATTTTGGGAGCTATAAAACTTGAAACATTTAGGAAACAAAAGTTATGATATCTACCTATAATTTACTTTGAAATGGTTCAGCAAAAACAGCAGTACAGGCTTACCCCACTATCGAAAAGTAAAGTATTCCTATGAAACCTTTTGTAAGCCAAAATGGCACAGAATGATGCAACAAATACCATTTCCTAAAAGCAAAAATCCCCTGTGGGATATTTTTCAGGTAACTTAAAATAGGTACTAGCTAGTGTGGGTCTTTCAGAAAAGCAGAGTAGCATAAAGGAACTTTGGATCTCAGGGGAAACCTGCACATTACACAGAATAATGGTAGATAAAGCAATATGATATGTCAACAATTTCTGAGCAGTGGATATAGGGGTAGTCACTGTAGTAGTCTTTCTACATTTCTGGATGCTCCATTATTTCTATAATAACTTTTTTTTTTAATTCTTATGTTCCCCCCGCCCCCCAAATTCCACTGGGCATGAAGGCTAGTTCCAAAGCTCACTAATGAATTAATGTGTTTTTCTCGACTTCAGGACAGCTGAGAGATAAATGTAATCCTCATACGGGCTGGTATGACGATAGTGTCCCTTCCTCTAAATTGCTTCCAATCTCTTTTTCAATTATAAATATTTTAATCTTTAACTGCTCTGTTTTATATGTTTTGTCATAATAAGACATCTCAAGTTATTCTTCGTGCTGGGCAGGTTATAAAAAAAAAAGAGGACACAACCAAGGATATTAGGTCTATTTCATATGAAGAAGACTTTGAGGAGCATGGTAACCATCTTCATGTATTTACAGGATCTTCCTACAAAAGATTTATAAATTCTATGCTGTTCCAGGGTCAATGAGTAGAAAATTTAGGAAGATAGATTATGATTTATCGTTAGTGAGAATTTGCTAAATAATTCATTATCCATAATTAAAACATTTGCTAACTAGAAATTTATGTGCCATCACCAGAATCTCTCACATACTATAGAAAGGAGTCCAGTTACAAGCCCAAAACAGTGTGGTAAAAATGATATATGTGGGCAGAGGAGGAGCAAGATGGTGGAGGAGTAGGAGACCTGGATTTCGTCTGGTCCCAGGAATTCAGCTGGATAGGGATCAAACCATTCTGAACACCTACAAACTCAACAGGAGATGGAAAAAAGAAGAGCAGCAACTCTCTGAACAGAAAAGCGATCACTTTCTGGAAGGTAGGACTTGCGGAGAAGTGAATCTGAGGCGATATTCAGGAGGATAGATGGCGGGGCAGGGGGCCTCCGTCGGCCGCTTCTGGCAAGTAATAGAGTAGCGGAGCACAAAATTGGAACTTTTAGAAGTCGGCTCCGCTGAGGGAGGTTGCTCCAGTGGCTAAGCTGGGGGTGGAACCCTTGTGGGACAGTGTGGTCTCAGGACCCTCGGGGTCACAGAAAAATCAGGGGTGCCTGAGTGCGGCAGAGCTCCCAGGTAACAGAGCAGGGAAGCCGGCTGCAGAAATGGAGCCGAGGCGTGGGCTCTCAGCTCGGGGTTGCCATAAACCGTGATCCGCAGAGACTGAGAAAACAAATAGTTTTTAGAAAGATCCTGTATTTCAGTCCTACCAGAGGTCAATCTTAAAGATGCTGTTTAAATCTTATCCTCTTAGTAGCAAAGAAATTGCACACAAACAAGAGGATTTGCTTATAATTGGGTGGATTTCCCCCTTTAAATTGTTATTATATCTTTATACTGCTCCTCCAGCAGGGACCCAACAAGCGGCAGATCCGGGGAGACTCCTTCTTCCCTCAGGAGGATTGGTGCGGGAGTGCACCGCAGGGATCTGGTGGGTTTGGAGACTCCACATGGGGTCGGGTGCCAGAGACAGAAACACTCGGTCACAGGCCGGGTGAGTGCGGCCAGAGACCAGGGAGATGGGAGTGATTGACTGCTTTACTCTGGGGGCGCACTGAGGAGCAGAGCCCCGAGTTCTCAGCTCCTCCGGGGCAGAGACTGGGAAGCTGCCATTTTCACTCTCCTCCTCCAAAGCTGCACCGAAAGCTTACAGGAAAAATCTCCTGAGAGCAAAATCCGAGCAGATTACTTAGCCCGAACCAGCAAGGGCGGGGCACTTCTGCCGCCAGGAAAGACATTTGGGAACCACTGCAACAGGCCCCTCCCCCAGAAGATGGGCAAGAACAGCCAGCCAAGACCAAGTGTACTGATCAATGAGAACGGCAGAACTCCAGCTCTAGGAGAATAATGCACATAGAATCCACGGCTTTTTTCCCCATGATTCTTTAGTCTTTCAAAGTTAATTTTTTTTTTTGAATTTTTCCCTTTTTCAACCAACATCTTATAAATCCCTTTTTTAAAAATATCTTTTCTATTTTTCATTTTTAGAGTCATATTCTATCCCTTCATAGTAGTTAACCTTAATTTTGGTGTGTGTGTATATATATATATATATATATATATATATATATATACACACACACCAAAACTTATATATATATAAGTTGTTCTCTCTTTAAAATTTTGGGATACAGTTTCTTCTAACAGACCAAAATACACCCTAAATCTCTAGTGTATGGCTTTATTCTAGTCTCCTGCCTGATCACATCCTCTTTTTTTTTTTAAATCCTCTTCTTTCTTTTTTCAACCAACTTATCAATTCCTTTTATAAAATCTTTTATAATTTTCATCTTTATAGTCATATTCCATCCCTTCATATCAACCCTTATTTTTGTACATATAAGTTTTTCTTTCCTTAAAATTTTGGGAGGCACTTTCTTCTAACAGACCAAAATACACCCAAAATCTAGTGTGTGGCACTGATCTATGTACCAGTCTGATCATATTTGATCATATTCTGGTTTTTTGTTTGTTTTTATCTTTTTCTTTTTTCTTTCTTTCCCTTTCTTTTCCCCCAGTTTCAGGTCTCTTCTGATTTGTTTAGTGTATATTTTTCTGGGGTCATTGTTACCCCATT
>NC_138372.1:83094407-83110561 GCF_054177405.1 Leptonychotes weddellii
ACATAGATCAATGGAACAGAATAGAGAGCCCAGAAATGGACCCTCAGCTCTATGGTCAACTAATCTCTGACAAAGCAGGAAAGAATGTCCAATGGAAAAAAGACGGTCTCTTCAACAAATGGTGTTGGGAAAATTGGACATGCAGAAGAATGAAACTGGACCATCTCTTTACACCACACACAAAAATAGACTCAAAATGGTTGAAAGACCTAAATGTGAGACAGGAGTCCATCAAAATCCTAAAGGAGAACACAGGCAGCAACCTCTTTGACTCAGCTGCAGCAACTTCCTCCTAGAAACTTCCTAGATAAAAAACTTTTGCACAACAAAACCAAAAGACAACCGACAGAATGGGAGAAGATATTTGCAAATGACATATCAGATAAAGGGCTAGTATCCAAAATCTATAAAGAACTTACTAAACTCAAGCCCCAAAGAACAAATAATCCAATCAAGAAATGGGCAGAAGACATGAACAGACATTTTTCCAAAGAAGACATCCAAATGGCCAACAGACACATGAAAAAGTGCTTAACATCACTTGGCATCAGGGAAATCCAAATCAAAACCTCAATGAGATACCACCTGACACCAGTCAGAATGGCTAACATGAACAAGTCAGGAAATGACAGATGTTGGCGGGTTGCGGAGAAAGGGGAACCCTCCTACACTGTTGGTGGGAATGCAAGCTGGTGCAACCACTCTGGAAAACAGTATGGAGGTTCCTCAAAAAGTTGAAAATAGAGCTATCATACGATCCAGCAATTACACTACTGGGTATTTACCCCAAAGATACAACTGTAGGGATCTGAAGGGGTACGTGCACCCCGATGTTTATAGCAGCAATGTCCACAATAGCCAAACTATGGAAAGAGCCAAGATGTCCATCAACAGATGAATGGATAAAGAAGATGTGGTAGATATATACAATGGAATATTATACAGCCATCAAAAGGAATGAGATCTTGCCATTTGCGACGACGTGGATGGAACTGCAGGGTATTATGCTGAAAGAAATAAGTCAATCAGAAAGACATGTATCATATGACCTCACTGATATGAGGAATTCTTAATCTCAGGAAACAAACTGAGGGTTGCTGGAGTGGTGGGGGGTGGGAGGGATGGGGTGGCTGGGTGATAGACACTGGGGAGGGTATGTGCTATGGTGAGTGCTGTGAATTGTCTAAGACTGATGAATCACAGACCTATACCTCTGAAACAAATAATACATTATATGTTAAAAAAAAAAAAAAAAAGAAGAAGAAGAAGAAGAAGATAGCAGGAAGGGAAAAATGAAGGGGGGGAAATCGGAGGGGGAAATGAACCATGGGAGACAATGGACTCTGAGAAACAAACTGAGGGTTGGGGGGATGGGTTAGCTTGGTGATGGGTATTAAAGAGGGCACGTACTGCATGGAGCACTGGGTGTTATACACAAATAATGAATCATGGAACACTACAAAAAAACTAATGATGTAATGTATGGTGATTAACATAATAAAAAATGATATATATGTTCACTTGTTTATCTACCTAAAGGTCTATTTACACTTATGAAAGTTTTGGATGCAATCTACTGCCAAACCCAAGTTACAACAAATGTAAAAACCCCTCAGCAATTTTTTTTTTGGAGAACCAATGCTAACTAATGCCATCTCCTTTTTACTGTATGTTATAGTAGTTTTATTATAATGCTATGAAATTTTAAATTATGAGCTCCCTAAGAAACTTTACTTTATTATCTGGAAATCAGTAAGTTCATATTGTTCTGCTGCTTCCTACCAGAAACCTAACAGGCTATTAGAAAAACATCAGCAGTGATTGCTGCTAATGGAATGTTAAACACTATAGACAGACGGAAAGACACAGAGTTAATTCTAAACTGAATCTAGCCTTCTATGCATTTTATTACTTTGCCCAATCCACAGCCAATGCAATCAGTCTTCAAAACTTGACCTAGACTGACCAATAAAAATCGTGTACTACACATCCTCCCATGCCGTAACACAACCATTCTAGATAATTATTTTGTCTAAGATCAAGTATGAGTAGGCCACTACTTCAAAAAGACAGCTTAAAGAGTAGAAATCTATGAGGTTCTGCCCACCCAGAAGCAGCAAGCATCATTCTTCCTATCCTTTACAGAGAAATACAGGAGAAGAGTAGCAAGGTAAAGCCTACACCTAGGGTCCCCAAGCACATTTACTGTGAAATTGCTCATGTGCAATTTCCAAGAAGGAATATTCCTGGAAGATGTAAATGCCGTTCATTCATTCCAACTTAATGATTTTTGTCTACTCTGTGCCTGGCTCATCCTGACACTTAGTTTTCAGACATTATGCTGATTCAGCAGGACTTTTCATACCCCCATGGCTTTGAGGCAAACCAAAGAAAGGCCCATAATCAATTAGTATTTCTCCAACAGTCCCCAAAAGACACAGGTGCTGTAGGTAGAAATTAAGCAACTCAGAAACTAAACTCTATCCAGAGGAAGCTTGTGTGGCTGGACTCCACACAGCTGCATGACTCCCAGGGATTATTTCCTGTCGTTGTTTGGTGTTCATAACACTCCCGATGCACGCTTCCTCTGGTAAATCTGTGCAGATGAGAGCGTTCATCCAGTTCTGACCCCATACCACTCCTCTGAGCATGGAATGCGAACACCAGCACTCCTTTATTGCTACAGATGTGTGTAAGTCATTTAAAAAAACAGGGAGAATAAATATGGAAAATACCATCCTCCTCTTCTAGAGGATCCTGTTGATAGGAAATACACAGGCACAACAGTTAAAGGATGAAAGGCCAAGAGTTTGACATCATTGCTGCTTGTACAGAAAAGTAAATTGGCTATTATATCGCCTACTGGAGTTAACCAGTTCTCCTTGTGGATTTCTCAACCACCATATTCACAGTAACAATTTACTGAAAGCAAATTAGACTCGATAACTCCATATGTATTTTGGATAAACTACACCTTACTTTTAAGGTAATATGACTGAACACAGTTGAGAGGAGGTATGTCCCAAAAGCTAATCTGTGAATAAGAATGTGTGTACTAATCAGCATGTATTTGCCATACCTTTGGAACAGACAAAAATGCCTAGAAAGTTTCCTACTTTAAAAATTTTAAACGTTACAATTTTTTTAAAAAAATAAGTAAACTCAAAGAAAAGTTTTTACCTCTTCTACCAAAGACCAAATCTCTACTAGATAAGCAGCAAGCACAAAAATTAAAAAATAAATAATAAATCAAAATCGAAATACAGGGAAAATTAAGGATATCAAATATAGTAAAACCGTTTGCAAAATAAAACAGATAAATAATGGGTTGCAAAACACATCTACAGAAAGTGAGCGTAAATGCCATTAGAATTCTTATATTAAAACAAACGCTGTAAGTTGCACCTGCTGTTGTTCCACTTTTTCCCCTTCAGTGAACTCTACTTCCCTTCCAACCACTCAGGAGAAGCTTAGGATTCAATGTTCTCTCTTCCCTCTGCTTACCCTTTCCCTGGTCACATCAATTCCTAAATGCTGAAAAGCTCTCAAGCTCTAAGCCTGTCTTGCCGTTGCTCTGGAAAGATCTGCATAGTTTTCATCCACACTGCTTTAGTCTTACCTGCCCTTCCAATTGCCGGCATCACAGCAGTCCTATCCAGTCTTCCCCTTGATGACCACGCTTAGGCCAAGTGTACAACGGGTCATCTCATGTCTGTTAAAAACTATTCTCTGGGGCGCCTGGGTAGCTCAGTCGTTAAGCGTCTGCCTTCGGCTCAGGTCACGATCCCAGGGTCCTGGGATCGAGCCCCACATCGGGCTCCCTACTCTGCGGGAAGCCTGCTTCTCCCTCTCCCACTCCCCCTGCTTGTGTTCCTGCTCTCGCTATGTCTCTCTCTGTCAAATAAATAAATAAAATCTTTAAAAAAAAAAAAAAAAACTATTCTCTGGCCTGACATCAGAATCCATGAAGACTCTGCAAGACCCCAGAGCCCACACACCCTGGCCCCAATTTCTGCTGGCCCTCAAGGTCCTGCTCACTCCAGCTTCATCTTACAGACAAGCTACTAGGACTCTGCAGAACGCCAAATATTACACATGGATCCCCCTTCTGTGTCTTCATACAGGACCTTCCCCTTTACCTAGAAGGTGCTTTCCCACTGTGCTCTGCTTGGAGGCAGTGCAGTAAGAGCATTAAGAACAGGACCTTTGGAGTTAGGCAGACATTGTCTCAGATCCACACTGCTTTGCCTACAAGCTAGGATTTGTTTTTGTAACTCTGAGCCTCAGTTTCTTCAGCCATAAAATGGACAAATACCAACATCATAGGGTTGCTGTGAGGATTAAATAAAATGGTAACAAAGACACAGTCTTGGTAAGTTCCTGACAACAGCCAACAGCAGCACCCCAGCCTGTTTTTCTGTCTAGATGAAGCATAAACTGAGGCACCTTCCTTAACCATATTTAGGAAGAGCTGATCCCTTTCTCTTGCACAGCATCTTTTCATTTGTCAGTTATTGCACTTAGCATGCTATATTGTCATGATTTAATTACTTATATCTTCTGCAATATGGTGCATTCCTTAAAGAGAGGATGAAAAGCACCTTTGGTTTAAAAGCCTTTTTAAAAAACAGCTTATATGATATGTAAACAACGTTAACCAAAGATATAATGAAGCTCAGATAAGTCATCATGTAATAGGAATTACAATATGCAGTTATGTGGTACTTAAAATATATGCACGCAAGTTAAAATCAAATTATGTTTATGCATATACTTATACACAAAAGGGCAATAATTAAATTACTACAAGTGATATGTCTATATTTCATATAGTTATCTTGGTATATCTGTAAACCTGTTATCTGTGTGCTTATTTACATGTATGCTAAGAATACAGAATTTTAAAAAAATACTACCCAAAAGATTCCATGTTGATCTCTGGAGGAACCCTTGACACAGCAAAGAGAAGCTCAGTTTCAGTTCTCAACCTAGATTTCCACTTCTGGAATTACCAATGTTCTTATAAGTATATCCAGTAAAGATGCAAAATCAAAGCAATATTCTTTAACATGCTTCCATCTCTTTATAATGCCTTTATATGTGTATGTAAGTGTATATATACAGTTAAGTCTTTATAAATTCAAGTTTTTAAAGGAACATCAATATTACTGAAAATAGAATAGATCTGGGCTAAAAGCCTAAGCCTAGATATTTTTAGAGAGGATTACACAACTAAGAATTATCAAAACATCACTTTATAAAATACAATGTGTACTTTTTACATTTACCAGTAAGTGGCAATTTACAATCAGATGAGATTTTAGAGTTGAGGAAGTGGAGACCAAGTTAAAGTACTATCCCAAGGGGTTCTGCAGGAAGAAGTGGGACTAGAATCTAGTTAAAATTTGCTTTGTAACTTAGCTAAAATTTAATTTTTACTAAGTATGCAGTAGCACTAATATCTGCCTCCCACTGGGTCTCCAGCATTTTAAACAGATTTTGCTTACCCCCCTGTCTAAAGTGGTTTCCTCCAGTAGTTCATCATTCTACTCTATTTCCTCAATAGTACTTATCATTGGTTGTAATTATCTTGTTTATTTATGCCCTACCTGTTTTGTTTCCTAAACTCAAATAGCAACTTGGCAGAAGACTGCCTGTCCACATTGATTAAGCAGCACTTGGCAGTGCCCAGCAGAATAAGCATGCAAACATTTGCAGAATGAAGGAATGATGGGTGAACTGTGCCCCACACCGTGCTAGCTGTGCAGATCGCCACAGAATCGGACGCACACTCCTTACCACAGCCCTGGGAGGTAAACATCACCATCAGGGCCATCTTACAGATCAAAACATGGAGGCCCTGAGAAGTTGAGTAACTTTCCCACACTGGTAGCTGGGGACGGGGGAGGAGGAAAGCCAGGTTTATTTGATCTCAAAGTCTCAGAATGAGCTAAGGAAGAGAGCAGAGTTCATGTGTCAAGGTCAAATTTGTGCAGGACAGAAGAGGAGGACAAAGGTCCAGCTAGAACTGAGGAAACAGGCCGAGACACATGAGCAAAGTCAGGCCCTGGGGGTTATTCAATACATCCAAGAATCAACTACATCCAGAGTTCTGGATAAATCACACATTCTCAGATTTCAAGCAGTGTATTTATGTGTGTGATCTTAAAATAAGTCACTAAAGACAAGGCGTAGGGGTATGGGGAGGAAAGAGCACTCCAGGCAAAGGAAACAATATTAATAATATTAATCTGGAGAGTGATGACGACTTAGTAGTTTGGTGGGACTGAAGCAAGGTGGGTAATGGAGGTAGGAAAACAAGGAATAAGGAAACAAGGAATATGGTTTAGAAAGGCAGACAAGGGGTCTGGATCACGACTTTGTTTGACTTGTAAAACGGTCTGGACTTTCTTATAAGCAACAGAGATCCACCGTCATGTTTTAAACCTATGAATAACAGGATCAGTTTTGCATTTTTTTTTTTTAAGATTACTCTGAAGACTAGTTTGGAGTGATTCAAACCGGAAGGTGGGGAGCTACTTAGAAGACTATTTCTATAACCCCAGTGATGAGGGCCTCAACTGAGGCATTTGTAACTATTTAGTCCCTGGCAACAGCTTTAGCCAAATAGAAATGGGCTGGAAAAGAATAAAAAAGAATAAAAAAACTAGTACTCTGCCATATCCCATAGAGAGAGGACATAATATGCAGTTTAACTAACTTATTTGGACAAGAGTATTTTTCCTAGGCTATCTATTAATATTTCTCAAGACAATGAGCTTCCTTGGGAAATGCTATTCTAGAAGTTTTCAACTGAGTGAAGAGTGAAGAGTTTTTTAAACTGGCTCAAAAACAATCAGAAAGCAGACCAAAAAAAAAAAAAAATGCGCCTGAATAATCATTAAGGTGTAAAGAATGATCCTGCATGGCTCAGGTACGAGAGTTCTGTGAGGGATAGTAGAAATGGGAAAATCTGTCTAGTACTATGTAGCCCTGTGACATATACTAGCAAAGACTGAAATAGATGTAGAGGTTGCTAGAAAGGCCAGCTCTGTCCAAAAACAAAAAAAGAATACTGCTAATAATGTAGTAACTGTGTTAACAGCCAACCAGAGGACATACACATTAGGGAAGGCCAGAAACTGTTCCCTCCTTCTAGGCTTAAGGACACACAAAAGGAGGCCTTAGAACAAGCTTTCTTTGTTCAGGAAGGAATCACTGGAGAACTCTCCCTTAGTTATGTAAATACAAGCAAACCACCTACTGCTCAAGGGACAGAAAGTAAAGAAAGCCTTTGTGGGCTGACAGAGGTAGACTCCTCACAGTAGCCCTGGTAGGATAGTCTGCTCTAAGTTGGAAGTTGGCTGAAAGCCCAGGGCCTTCTGGAAGAACAGAGACCAGAGATCCCAAATGCTGCTCCAAGAGTTGAAGTTGGTACCCCCGTAGTGGCTGAATAAGGAGGCTCTGACTCAAGCTTGCTGGCTGGAAAGAATACCATGAGCTGCTGAACCGTATTCACTGCTAAGCCTGGGAAATGTGGCCTGACCAGGCTCAATGCAGAAGCTAAAATTTGTGGGGATGGAAGGAAGCTGGTTTGGGTAGTGGCACACTGAGCCACACTGGAACTATAAGAGCATACCAGCATCAGAGAACAAGAGCTACTGAAGAAACCTCGTGGGACCAGTCTTCAACAGAACCATGCCATCAACCGGAAGTTGATCTCCTTGTGGTGTTTTGGAACAAGACCGATTAGGGCCCTATGACTGCAAAAGCCCCAGAGACTCTTGAATAATTTGGGATGAGAAACACTTTGAGAAATGTCAAACTTCTCAAGAGTGAGAGTTCAAAAAATAATTGTAAAAAGAGAGATTATGTTTACATGCCAAGGTAATTCATCCTAGTTATATACAGAGATATGAAAAACATTTCTAACTGTTGGTCAGTGCATATGCACTAGCCAGTATGTATCTTTCAAACCATGCCAGTGTGAAGTCTCTGAAACCACCTGCACCTACATGAAGCTCACAGGTCTTTGGGCAGGGAGGTTTTCTTGCAACCGAGAAAGCCAGGTAAAATTCCAAGGAGATGCACAGGTAGTAGGGAACCGATTACAGGTTCTCAAGTATTGCTGTGTTGGGATGTATGTGGTGCTTCAGAGGGCAAGCTCCCCACCACCCACGAGCACTGGAAGTAGTGATGAGAATGTGGAAATTAACCAGCATCCAGGTACAAATGCTGAGAGGCTAGCCTGAGCGAACAGCACAGGCTGGGCAAGAAGAGGTCCTTGCACTATTATACATGCACCTGAGGTGTCCAAGTTAGGCTGGGAAGGGTGAAAAAGTGAGCACACACAAACTATAGGACGCACCCAAGCAAACACTCTCATAAGGTGTATTATAAGGCATTACAGATGGGCCAGAAATTTGAGCTCACAACCTCAAGGCAGCTTGATAGGAGCATGTCTCTGCTAATAAACTGGGCGAGAGAGGGGGTACACACTAATGCCTCTTAGTGGAGATGGTATAGACAGTTGTGAATTTCCATTACACAGACAATTTCCAAGCCTTTTCTACATTAAGTTAACTATGTATCCCTTGGTTTTCTCAGCAAATTTATTTTTAAATGGCAATTTAAGGCAAAGAACCAAACCATTTCCTATCCTGAATCTGATGTAACTGCTAATTTAGTTTATATCCTAAGGGGAAAAAACATTTATTGAGTGTTAAGGCATCAACTGCCTTCAGGAAAAATTTCGCTGCAGCTCTCAACCGATCTCTACGCACCAAAAAAAAAAAGTTAAACCTATTCTTACCACAAAAACCTAGGAATAATGTAAGTTATAAATAACCATATGGGTGCATACATGCGTATTATAATTTTCTTAATACTGAGCCAGAAAGTATAAAACCAAATAAACTTTCAAAAAATACCACTACAATCGTCTTTTTGACTTCACACATATCTACATTCAGAACCCTGAATGATCTGTATCTACCCAAACTACTAGTTCCATACTGGATCTATTGGTTCATTCAATCATTTCCTGAGCAATATGCCAGGCATTTTACATAAATTAACCCTGTTTTCACAATAATTCTGTATGATAGAAATTATTATCCCATTTATAATGAGGAACCTGAGGTTCAGAGGAATGAAGTGAGAGCCCAGAGGTCACACAGAATCCTCTAGCGTTTTCTGACTTCTTGGACCATTTTGTCCAAATCAGTGAATATCTCCAGGCCCTATTCATCCCCAGGTGAATGTGTTGGAGGCCTCTTTCAGTCCTTTTTACCCTGTGGTTTTAAGGTCATCTTCAAATCTTTCTGTATGGCCCAAATACATAGATACAGCTGGGGGCCTCAGGAAGAAGTGAGCCCCCAGTCTGCAGAGGCATACATGTCCATTTGCTTAATCCTGTGGAGCACAGACAAACTGGAGAAGGGTATCTGATGACTTAGAGAGTCTCTTTCAAACCTGAAGATCTATGATACTGCTTGGGTCAATGGTAAGGAACAGAAAGCATTTACCACAAAGCTGGGACTATACTTCTACGTAATTATTTACACACTGCAAAAGAGAGATATTCTAAGACTCAGTCTTCATACCTCCTTTTCTATATATGATAAAAGACATAGAGGCTACCAAATGGTCTCCAAGTTGTGTGGAACTGTGGTAATAGAAGAGTTATCTACACAACTGAAATCATCTGACAAAACCAGGTGAATCACTTACTTCTCTCCACCAAAAGTGAGAGAAATCTAAGGAAAACTGGCTTGAAGGAAAAAAAAGGAAGAATATATTGGTTCATGTCATGGAAAAATCCATACATATATGGAGTTGGCTTTGGGCACAGCTTTATTCCAGCCACACATGATACCAGTAGGATCCTCCTCAGCTCTGTTTCCTCTAAACTGGGTCTGTTTTGAAACTCCATGCAGTACCCAGATGGCTGTGGCTCTTCCAAGCCTCAAAGCAGGTGGCAATCACAACAGAACTGCCCCTAAAAATGTCTCAACACATCATCTTGGTCCCAACTGAGTGACCTGCCCCACCCCAAACCCTTCCCTATGGCCAAAGAGATGAGGTATTCTAATTGATTAAACCATCCAAACTACATAACTGGAAAAGGGTGCTTTCTCAAAGGAGATCCAGGCCCACAGAAGAAGGGAGAAAGACAGCTGTGCAGAATAAAATAGATTAACCCTATGACACATTAGAAAGAAAAAGCTTATTTCCTCATCTCACCCCTGCAAAGTTATTAATTCTTGCACTCAATTCAAAATTCAACCCCTATGTTTACTGCTGAATCATAAATCAATTAACACTAGTAATGACAGTTGTAATAATAGTAACAATAAGAGTAATAACTAATAATTATCAAGTACATGCTTTAAACCTAGATACTCTGTTAAACACTTTACATACATTTCCCTATCGTCAATTTATAGATGAGGAACTGAAGCTCAATGAAGTTAAGTGACTTGTCCAAGATCACAAATTTGTAAGGAGTATAACCAGAATTAAACCAAGATCCAACTCAGAAACCATATTCTTAACCCAAACACACAATTACCTCTCTCAACAATGTTCTAACCTGTAACCCTGACCCACCTCTAAGCCAATGCTCTGACTTCCTTTTGGCAGTGCCTGTCCTGAACCTTAACACACTGCAACTATCCTATTGCTACTAAAATCAGCTAGAACTACTTTTTGTTAGGTGGGATTTTCTTTGATTCAAGAAAACCTATCACCTTACACTTGAAAGGTGCTTAACAATGCTTGAAACAACAGATGTGAAGTCTGTTGGTAGCAAGAAGCAGGCCCTTCCACCACCCAGAGCAACCAAAGGAAGGAGCTGACTTCATCACTCATCTGGACACCAGCATCAACAGGATTTCTATTACTCACTAGAAATGGTCTCATTGAAGAAAAATCCCATGTGCTTCCGCACTATAAATGTGCCAACAGACAGCTCAGTTGGAAACATTTCCAAACAGCAAAATTGTTAGTCGGAACATGACAATCTAAAGAGAGGAATAGAAGATCATTTATGCAGCATGGAAGTGAGGAAATTTACGGATCCTGTTGCAATGTAAAAAGTATTATAATTAATAACTGCTAATTTTCTAGGGCAGGAAGTTGTTTATTACATTTCTTAAGCAAAGAAGTCAACTGAGACAACTTTACTTTGTTTGTTATTATACGGTCAGAAAAAGATTGATTTGGAGGCAGGGAGGGGCAGAGGGAAAGGGGGAGAGAGAGAATCTTAAGCAGGCTCCACACCCAGCACAGAGCCTGACACGGGCTTCGATCTCACGACTCTGAGATCATGAACTGAGCTGAAATCAAGAGTCAGACACTTAACTGACTGAGCCACCCAGGCACCCCAAGATGGATTTTTTTTTTTTAAAGATTTTATTTATTTATTTGAGAGAGAGAGAATGAGAGAGAGCGAGTACATGAGAGGGGGGAGGGTCAGAGGGAGAAGCAGACTCCCTGCCGAGCAGGGAGCCCGATGCGGGACTCGATCCCGGGACTCCAGGATCATGACCTGAGCCGAAGGCAGTCGCTCAACCAACTGAGCCACCCAGGCGCCCCCAAGATGGATCTTTTTTAACAGAAGTCAACTTGGGTGTCTCG
The DNA here is from genome assembly GCF_054177405.1 of Leptonychotes weddellii. Lineage (NCBI taxonomy): Eukaryota > Metazoa > Chordata > Mammalia > Carnivora > Phocidae > Leptonychotes > Leptonychotes weddellii. The sequence continues at coordinate 83,106,048 of NC_138372.1, forward strand.
GTGGCTCAGTCAGTTAAACATCTGCCTTTGGCTCAGGTCATGATCTCAGGGTCCTGGGATCAAGCCCTGTATCGGGCTCCCTGCTCAGCAGGGAGTCTGCTTCTCCCTCTCCCTCTGCCACTCCCCCTATTTGTGCACTCTCTAATAAAATCTTTAAAAAAGTTAACCTTCTAACTTACTAAACTCATTCCCCATCCCTATGTGATTTGAAAAACAAAATCAAGTTATAGAAAATGCTCAGAATATTCTTTTTTTGACACATGAGTTTGAATTAAAATGAATATTCTCTTAACACTGGGTAAAGAGCTCAATACTAGGAATTAAAAGTAATGCTGAAAGGCAAAATTATCGTAAGCCCCTCTAGAGTGCCCAAAATGTGTGTGCTCTTCACTATCTCAAAAATTAAAAGAAAAACTTTCATTCGTGTTAACACACGTAGGATGCTAAATCCTCTTTCTAAAGAATAATTAGATGTCAGGTGACAGAGCACTTAAACTTTTTAATTTCATAAATTCCTTTGGTTTTCTCAGGATTTTCCTAATTTCCAAAAGAAAACCTATCCATATCAAAGCCTATGATTCAGGGTAGATTTCCGGAACCCAGAACCAAGGGAGAACATAGACAAAGATTAGGGAGCAGACGACACCGCAATGGAGAAGTGGGGGGAAGGTTAGCTCAAATCCAACTGCCTGTGTACATATGAGAATCTGTGAAACACTTGTTCAGGTAGAGTTCTTAATTTCAACCACCATTATACTAAAGGCTTATGCAGTATCCTAAATCTTTCCTCTCTTTAAAAAAAAAAAAAAAAAAAAAAAGTGTAATTAGATGCCAAGTCACAGATCACTTGTGCTTTAATTTTCATATATTCCTTTGGCTTTCTCCCATGAGTTCATCCTTCTCCCTGTGCATTTCCACAGCAGCGAGACCCAGACGTAGATGGCAGACAAGAAAAACAAAGGGCTGGGAAGTCAGAAGGTCTGATCCAGATCCTAAACAAGGACACCCTGAAATCACTGTTAAACCTCCCATCTCTTAGTTTCCTCATCTGAGAAAGAAGACTTGCTTGTTTCCTTCACATGACTATCATGGAACTCAAATGAGGTCAGGGATATGAAGTACTCTCAAAGCTTCAAAATGCTACAAAAGCATTAGATATTATTACAATTAATATATTCCTAGGCAAAAAGGTGTCAAATACACATGAATCCCAGATTTGTTATTTGTATGAATTGAGGCAGACAGGGGGGCATATAGTTATTCTCTTTTTATGTTAATTGAAAATTTAATTAAATCCCAAGGAATGAAGAGAAATAAACTAACCTGTCTACATCCTATTAAAATTTATAGTCACAATACCAGGAATGACTTGGTGTCTATATCAACACACCACTCACATTTTTTAAATGTAAAAATTAAAAACTGCATGAATTGTCCAAGTTCTGTCACTTACAGCCCAGGATCTGTAAGTAGGGATGATAATGGTACCTACGTGGCGGGATTGATATGAAGATTGAGTCAATATGTGCAAAGTACTTGGACTGCTATGTGAACGTTTGCACCATGGTAGCAGTGAGAATCAGCCAGAGCTAAGTTCAAACCATTGCTCCAGTCTCTACTAGATGTGTGATCTGAATAGTACTTACATCTCAGAGGGCCATTGTAAGGATTAATGATTATATATTTATGTATGTGTACGTATATGTATATGTGTGTTGGTGTGTGTGTTGTGTGTGTGTGTATATATATAGAGAGAGAGAGAGAGAGATTGAAGATACCAATTATCTCAAAAGTTTTCAGTAAGTGGTAGGATCAATGGCTTTGCTTAAAGTAATAATGTTTAATGGTAGTAATACTGGCAAGGTAATACTAGCAAGGTATGAAACAGCATCCTAAATTCTTAAACTTTCAGTGGTTTATTTAGGCCAGATACAGTTTTGGAAGAGATAACTGCACCAATCTTGGCAGTAGCAAAAATGTATGTGATTTTAAAGTGCGGAGTACAGGATCAAGTTCTCAATGACATCCCCAAGTTTAACTCTGTTTCAGACTTATCATTGCCAAAATATTTTAAGTAGACAGAAACACATTTACCCTTGAGAAGCATACAGTTTACTCCTTCACACTGAACTCTATTATCTCAACTCCTACAAAGCTTCCGTTGTGTAAGTGCACAGCAGTATTCCACTAGAACAAAGCCATGTGTTTCCAAAGAATTTAGATGATTTCCCAGTCTTTGTCAATACCATTTCCTGCAAACCTCAATGAAAAATGAAGAGCTCCTTGAAAAGCTTTAAGAAGTCTAGACGTTTTTTTCATTTGTCATTTCCCTAATTCATTTTCATTTTTCATTTCCCCAAAAGAGTGAAAAGAAAATCAAAAAAGACTTTTTTTTAAAAAGAGGGGGGGAGTCAAAGAATAAAGAAAACATCTTTTTAAACTATGAAGATGTTTTTTAGGGCTAACAACTTAGAGGACTATCCACCTTACCTGGAATTCTAGTTGATTCCTCTTCGTCTTCATGGCTTCACTTCCTGGCCACAGACAAATATGCTACCAACCTCCTGACCAGGCTTGGTTTTCAGTTGCTTTTATTTGTTATCATGTTATCCTCCATCACTTTTTTGGACCTCAAAACAGTTAAATCACAGCTTGCCAGAGGAAAAAGGAATCTTAGAAACCAAGGTCTTATAACCATTTCCTTTTGCACAGACTTCCAAACTGACAGTCTGATGAATGAGAAGACTGGTGACTTCCAGAAGATGACAAAGGGACTCTGGGTCAAGAAGCCAAGGCTTCTCTCGCCCTGGGCAAGGTGGCTCACCCATACTTGCATCAAATTTTTTATGTGTCTGTTTCAAGTTTGTGCAATTTATTCCAATTGTCAAGCAAACCAATCCATTGCTTGGTTTTCACTTTATAACTAAAATATTACATCTTAGAAATCAAATGAAGTGTCACTCTCAAACAGCCTTTTGATGAGATACTAACACCTGAATTACAAGAGTAAGGGCAAACTTCTGAGTATCATTTATTTATTTTTTCCTAATTCTTATGTGCTTATTTTCATAATGCAATTATGTCAACAAGGAATAAAATAAGGTCACCTTAATTACCTCTTTTATGACTTCTTACATGCAAAAAGTTTGTTTATGCCCAGTCACTTCAAAATAAATGACCACAACTTTTAAAAGAATAATTTCTGTCACCTATTATACACAAGTGTTTGGTCTACATACAAGTAATAACAGCAAATAGTAGAACAATTTACATGTGGTAAATATCATTGAAGTCCAACAAGCTAACATGTATCTGCTGAAATCCAAGCAATAGGAATTACTTAACAATCTCAAACATTTTGGATTCATGTCTTCCCAGTCACCTACCCAAGTATCAAAATAGAGAGAGGGGCAGCAGGACATTCTCAATCTCCAAAAATTAGGTGCTTTTCAGATATAGGAAAGACTGGAAGGGAAAAAATACTGGTCCTACTATTTGTAGAATGGAAAACCGTAGTCCTACCCTCTGAGGTAGCCAATAGGAAAAGCTACTTCTGGGTAAAAAGACTCTCCTTGTACTGCTTTAAATAAAAAAACAGTTCTAGTCCTGGGACATGGGGGTAGCCCAGCCGGTTAGGGGTCTGACTCTTGGTTTTGGCTCAGGTCATGATCTCATGGGTGGTGAGATGAAGCCCTGCGCTGGGCTCTATACTCAGTGGGAAGTCTGTTTGAAGATCCTCTCCCTCTGCCTCTCCCCTCACTCGCTCGTGCTTGCTCTCTCTCTCAAATAAATCTTTAAAAATAATAATTCTAGTCCCATTTGGACAATGTTGTTATTTGCTTTTTTGCTAAGTCACTTATGTGTGAAATTTAATTACATAATGCAGATACCTAATCACTTAAGTCACATGTCCTTCAACAAGAAACAATAAATATTTGATAAAATGTTCCCCAGTAAAAGAAAATGCACAGAAAATGAAATGTGATTACCTTTCCAAAGTCACGAACATCAAACAGGTCAAATGCTTCAAAGAGTTCACTCTTTCTCATTCCAAAGGTCTCCCAACAGGCTGTGAGGAATGTCCTTATGTTCTTCAAACAGAGAAACTGAGGAATGGGAAATAGCTATTAGTATATAGTGAATCATTCTGAATGCTCTATATCTTCTGTCCACCCAGAATGCTATTAAAAAAAAAAAAAGACAAGAAAAAAAAAAATCAATCAACTTTTGAGGTTGCTTTTCAATTAATCCAGCAGTATTTACTGAGTACCAGCTTAGGCACAGGTGTTACATCTATGAAGAAGATACACAAAATTTCTGCCCTCGTGAAGTGTCATGAAATCTCGTGAAACCTACATTCTAATAAGAAAAGACAGACAAGAAAAAACTCAGCAACAAAAACAAAAAAGTAAATATTTTATTTTCATGTGGTGGTAAGTGCAATGAAAAAAAAACAAAAAACAAAGAAAGCCAGGAGGAAGGATCAGGAGCACTGGCGGGGGGGGGGGGGGGGG
>NC_138372.1:83110661-83122354 GCF_054177405.1 Leptonychotes weddellii
GAAAGGCAGGAGGTGAGCTAGAAAGGTAATGGGGTCAGATGACGAAAGACCTTGTTGGACCAGCTTTTACTCTGACCAAGACAGAAGTCATTGGAGGCTTTGGGGCAGAGGAGGGATATGATCTGATGTTTTACTAGGGTCTTTCCAGCTGCTATTTTTAATATAGATGGAAAAGGGGTGGAGCAAAGATAGAGACAGGGAAAGCAGATAGGAGGGTAAGAGACAACCCTGGGAAGACCAGTTGTTACATTTCGACCATGTTAAATTTGAGATGCCCATTAGTCATCCAATGGGATGGGGGCAGCAGGCAACTAGATATACAAGTCTGCAGTCCAGGGTACAGGTGTGTACTCCAGAGATAAATTTGGGAGTCTTTAGAGTATACAGAACATTTTTAACCAGGATATTGCCTGAGAGGACTTCGGGAGAAAACAGAGGAAAGGACCTGGGACTGAGTAATCTTAGATCAGGAAAAGAGCCCACCAAGAGGCTGAGCACAAGTGACTGGTGAGGAAGAGAGAACAACCAGGAGAACAGGTTTTCCCTGAAGTAAAGAAAGTGTTTCTAGAAAGAAGAAATGATAAACTCTGCTAGCTGCTCAGGACAGGCAGATAAGATTTGACCAAGCACTGTCCATGGAGTCTGGCACTGTGAAGATCATGGGTACACCTTGATAAAAGCAGGTTTCATGTGGAGCAGAGTGCTTGGAGGAGGTCCAAGAGAAAATGGGAAGAGAGGAAGTGAAGAGAGAATATAGAATATAGACTCTTAAGGAGTTTGCTGCAAAGGGGAACAGAGGATTGAGGAGGTAATCAGAGAGAAAGACAAGTCAAAGACGACCTTTTTAAAAACAATGGGAGCTGTTACAACATGTTTTTATTTTGATGAGAATTCAGTAGAGAAGAGAAAGTTGGTCATGCAAGAGAGAAGGTGAGTCACCCGAATGAGGTCCTTGAGTAGGCAAAGGGGTGGGAGTGGGGGCTCTACTGCTCAAGTGGAGAAATCTAACTTGGAGAGAGAATGCTCAGTTCATCAACACTAACAGGAGGAACAAGAGGGAAGGCAGATCCACTGACAATCTTTAAAAACAAAATTTACTTTCAGTATCCAAAAGACTCAGATCCACCTAAGCAAAACACACACATACCCTGAAAGTGAATTACTTCTTTTTGGAAATATGAGCTCCAGTGGCAGCTCCCAATAAGTGAGAAACCCATCAGCTAATTTGAGCATTCTTTGTTTTTTAGCACTGTCAATGTTTTATTTTGTTGTTTGTTTGTTTGTTAACTTAGAGCACGTTTTACTTCCTTGGTATTTGAGACATTCAGATTTTTTACAGGCTTAACTCAGATGCAGTTTGATCCTTCACAGGAATCCTTCTCAGAGGCTTAAATATTTCAGGAGGGGTTAAAACCACAGGGGAAGCTTCATAAACCCTTTGAAGCACAAAGGCAGAAGCCAATCAGCACATGGAGTTACCACTTGCACTTTAAAAAATTCATAAGAGACCTTTACAACACAGAATCACTCTACATGTAGCTCTTCCACATAGGATTGCTTATTTACAGATTAAAAGCCTTGCATTCTGCCAAGATAGACAATAATTACTCTCTTGGGGATTATGCAACTGCTTTCTTGCAATATTTTTTACATAATTAAGTGCCCAACTCATAGCTCACCAAGGAGAAGCATAATTGCACCTGCCACCCTCTGAAAATTTCTCACCAAACCCAGATTTCACCCTGTGTAGGAAAAGCACTTCCACTCAAGTGCTTCCTTAACTCAGAAAAGTATTATTTCTGAAAGTTAAAAAAAAAAAAAAAAAAAGTAGTCATTACTGCATAGATATTTAAAAGCAGATCTTCCCCTTACTTCTGGAACCAACCTTAACCTTATTTGACTCTTTAACTAGTTCAATTCTATTAAATTCCATAAATATTTACTGGATTTGGAAAGGTCACTGGGATGCTCTCATTTTTTGAGGCAATCCTCAGATTTGGTCTTCCCTGTAGGTATTTCTTCAGTCAACAGTTTTTGAATACCTACAACATTCCAGACACTGGAAATGCTAAAAATGAGTAACACAAGGTTCTGCCTCAAGCTTGTCTGTTAATCTTATTTGGAGATTTTTCACAGTTATCCGAAGTTTAGCTAATTACACTAGGATCACATTTCACTTGATGTTCATGGGTGCTCAGCTCTGCGCATGCACAGGAACAAAGTTGAGGGATGGAGGAAGTGGGCCCCAATACCATTGCAGAAGCACTGGATAAAGCTGGGACTGACAGCCTGCCTGCCACTCCGGAGACACAGGTTTTGTTTTCATCATGCTGAGCTTGTTCTTTTTCCAGTTTATTTTTAAAAATTTCAAACCAAAAGTTGAAAAGATAGTACAATGAACAACACTCCACCTACTCAATAACTGGAACATACTGCCATATATATGTGCTTTTATTTTTTTAAAGACTTATTTAAAGAGAGAGAGCGCGCATGCACATGCAGGGGGAGAGAGTCTTAAGCAGACTCTGCGATGAGCAAAGAGCCTGACTCCAGCTGGATCTCAAGACCCTGAGATCATGACCTGAGCTGAAATCAAGAGTTAGACGCTTTACTGAGTATACCACCCAGGTGCCCCTATATATGTGCTTTTATATGCCAACTCTATTTATAAAATGTATTTTGCTGAAGTATTTGGAAGCAAGTTACAGATATCACAACACTTCACTCCTAAATAGCTCAATATGCATCTCCTAGGAATGAAGATATTTTCCTACATACAAATAACGATATCACACCTAAGAAAATTAATAATTCTATGTTATCTAATATCTATTCCATATTCAAATTTCCTCAGTTGCCCACCCTATGTTTCCTTATGTTATGTCCTCCCCAGTCTAGGATCCAATTAAATTTTACCCATTGCATTTGGTTGCTTTATTTTTGCAGTATCTTTTAATTGAGAAATTCCGCTACCTTTCATTTTTAAAACACTGACTTTTTGAAGAGTCCAGACAAGTTGTCTTATAGAAGGTCCCACATTTTGCATTTGTCTTACTATTTTCATGGTATCATTAAACCTGTTCCTCCATCACTTGTATTTCCAGTGAACCAAAAGCTAAGTCTAAATGCAAATTAAACAGTTCTGGCAAAAATACTTCATACTATGAAATTCATATTTCATAACATCTAAAGATACAAAATGTTAAGTTAATCCATTATTATGGATGCTAGCTTCATTGCTTGGTTAGAATGTTTACTGCCACATCTATTGTAAAGGTACATATGCCCCTTTATATTAATAAAAATCCTAGGGGTGATAATTTGGTACCATGTCATATTTCTCAATTTTTTACCATGACTTACCATCCACTAATAACCCTTGCTTTGATTATTCCACTTGGGACTACAAAAGAGTGATCTTTCTGATTCTATCATTCCTTCCATAATTATTAGCCGGTATTCTTACAAAAAGAGCTTTCACTGCCCTCCCTCCCACCCTTTTTACTTGTGTAATAATCACCATCATTTTTTTTTTTTGATGTTCATATTGTCCCAAATTTGGCCATTTTGGGGTCCCTTCAAACTGGTTCCTGTGTCCTTTTAACAGAACGCCATTTTCTTCATTTTCTTATATATGCAGTTGTCCCAAATCCACATCATATGTTCTTTGCTCTAGTTCTGGAATCAGCTATTTATCCAAGCAAGTCCATTCCCACTTACATGGCAAATGGTATTTAGAAACAAAAGTCTGAGCACCAGGCTGCTCCCAGATTACATGAGCCAATTTTATCAAACAGACCAATAACTCCTTCCTTTGCTTAAGCAATCTATCACAACAGAAAGAGTTAATGTAAACAAGACTGGCCTAAATGATCTCTAATGTACCACTCAGATAATTCTACAATTTTCTTTGTGGAATGCTTAATAAACCAACTCTTATCTTACTCTGCTAAGATGAAGGAAAGTTGAATTTATTGAAGATGACTGATGAACACATGAGCTTGTTTTATGCTTAGAGATGTGATTGGTGTTTTGACATTATTATTTCAGTATAAGTTTTTTCTCCCCAGTTTATAAATTCTTTTAGATTAGTAGCCATGGATAGTTCTTTGTATCATCTGTGGTAGCATAAAACATTCTGACTTCAGAGATGGTTTACGACACACAAGGACAAATGTATCTCATTATTTCATAACCAAACCTCGTGTTTGATCAAAAATTATACAACTCTGCTAAAGCATTTAATTTATATGAGATAACTTCAGGACTTTTTAGAATTTAGAATTCAAATTTTAAGAATCAGAGTTTTAAATAGCTTCAGGATTTTTTAAATATTAAATGTATCCACACAACACAGTTACCAAAATTAAAGATATACAAAAGTCTAAACAGCAGTTTCTCATTTAACAAATATTACTGAGGTGCAGATTATATGCTAGGCATCATAAAACTTCATAAAACATACCTCCAATTGGGTACTGCTTTAATTTATTAAACACATGTTAATGGAATGAAACTGCCAAGAACTATGTATTTTTAGAAAGCCAGTATGACCCAAACTGCCCTCAGAAGAGTTATCCTGGTCAGGCAGAGCATCCAGACCAGTAAATGCACAATTACACAGTATGTGGCAACTGCCATAAAGAAAGCATTCAAGGTTCTTTGGGAGTCCCGGAATATCAGAGACAGCTTTCTGGAATAAGTGACAGATGAGATGAGAGCTGAAGTGGAGGTGAGAGTCAACCAAAAAACAGGAAGAGTGGCTGACATTCAGGGACAAGAAAGAAAGACGCCAGACTTGGGGTACAAGGAAGTACCGGGTAAACGGCACAGCATGTGTATGAGCACAAGATGAGGCATGGACTGCTGGGGGCAATGGAAGTGGTATCAAATGGACACAACCTTCTGGAGGGCAGCAGTGACAGTGGGGTTGGAAAGGGGAGCTGGAAAGGGAAGCCAGGGTTTACAAGGCATGCCAAAGGGATGTGGGCTTTCTCCTAGAAGACATGGTAAGGTTCAAGGGTTTTAAATAGGAAGGTAGAACACTCAGCTTGCATTTTATGTGTATTATTATAGTAATTTTTGAATGTGTACTATGTACCAAGTTCTGTGCTCATGTTTATGTCCTTTAACCCTCATGACAACTCAAATCAGGAAAGTTTTCATTTTCTCTTTCATGCATACTGAGTTTATTCAAGGTTATATAACTGCATTTACCAAAGTAATAGAGTCATGATTCAAATCCAGACACTCTTGCTACAGAGCCCACATCCTTAACTACTGTGTTATACTAGCTCCCTTTTGCAGTGTGCAGATTAAACATTTTCTTTTCTCTTTATTAGGGAGATGATATGGGTTAGGTGGGCAAGACAGGGCAGTTAGGATGCTGCCATATTAATTTAACAAAAAGATTATGGTGATCTGAATCATGGAACGCTACATCAAAAACTAATGATGTACTGTATGGTGACTAACATAATAAATATAAAATTTAAAAAAAAAAAATAAAAAACACCATGAGACCGAAAACAATAACAAAAAAGATTAGGGTGATTTGGACTAGGATAGTAGGAGGAGGAACTGAAAAAACTCTATGAAGTAATATGGAAAGGAAATACCCAGTAACTGATGAGTATGTGTGGGGTGGGTGGGGAGAGAGAGAAGAGAGAAGAATCAGGAATTATATCCATAGCTCTGTCGTGGGCTCTGCACCTACAGTAAAGGCACTCACTGGAAATGGTAGCTTAGCAGCTGGGGGACAGGGTGTGTGAAAAGGAGCCACAGATGGGAGACAGTTAGCTCTTGTCTTCACGTCTGGAAAGACCCAGTAATGAGAGGGTCTAGGCAGCATCTCGGCAATATCCAGTAATGAGTGACATATTCTAACAGCAAAGGCATCAGTCTTCAGCCACCACACTCACCCTCTCCGCCCCTTCAGAAACCCATGAGCAGCCTGCTTATTTATTACAAGTGGAAGAATTAAAATGGTGGAGAAGCACTCAGTAGATGCAGATAACCTTCAAAGAAATTTTAGCACCATCAAGGTCTAAGACACCCCCAAATTACCCAGAGCTCTCCAGATTAGATACCGTTTCATCACCAGATAGTTATCACAACAGACAAGGCTTTTCAAGGAGCAACCTCCTACACAACCCTTCAACGCTAGCAACAGTGATGTTCCAGAAAGGAAACGTTTAAAGGTCAGGCTGCGAGAGCTCACTATTCAGCTCTGAGACGTTCTCTTCCCCCTACTCCTTTTACAAGGTGTACGGTTGCCTCTTTCTCTATGTGCGTTAGAGCTATTTTGACTTTCTCAATGATATGGGCACAAGCAGGATCGTTTCCCTTTTTTATCTGAAAAAACTGAGCATCGACTTCTCTAAAATTGTGAGCAAAAAATGGACCAGTTGTGTTAACTGACGCTACATAACAGGAAAAAACCTCCACAGTTTATTGTGAAACGAGCTACTTCAATCCCAACCGAGAAATGGTATCTCGCGGGAAGGCTGGTGATTTCTAATATAGCTTCACAGCCACATACACTTGCTGACTTACTGCAGTTTTCACAAGGACCACCAACAGTCAAGCTGCGTGATGAAGACAGAAGTTCTCGGGGTCTCATTTCCTTTTTTTTTTTTTTTAAGATTTTATTTATTTATGGGGGGCCAGAGGGAAAGGGAGAAGCAGACTCCCTGCTGTGTGTGGAGCCAACTCAGGGCTCAATCCCAGGACCCTGAGATCAAGATCTGAGCTGAAGGCAGATGCTTAACCATCTGAGCCACACAGATGCCCCTTGGGGTCTCATTTCTTGATGGAACGCTCATTATCCCATTTGAAGGAGAGACTGAATTTGAGAGTTTAACATAATTTGAATTATGAGTGGCTGTTAATGAGCTGATTGACAGTTTTGAAAGGCATGGAAGAGATCACGATGAAGCCTATTTACAAACTTTAAGGTACAGGAGTTTTCTTTTGTTAGCCGAGCCTCAGCTTAGACTTGGTCAAGCTCTGCCTAGTACCCCTGTCATCCTAACTCCTCCTCTATCCCTTTCCAAAGGAATCAATCATCCTTTGCAGAACTAGAAGGCAGGAAGACATGGAAGAAAAATAGCAATAAATCAAGTTTCTCTCTTATTGGGGTTTTCTATTTCTGTCCCTTTGGCCATATCTTCTCTCTCTCTCTCTCTCTCTCTACATCTGCCTTTTTAAATTTAAGAGAGCTAAATTCTACATCTTTTGGGGAAAAAAACCAAAAGGGAAAGAAAAAGTATAACTTTTATTTGTATAGGGACTCTGTCCTTTTCCCTTGTAACTCAGCAGATCCCAACAGAAGGGGCACTATCACCACTGCTCTGTAAAGAAATCATATCTGTAGATGCCTTCTGAAATTATAAAATAATGATGCTGCACTTAGCATCCGTTCAAGACTGCACAGTAGCTTCAAATAATTTTCTTATTGATCCTATTATAAATAAATGAAGACCCTAAAAAACACACAGGGAAGAAGTCCAGAAAGGGAGGGGAGTTGTTTTCCTAGCTCCAATTTTGTGCTCCTCTATTTTCAATAAACTAAAAGGCATGTTGATGGCTGTCCAGGCTGCAAAGGATTTTTTAAAGAATAAAAAAATTAATAGTCATTTAATAACATTTAAAGTTGCAGGGTTTTTTTTTTCTTCAATGATTAAAACTTTTACGGGTCATATGTAAATTTATGAAAGTGATCAAGCTCTAAAATGTAGGCCTAATTGTAAGAACACATGCATCCCATATACTCGGTAGCACTCTGGCTCACACTTGTGATAATAACCATCTTGACTATTCTCCCAACTATGGCCACATGAAATAAACATTTGCAAGTAGAGACTACATTTATTTCACCTATGTATCCATACAGCTATTGTAACAGACAAGTGGTTTTAATAAATAATGAACAATTGATGATGCAGTTTATATGTTTAAAAAAATAAATAGCAACCATTCCTTGGTAGCCAAGGAACTCACGGGGAAATTTTACATTAAATTGTCATCATATCCTCTTACTTATATGTTAGTGTATCAATAGGTACTCTTTATTAAAGTACCCCCAAGAACTTTAGAATTTGGTGATCTTAATAATTATAAATAAAGATTTTAAATTATTAAGCAGTTATGTTCTTAAGCATCATTTCTAGTCTGGGTTGCCAGCCTCTGGTGTATATTCAATGGTAGCCTGCTAACAGATTTTCAGGATTCCTGGGCAGCTGTCACCATCATACACACAGGCTCTTTGGTACTTTCATCAGCCCTTGTCCTCAAAAGAGGGAGCACTGTACCCCTCTCCCTTGGCAACAACTTCGACCCTTAGTTACAAAGGTTATCTACCAACCCCAGCATTAGCCCTTGAACACAGAAAAGGTTAACAAACAGCATTCAATTCTCCTTATGTGTTTCTAGTCTTTGGACTGAAAAACTGAATGCCTGGGAAGTGCAGAGGTCAAAATTAGCCTGAAACATCTATTTTACTAAGTTCATTAACCTGCTAAAGAAAGCACTGTATGTCAATGCCTTTAATGAGAAAAATTAACACTCAACCATATTGTTATCTGGAATACAGCTAGCCCAAAGCACACTAAAAATGGCCCAGTCTCCATTCTAGAGAAGACTTGCTTGCAGGGTTCCCTATTACAGGTATGCAAAAAATAATAAATAAATAAAAAATAAAGGCATTTCTTTTTGCACAGACCATTAAGAGATAAGAGACCATGCAGTAGCTAAAAGTCAGGCTTTTGATCGTGGGGGCAACAGTAACAATGTAGCTACAGTAGCAGTGATAGTCATAATCAGAGTAGAATGGAAGTAGTCATAGTAACAGTTGAGCCTTGGCAGTGAGAGTAACAATCAGAATAGCATGGGAGTTTGGCAACAGCAGCAGTGCTAGTAATCCGGGCGGAATGGAAGCAGAGGTGGAAGGCAGAGTGGCAGTGAAGGTGGTTATCCGCTGCTCAGGCAATCGTCCCAGATGAAAACCAGAGTCTCCTGTGCCCTTATTCTAGGTGGGAAATGGACTGTCCTTCCAAGGAAGAGCATCCTTGGAACAGCACACCGGCCAAGAAAGCCATTCCCCGTGAAGCAGGAATTAGAATCCTGTGACCCTGTTAGCACAGAAGGAGAGGAGCTGTGGTGATTCTTCATTAGAGACAACATTCAAAATGAGGAAAAAGCTTATGGACACAAATCTGGGTTGCTTTTAGAGAGGAGCCCTACAAATCCATGAATCCAGATAATTAGAATGAAACTTAGTGTTAGAGTCTGATCCAAAAGGAAAAGAGCTGTATACAAAAAAAAAAAAAAAGAGGTCTGACTGCAGGCAACCCCGCCTCATGTACTTCCTTCCCCTACAAATAGCCACCTGAGAAAGCAGCCACAGGGGTCCTCACATGTCCCTGAGGAGTCCCCACCTTCTCCATCCTTTGCTGCTTAACTCCCTATGTCCACCTCACTCCGTGGTACAGCCAGAGCAGGATTTGAGTAGTAGGAGATCCAGAAGGGAAGTAGAGAACAGAGGCGAAAGCCTGAGTCCCTCCCTCCTCATTTAATCTGCCCTCGATGCTATGGGGTAGGTACTACTATAATTCCCATTTACAGATGAGGCAACTGAGGCACAGAGAGGTGAGATACGTGGCCTTAAGTCACATGGCTGGTAAGTGGTGGAGCAAGGTTTCAAACCTTGCCTCCAAAGTCCAAAGTCCACGCCTTTCACAACTAGGACATTCTATCTCCTTCCGGGCAGACACTGCCCCAAGCAAGGGAGTTGGGGGCCAAGGTCCTGCCCTCCAGGGGATGAGAGGAGAGATACAAAGGAGCAGAGAGCATTTTGATTCCAGTGTAGTAAGTAGAGAGGCAAGCATCAGGTTTAGTGGGAGCCCAAAGGAAGAACGACCATGAGATGCAGGGGGGTAGGTTAAGATTCACTCCTCCAAGGAAGTGGAGTGTCCAAGAATGAACAAAAGGTCATGATAAATGGGACCTGGTGAGAAGCAAAGGCCTAGCTTTGGGGAGGAAATGCAGTATTTCACGTGGCCTGCATAGCCAGTGCAGGGAAGAGAGCATAGGAGATGAATGGCTGGAAAGCTAGGCAGGGGCCAGATCCCAAATGGAACTCAGGATTCACTTCCCAGAGAGGACAAGGCAATGCATCATAATAATGCTTAGACTCTACAAACAATAGCAAGTGATAAACGTGTATGTCCCACATATGACACTAAGCACTTTCCATGAAGTATCTCAGTTACTACATACAACCCTATGAGGAAGACACTATTATTATACTCTACGCATAAGGAATGGAGACACAGTAAATAACCCAAAGTCAATGTAGAGCCAAATCCACCCCCTGCCAGCACTGCCCCTGGCAAGCTATGCTGCATCCTTGAACATAGGGGGTCATGGCGGGGGTGGGGTGGGGGGAGGCAATGGCAGGCTCTATAGCAACAGTAGGACCAGACTTCAGGCACCTGCCAGCTTAAGCAAACTTAGTTGCTTTCCTTGGGATAGACCCCAAAAATGAAGAGTAACACATTTCCTCAAGTAATTTCAACTTCAGAAAGAAGATGCATTAAAATAAACAAATAAATAATAATAATAAAAAGAAAAAAAAAGAAAAAAAGATGCATTTTGGAGGAAAAAACTCTTTTCTAAAAATAACAGTAACAACAAAATGTTTCAATTTCCATTCAGATCAGAATACTTAGCTCTAGACCATACAACCTACCTTCCCTGCTTTCTTCCCTCACCTACAAGACAGCATTCCTTATTTTATCTCCTAATGCCTTCCAGTAGGCTTCTTCTACACATAATTACATACATTCTACATAACTTTGAACAAATTTGAAATGACTGAATAACTTTGGAACAATTATTCTCCTATATATCAAACATTATTCTTTTGTGCCAAATTACATTCTATTTTCTCCCCACATTTCTAACCTAATTGTTATTCTATCTGTACCCACACTCCTCCCAATTTAGTATCACCCCAAATTGTAGGCAAATTATACTTCTCACTTTGGATTTTACTACCTGAGGGACTTCTTTATGATTTATGCTCCAAGTTTTAGCTCTGCCCACAATTTCACAAATTTTATTAAAATAAGCTGTAGTTTTTCCAAATTAAATATGAGTACACTGGGTCTGCACTAAAACACTGTTAATACAAGATCTGAACTCAAGAACAGATTTATATCTGACCCATATCATATGTATCGTACATATTATCCATATGTTTATATATACATGTGCATACACACAACTTTTTTGTTAATACCACTTCTATATAATATTTCCTTCTGAAAATATTAACCAAGTAGAACACTTAACCAAGTAGAAATACATCCTAATTGAGTACAGAAAATGCTCCTTGTTTCCACCACCCCCCCACCCTTTTCTTAGCCTTCCAATAAACTCTGCCATCTTTATAACCAGGAGATCTGTACTCTGTTTAGAAAACCTGATAACCGGCGCCTGGGTGGCTCAGTTGGTTAAGCGACTGCCTTCGGCTCAGGTCATGATCCTGGAGTACCGGGATCGAGTCCCGCATCGGGCTCCCTGCTCGGCAGGGAGTCTGCTTCTCCCTCTGACCCTCCCCCCTCTCATGTGCTCTCTCTCTCTCTCATTCTCTCTGTCTCAAATAAATAAATAAAATCTTTAAAAAAAAA
>NC_138372.1:83122854-83147687 GCF_054177405.1 Leptonychotes weddellii
GGTGGTGGGTATTGAGGAGGGCACGTTCTGCATGGAGCACTGGGTGTTATGCACAAACAATGAATCATGGAACACTACATCTAAAACTAAAAATGTAATGTATGGGGATTAACATAAGAATAAAAAAAAATAAATTAAAAAAAAAAAGAATTGGGTGGCTCTAAGGAAGTATAGGAGTTAAGAATGGATTCAGGGGTCACATATGCTTACGCTTAAATCACCCACCCACTGGCTAAGTAAACTTAATAAGTTTACTTGACTTATAAGCCCCAAACTATAAAATGTAGATAATTCTATCTTCTTCAGTAGGATAGTACTCAGTCTAGTGAAATTATGCATATGAAGCATAATTTTAGTACAAACTGTTCACTAAATCTGGCTTACTGCTATTTATTGGCAAGTGAATACCAATGAAATAAAACATATTCCTAATTTTATATGATTAATATGTCATAATGGAATGCCATTGTTGCTGGAATTGTCATCATTAGGCAATCATTTAACCCATGTGAGTCATGGTTTCTCCATTTTAGAATGGGAATAATCGTATTTCCCTAACAAGTCTGTTGTATTAGGTGAGATCATCTATGAGAAATTCAAGTTCCATTATTCATTTCATTCACTAAGCACTGGCTGAGTGCCTAGTGAGTGCTAGGCACCTTGTTAAACAGGATGATTCCAAAGATACAAGATGGGTAACCAGGATAGATGCCAAAGATACAGGACAAGACGGACAAACCCCTTCTCTCAGGAAGTTCAAGGATCAGCATGTAACCTTAAGGACCTGTAGATAGGCAATGATCATTACTATTCTCTTCACTTGCCTGTAAACTTTCTCT
The DNA here is from genome assembly GCF_054177405.1 of Leptonychotes weddellii. NCBI lineage: Eukaryota > Metazoa > Chordata > Mammalia > Carnivora > Phocidae > Leptonychotes > Leptonychotes weddellii. Next base: position 83,123,694 of record NC_138372.1, read on the forward strand.
GATTTTTCTCATTCTTTCCAACTTTATCTTACTATCTGAATCTAGACTGTATTTAAAGTGTTACATAACTTATATAGGAAAAAAAGTCAAAATTAACTTACGAAATCAAAAGGGGATAAACTACTATATATCTATAAAGACTATAATAAATCCACTCATATGCATTCATTAAAATTATAGGAATTCTATGATATTATTTTGTAAGTAAATATTTCTCCCTGAATTTCTACAAATCAAGTATTAGGCTTGCAAAGGTTATATTCCATACTCTCAAGTCCAAAGAAGACAATGATAGCCTTTTCTTAGCCTAGATTTTCCCCCATTCCTGTACCCACTAAAGAATAAATTCTTTTCGGGCACCTGGGTGGCTCAGTCAGTTAAGTGTCTGCCTTCGGCTCAGATCATTATCCCAGGGTCCTGGGATCGAGCCCCGCATCGGGCTCCCTGCTCCGCGGGAGGCCTGCTTCTCCCTCTCCCACTCCCCCCTGCTTGTGTTCCCTCTCTCGCTGTGTCTCTGTCAAATAAATAAAATCTTTAAAAAAATAATAATAAATTCTTTTCTCCAGCTTCACTCAGATATGTTGATACATAACATTGTGTAAGTTTAAGATGTATAATAATTTGATGCACCATTACAAAATTATTACCATCATAGCATTAGCTAACACTTCCATTACATCACATAATTTCGGTTTGTTTTTTGTCCTATACCCATCTTAAATGCCAGCATTAGTATTTCAATATTAGCTTTGTCTCTTTCCCAGACACCTACCTGTATAGGGTTTAAGATTAGCTAAGTGCTATCTGGCCTCTAGATGTTGGCTAATACAAAAAACTAGATGATTCCAGATGGAAACAACTAAAATAGCTCAACCAAAACCAGGAAGTACAATAAAAAAAAATGAAAAACTTAGTCAAAGTTATGAAATCTCAAGTGTCATTCTACAAAGAAAATACTCAGATAAGTCAGAGGTCTAGAGAGTCAGTTATTCTATCACTAAACATTTTCATTTTAACACCATAATTTCATTTTGGGACTTATTTTGTGATCAAGCTTCTAGAAAAATATTTTAAATGATTTTCTGTTAATACTTTGCTAGACCAATGTTAAATATTTCCTCCTTTTTAAAGTCTGACTTTTATAGGTCTAGGAAATTATATTCCCAGGACTACTCATCTCCGACTTTATAATAAAAAAAAAATCACAGGGTAAAAGAGTTTGCTTATAAGTAATCTACTTTTGCAGAATCCATGTGTTCTTTTGAGCAAGGTTACCTGGAACCTATTTTTAAAAGATCATGCACCAAATGTGGCATTGTTCTTACTCATCACATCCAACTTTTCTCTAAGTAGGCTGCTACCATCATTAATATCCCCACAAGATCACAATATAACTAAACTTTATTTTATTTTATGTTAATCACCATACATTACATCATTAGTTTTTGATGTAGTGTTCCATGATTTATTGTTTGCGTATATCACCCAGTGCTCCATTCAATACGTGCCCTCTTTAATACCCATCACCAGGCTAACCCATCCTCCCACCCCTTTCCCCTCTAGAACCCTCAGTTTGTTTCTTAGAGTCCATAGTCTCTCATGGTTCATCTCCCCCTCCGATTTCCACCCCCCCCTTCATTTTTCCCTTCCTACTATCTTCTTTTTGTTTGTTTGTTTTTAACATATAATGTATTATTTGTTTCAGGGGTACAGGTCTGTGATTCATCAGTCTTAGACAATTCACAGCACTTCTATGTGAGATGAACGTCAAAGCCGCCTCCATGCAAGAACAGCTCATCGTGATAAAAGAAAGTCTCCTGACAAGTGAAGGTAAGTAGCACCAAAGCCAGTTAAGATGCATGCAGAATACTGATTTGGGCTGCAACAATCTAATGGCTGCCGAGGCCCTTCTTCAAAAGCATGCTCATAGTCAAATTATTTTCCATAATTAACCATAAATGGACTTTCCTTAGCATTTCAGGCTGTAATATTCACTAATGCCCACCTTCCAAGTAATGGCATATTAAATGCTTATTCCTTTAAATTTTCACACACAGATAACTTCAAGGAAAAAAAAAAATCTCAGTTCTCACTGCACAGAGTGAATTTGAAAAACTAGATAAAAATGCAATTTTCAGTACTCAAGAAAATGTAATAAAAAAATAGAAATTTAAGAAGGCACCAATTTTTGTTAGGGGGAAAAAATCTATCATAAGACATTTTTCTTAACTGCAGAAAATTTCAGTAGAGGTTCTTAGACATCCCAATTAAAATGAGCCAAAATCTAATAAGAAAAGTGATAGAAGTGCGCCTGGGTGGCTCAGTCATTAAGCGTCTGCCTTCGGCTCAGGTCATGATCCCAGGGTCCTGGGATTGAGTCCCGCATCGGGCTCCCTGCTCTGCAGGGAGCCTGCTTCTCCCTCTCCCACTCCCCCTGCTTGTGTTCCCTCTCTCGCTGTGTCTCTGTCAATAAATCTTAAAAAAAAAAAAAAAAAAAAGGAAAGAAAAGTGATACAATCTCATTGCACAAGAAACTTCATTATGATGAAATTAAGTGTTTGGAAAAATAAAGTTATTCCTAAATCTTGCCAGGCAACCCACAAAAAAGTGGGGTTGAGGGAACAGAGATTGGGAGGAAAGGGGTAAAAATCTGGTTTTATTACTTTCTACATAATTAAAAATTAAAGACAATAAATGCTTTCGTAGTAAATCATAATTTTAATAGCAGGTGTCAAATACTACGGTGTTTTACCTGTAAACTATGGAAGAGTGGCTGAAAGACATCTTAAGTTTCAAACAATTCACTCACAATTTAACTGAATTATCAAATGTATCTTCTCATTTTCTCCACAGAGGTACCCACAATGGCAAGAGAAAATAAACCATCTCTGGTGTCCTGGTTGCCTGAAGCTGCTAGTCCACCACACACTTAGAATTTCTTTATCATATGTAAACTTTGCCCTCTAGCCCATTAGATATTGTGCTTAATATAAAAGGTGTTGTAAATTATTTACCAGTGATTCAAGCCACTCTCCCCTCCATGGCCCGAACCTCCCATAAAGTCTGCTACCACCAATCCAAGTGCCTACTGTGAGGGGCTGGGAGAGCAAAGAGAAACCAAGAGGAAGGGACCAATTATCTCAGTCAGTTTGAGATGTAGAAAAGAAAAGAATTGGGGAAGCAGGAGCAGGAACTGGGGGCCACCATGACCGGGAGAATATAAGCCTCAAGACTTCAGAGACTTCTCACAGAGGCATTGGACTTTTTTCGTCCTACAGGATGAAAAAAAGGGAACTAAAGTCAACCTGACTTCCTCAAAGGTGAAGAAAACCACCATGAACATTTGGATTCTACTGATACTGTACTTGTAAAAGTGTTCCTTCACACCACTTGTCTGTGTAAAAGTAATGCAAAAATTTGAATAATTAACATTTATACAGGTCTTACTATATGCTAGGCACTATTCTAAGCATAAGTATGTGCATATACACACACATATACACACTGTCACTCACAAAAATCCTTGAGGAAACTATCCCCACTTCACAGAGGAGGAAACAGATGCAGGGAAAGGTTCAACTCTTGCCGGACGTCATACAGCCAATAAGTGGAGGAGCAAGGATTCAAACTGAAGCCTATGCTTCATAGTTACTATTCTACCCACCACGTTATGCTTTTAGATGTTCCAATGACAGAGAAGAGGAAATTTTAGGTGACTGGCTCCTTCACTCATTTCTGTACACTTTTGAAAGATTTATAATAAAAATAATCTTTTATCTTATATTTACATTTTATTAGCAATCTCACCTTGATCATGTGTCCTCCTTCCTCAAAAATCAATTATAGATTTTGCATACTTCTGCACAACTGTTACACTTTATATCTTGTCAATATGAATCACACAGGAATACCAAAACGCTTTACTGTTACTATGTATATGAAGCTCATAGGAATTTACCCATGAAGCAATTAGCAGTAACACCAGGAAACTGTTGTTGCATCAATGGGTATTTAGTGAGGTGAGACCAAAAAAGTCATGCATCTTCTCCAGTGGGGATCAATTTTCACCTAGGACTCCATGTCTAAAGTGACTCTCCCTACTAGAGGGGGTACCACACACCTCCCCCCAAGGCCATAGATATGCAAGACTGAGTCCACCAGAACAACACAGACATATAACATTCAATCCGGGAAGCCAGAGACCTGCAGAACCACAGAGCCATTTCTGTAAAGTATTAGTAAGGCAACCTGCATTTGGCAGAACATTCTGGACATAAATCAAGTGTTAAGAAACCAATCAACATGGATGGAACTGGAGGGGATTATGCTAAGTGAAATAAGTCAATCAGAGAAATACAACTATCATATGGTTTCACTCATATATGGAACATAAGGAATAGTGCAGAGGACAATAGGGGAAGGGAGGGAAAACAGAAGGGGAAGAAATCAGGGAGACAAACCATATGAGACTCTTGACTCCAGGAAACAAACTGAGGGTTGCAGAAGGGGAGATGGATCGGGGGATGGGGTAACTGGGTGATGGGCATTAAGGAGGGCATGTGAGGTGATGAGCACTGGGTGTTACATGCAACTAATCAATCACTGAACATTATACCAAAAACTAATGATGTACTATATGTTGGCTATTGAATTTAAATTAAAAAAAAAAATCAATTGATAAAGCTCTCCACTTAGAGACTCAGAATTTACGTGAGGAAGTCCTTAAGAACGGACCCTTTGGAAAAAAAGACAAGCATGTAGGATGCCCCAATCTCATCCCCACTCAAGAACTATCCATCTTCCAACATCATTGGGATCACTATTTTCCTCATTCATCAAATTAATTGTATAGCAGCCAATATTAGCAATTTGATATCTAAAATGTCAGGTACAGTCTCTTTACTTAGTGTACTACTTTTATTGTTTAACCTTCGTCAATAAAAAAAATAGTTATTTAAAACTTTAAGCTGGTTACTCAGATTAGTCCCCCTACAATCTATGTTTACTAAAGTCCTTTAATTCCTCAACACAAAATCTCCTACCACAAGAAATCTAATCATAACCTGAGCCTAATATATTAGAATGAAGGATAGAGGAGTGTGGGGGAAGATATCTTCTACATGGTGCTTGTGATTCTATCTTTGAAAAGATTATATCCCTGACTATAACTGAATGCCAATCTCTAAAAAGTGATGGCTATAGGAATGTCAGATTCTGTTTAGAACACCTTTTCAGACCTATAACCCACTGTTTTTTTATTATATATTAGAGAGGAAACCAGATACATTTGCAACTTAGACCATAATTTAGGCCATATGTGGGACTAAAGTGTTTGACTCCAAACATTGATCAGGTTCTCAAAAAGCCCGTCCCCAGAAATAGACAGGAAAAAAAATTTACTCTGTGTAGGACACTGCTCTGCACTCAGATAGAAGGGGAGAGAAAAAACACATTGACCCAAAGAAATCTATAATCTACAATAAGGCTTCAAACAGTACACGGAGAATCATATTTGACACAAGGAACAGTGACGAGCAAAGACAACTGCCCCAAAGTGCTAAAGACCCAAAGTGACCACCACTGTACTGAGAACTCCCCTGGCGGGAGACACTGGCTGTCTTTGCATCACTGCTGCCTAGAAAGACACGTGATGTGTTGAATAAACAACTTAATAAATGCCTTTGATTACGTCACTGACAACATAAGAGAAGAAAACCGTGTCTTAAAAGATCAACTTTTCTCGGCAGGGAAAACCATAAGAATCAGAAAAACAGAGAAAGGGGGGGAAAAGAAAGCAGAGAAGAGACAGGAGAAGCAAATAGGAAAAGCAACAGAAGAAGGCGGAGCAGCAACCTGAATGGGCAGGAGCAGATGGGAGAACTGAGAAAGCCAGTCCAGCAGGAAGGGGAGAGAATGAGGCAGGAAGGTGCTCACTGCAAGGCAACAGGGACCCCATGGTCCCACTAAATCCAGAGGCTTTTCTCCTCCTGGACCAAGATCCATCATCTGGCCTCCTGCACCACATCACATGTGTATGTACTGCACAGTAACTAAGTAGAAGCACGGCGGTTCCTCAGAGCCGCTCCTCTGAGCCCTTGTGGTGGTACTTTCTGAGTGAGTGTCTGGCATTCTGAGATTATACCCTTCTCACATCTGTGTGTTGCAATCAGCCCTCTCCTTTATGAAATGAAGGTGAGAGTAGACATTGAGACATCTTATGTGATTTTATTACTGCCCTTACTTGCTAAAACTATCCAGTACTCTTTTCCCCACACATGAATAAAACCCAAAGTCTCAGAACCACTTTTGTATGCCACATCTTAGACATTTTCTTCATTAAAAATTTTCAGAAATTTGGGGCACCTTGGTGGCTCAGTCGGTTGGGTTCCGACTCTTGGTTTAGGCTCAGGTCATAATCTCAGGTTCGTGGGATAGAGCCCTGCGTCTGGATCCGCACTCAGTGGGGAGTCTGCTTGAGATTCTCTCTCTCTCTCTCTCCCTCTCTCTCTCTCTCTCTGCCCCACCCCCCACACATGTTCACGCTAAAATGAATACATCTTTTTTTAAAAGAATGTCATAGTTTGAAAAATTGATAAAATCACTGACATCATTAAGTTTAAAGAAAGCAGACAAAAACTCATTAACTGTTGTACAACCTCATTTTGTAAAATATGGATGGGTGGGTGTGAGCATGTGAACACACATATATATAACACATGCATATATACGTGTATACAAGTGTGGAACTATACACAATAAATTCAGTAACGGCTTTGGGTAGTGAGATTTCATCTTATTTCTACTTTTTTCATAAGTAGAAATTACTTTTATAAATAGATATGTCCTTCATCTACAAGTATGAAAAATAAAGCTATTCTAACTTTGAAAAAATAAATATGTGAGAAAAAAATAACATGAGAAAATGATATTTCCCACCATGCCCAGTAGCCTTCTAAGTGAACCATGTTTTTTCTACCCTACACACCAAGCCTGGTAGACAAGAATCTCTACAACTGCACTGTTACTTAATACATCAGTTTACCTGAATAACATAAAGATCACTTTTCCAAAATAAAGCTTTCAACCTCTAGAGTCCCTGCAGAGCAACAGGAAACAACAGATTCCTGGCTTATTATGTTTTATTGCGTTTAACAACTCACATACTTCATAGCACTGGGAGTTTTGTTGGTATTTAAAATACATTTCCTATAAAATACATCTACTTCAGAAAACATATCTTCCATAAAATGTATCAAGTAAAATGTGCACACAATAGATTATATACTACACGTGAGTATAAATAACCAAATGTTATAGATGTTCCCATAAGGAAACACTCATAAAACATCTTTTGAACTATTCTATACAGTGCAGATCAATTTTTTAAGCCTTAAGTACAGGAATATTCTTCATCCTAACAAAATTAACAGGTCAACATTTCAGTCTGAGATGATCTGACACACTCACGCCATCCACAAACACCCTCTGAGTCCTGAGAAGGCAAAGATGAACTAGACACAACGCCAACCCTCAAGGAGCTTATTATCCACCAGGAAAGCAAACACAAATCAATAGGAGCTCAAGAAGAGAGTTCAAGTGAATGATGGAGAGGATGGAAGTGAGTACATGGTTCTCTGAGGGCATGAACAACAGAATGATTATTCTGCCTAGAAGGGGGCGGCGGGGGTCAGAAAAGTTTCCTAGAGAACTTCTTTTCAGTGTAATTATTATTTCCTACAACTGCACTATACAAGCATCTAGTTCTTTCACACAGTACTCAGGAGCACGGGGTAGGGTGTCCAGAGCACAGTCACACAGACATATTAATACAGAGCCTGCAGGTGAGCTGGCAGAGGTAAGCGGTCATTCACTAGTCAGATCATTCACTCCCTATCATTCCTGAGCACTTACTCAATTCAGTGCAAGGCACTGAAAAACAGTGCTCTCGCCTCAAGGACCATACCGCCCACTGGAGGAGACAGGAGCAAATCATTCTAGTACAATTTGCTAAGTGCTGTCATCGGGGTGTGTTCATGGCTATGGGAGCATGGCAGAATGACAGTTAACTAAAATGGGAGAGCTCAGGGAAAGCTTGACAGATATGGAGCCATGTGTGAGCTCTGAAGGACAGGAAAGAGTTGGCTCCGTGAACTTAGGCAGTAGGATGTATCAGGGCTAAATGAGGTCCCCTGAGGTCCTCTGTGCTATTACTTAATCTTACTGTTGGGATCATTCTATGAAACAGGTATTCCTCCCATTTTCTACGTAGGTACATGTGGTTAGACAGGTGAAATAACTTGTCCAAAGCCAAACTAATAATAACAGGTGAAGCTGGGTTTTGAACGCAGATCAAAAGTCTTATTTGGCTCCTTTGGCTTTTCCCAGAATAGGTAACCAGAAAACATGAAGGCTTATTTTGATCTGTATCTTGACTGGTCGGAACCTGATCTCTTCAGGAATCTCCTTAGATCTTTCAACAGTTCTTTCTCCATAAAATTTCTATTTCTTCTGTATGTTCATTCATTTTCAGCATGATTATATATCAAGCAGGCATTTGTAACTCACTAAAATGATCTCAAATTCCTCTACTTTTCAAGAAACTCAAACCTGCATTAGACACCTTGCAAAATAAAACTCAACACTTGATATTTTCAATAATTTGAAAGAAACATTTACGGGTAGACATCCATCTGTATGTAACATACAAGCTCTAATATTTAGGCAACCGATTAAAAACTAACAGGGTATGTGAAGACATGGTAGAGTGTACTCACAAGGTCTTCACACACGCTAGGTAGGAGTTGGCTGTATGCCCCCACTACTCCATACAAATGTGGTATTTTCCCTACATTCTTCTGAAAAATGTCTGTGTGAGTCACTGGAAGCCATCAGTGCAGTGTCTCCAAGTTGTTTTCAGGCCTTCACTATTAATAGGTAGAGATGAGAAATTGTCTCTTCAACATACACGTGAAACGTCACACTTATAAAGTCTAGATATTGAAGGGGCCCCTACTCTTATCAGACCCACAACCAATCTGTTGTCGAGATAAGTCACTAAAATGTGAGAGCATGATGAGAGCTGATGAGTGCAGTCATGTTACAGAATGATCACTGCCTCTAAACCACAAATGAAGCTGCTAAATTAAGCACGGTATTTTTTTGAAATGGCCCCATAAATGCTCTTCTGAAATAGCTACCTTCACCATGGTATAGGGAAGCTATCACTCAGTTAACAGAGGTTACAATAAATACCACGTTAGGGACTATATGACCTCTGTGAACTTACAAGACTTGTATCTTGCACACAACTATTTATGTGGCTGTTGTGTGATTAAACTCTCAGGAAAATAGTATATACACAGTCTTCTATTAAGCAATACTTCTTTGCCTCTTAAGTTTTATGTAAATAAAGTTTTTTATAAAGCCATCTGCTCCATAGCAGTGACTTGGTAATAACTATGTCACCCACTTACAAATAAAATCAAACAAGTGGCAATAAATTATATGACGCTGTGCTTAGTAAAGATTACTAGACTGTAAATATAAGTCAGACCATGAAGAGGGGGAAATATGGCTATAAAAGCTGTTGCTAGGACAAGGGAAAGATAATTTATATCGGCTGGGCACCCAGGCATTGTATCTGACAATTTACCTATGTTATCACACAGCAGTAGGAGGCAAGTAATTTCTAGTCTCTCTCCCATCATCTACTTAGTATAAGATTATTGATCTTTGGATTCCCAAGTTATGCACCAAGGTGCCCCGGAACACCACAGCAAACTCACAGGGACACTGCAAGAGATTTTAAATTTTCAAAAAACAAAAAGTCACAAGAATACTCACATCTATCAGGCATTGCATGAACTATTGGCCAAAATTAGTATGCAGTTTCAACACTAGATCATACCACATTCCTTTCAAAGCCATATCTTTGTGAAGCTGGGTATTCAGCAGTTGCTATGATCAAAAAGTAAATATAGTACCTCATTCAATGTGGAAAAGAAAATGAGGGTACGGTGGTGTGTCATCTTGCTCCAAGATCTGAGAAGTTTTGTAGTGCCCGTCAGGCATACACATCTCATTAGTAAATAATTGTGGGTATTTGAGCAAGGAAAATAAAGTTTTTCCTTTCAATTTACATGTATTTTTTCAAACAACTATTAAGGTGTCTATAGCTACTTAAAAACAAAAATGCTAGGGTTTTTCGTTTTGTTGTTATTTTGATTGAGGGGTAAAATGGAAAAAAAAAAATCATAGACATTCAATATGCCATAAATTGAAGAAGTTTGAGAACCTCTGTTATAGATGAATTCTAACCTTCCACACCAAAGGACAGGAGGCTGACCTGAGGGTCTCTAAAGGTTTTACCTAGCTTTCTGAGCTAAGTTCCTAAAGTGATTAATAAAAAAGGCCATCTGTGATTAAATGTACAAAATCACTTTACGTGATCATTGTAACGGATGGAAATGTAATTGTCACCATGTACTTCCCACTCTTAAAATAACTTTGCTCATCTTCCAATCCATGTCATTTGTTGAAATGTGATGACTGTATGATATTTATTTCATATTCGGGAAGAATAAATTACATCTATTTTTGGTAATATCCCCTCTCCTGCCCTTTCACTACTGCCACGCACAGAAGTACTGCTTAGATACTCTTACATAGGGTTTCTTTTTTTAGATGAATGGAATTTTCATAGTTTATGGAATTATGCCAAATACTTATGAAATTATACAAAGTATAACATCACCTGCCATGAGATTATAAATCTTATATATAGAAGGCCAATTAGATACCAATGAAGTTAAAATTTTAAAAAAAAAGCAAAAAAACCCAACCTTACTGACATTTGTGGAATCTCCTGAAATAAGGTAACTTGCTTACATACCAGTCATACTCATGTTTGCCATACCAAACAGAGAACTTATTAAAAATTTCCCAGCAATGGATATGATGTTACTGTATTAAGGGGTAAATCCCAATGGCTAACATATCTGGATTATTAAGCCAATTTTAAAAAAAAAAAAGATTTGAGAGAGAGAGAGGGAGTGAGCGCAAGCAGGGGGAAAGGCAGAGGGAGAGAGAATCTTAGGCTCCACACAGAGCAGAGCCCAACATGGGGCTCCATCTCACAACCCTGAGATCATGACCAGAGCCAAAATCAAGGGTCCGATGCTCAAACAACTGAACCACCCAGGCGCTGCCTCTTTTTTAAGTATTTATTTATTATTAAGCCACATCTTAGGTCAAAACAGTAAACAGAATTGAAATGAGATCATCTACCAGTGTGAAATTGTTTTAACTGACTAGGCAGGGCTTGAGGTATATCTCCCCTCCTCCTCAACAAGGTCAGGCAAAACACAAAAAGGGGGAAAAAAAAAAATCAAAGTCAAGGCGTGGACATGTGCTGCTGAGAAAAAAAGAGGCAGCAGGATATTTGGTTTTAAAAAGTACCTGAACAGTTGGTAAGTAAAAGCCCCTTAGATCTTTCAGAAGAAAACCAGCATCTCCAAAAGGATTCCAACAGCAAGAAATGCCTACAGCTGCAACAAAGGTTTAACCAAATAATCTTTGAAGTAATGAACGTCAAACAAAGGCTGTGAAAAACAAGTACCATAGTTGCTTGAGGTATGATGCTCCCAAAGACTCCCTAATCACCCCCCAAGTGACAGCCAAGGAAGCAGAGAGGAACAGGAGTTAAGGATGAGGGCTCTGGAGGCAGACCGACCCTAGTTTTACCTCCAGCTTTATCATTTTATCATTTTATCATTTTTAAACCGTTGGATGCCAGGCAAATAACAAAGTCTCTCTAACCTCAAATAGAAATAACAATGCCAATCTCACAGGGTGGTGTGAAGACTAATGAGGGTAGTCACATAAAAATACTATAGAAGCTAGCACTGAGTACCATTACCATAATCTCATAACTTCAACTAAAAACAGACAAAACTGATTCTTCTCCTCTAAGTTTGTTCAAAAACTAACAAAAATTCCTAACTTTCCCCAGCTATCTCAAACTAAACATGGCTAAAACAAAACTCATATTTACCCCGAGAACCAACACCTCCATTTGTGTAGGGGGGAAAAAAAAAAAAAAGCTTCTTCCCGCATCTTTGACCTTGAAATCATTCTTGACCCCCTTCCTGTCACTCTCAAGCCAGCTCCAGATGCTGTCAACCCTTTTCAACTGTCTCCCTTTATTCTTCCACTTTCCCTTCTTCCCTCATTACCCTGCAAGCTGAGTACTCTAATGTTTTCATTATTAGGTTGGCTGAGAAGGAGCCAAAAGCAGGGGCTATCTTTCTCAGAACCTGTAGTTAACATGGTTCTCCTACCATACATCACTTTCCTCTTCTACATCAAAAAATGAGTTCCAACAAGAGCTTCTCAAGTTGTCTCCACTCAGAGCCACTGAGTAGACAGTGCTCACACAGCCCCTTTGTATAAACCAGAACAGGCACACTTCCTTCCTCAAGATAATTTCCATTTCCTAGAAAACTGAGCTAAGGTGCTGATTTTGTTAAAGAAGGACATATTGCTACTGTATGCAGAGATGTAAGTCTAAATAAATACAAACATATAACATGATTAAATGATTTCCAACAAGTGTGGTGCCCATCGTGAACGATCTAAAAGTGGGGTCTTCGTGTTCTTGGTTCTTTTCCTATACCAACTCCCCTTGCCATCCACACTATCCAACAAACAAAATCAATTACCAATGACCTTCCAATTGCCAAATCTGATTCCTAAATTTTTAGTACTTTTCTTATTTGATTTTGTACTAGGATCACTATCTTTTTCCATAGTCTTCAGGACCACACTTCCTCCGGGATTTCTTCCTACTCTGACTACTGTGTTACAGTTTCCCCTATTGCCTCCTGCCCTTTTCATTCTGTAAATGTCACTCCTCAGGGTTCCATCCAAAACCCTCTGTTTTTATCAGGCATACACTCTCAGTCATGACTTCAATTGCTCCCAAATAAGCCCAGATGTCCTATCTGTAGTCCCCACTGATACCATCTGTTATAAGTTCCCTCTAATATATCCCAAACTGAAATCGACACTGAAAAACAGATACAGTATCTCTCACCATCACACACACACAAAAAAATTTCTCATAACCTTAGGTAATGGAGTCACCATTCCTGAAATCTCCTAAGCTAGAAAGCTTCCAACCTCATTCTTGCATTCATCCATTCATTCAAAAAATACCTGAGGGTCTACTGTGTACCAAAGTGATGAGCCAAGCACTCAGGATATACCAATGTAAAAAAATGCATAAAAGAAAAATTTCTTTGTCATCATTAAACTTCAAGTGGGAGGAGGGGAATAATGAACTTATTAATTAAGTATAATGTAATTATTCATTACATTCAACTTTTTTTTTTTTTTTTTAAAGAAAGGCAAACTGCCACATTCAGCACCTCATTTGGATGTGTCCGGAGTCTTGGAAGTTTGACTAACCTGCATTCTCCTACAAATGGACCTTGAGAGCTTGTTGGGTTCCAGAAGGGGACCACAGCTGCTCATATACCTTTGACCAAAGAATAGTCCTCCTCCTATCGAGGAAGGTGGTCCTCTTCGACAGTGTGCAGCTTCAGGACGGATGCACACAGAGCAGTGAGGGAGAGGGGACGCCCACCTAGCCAGCCAGATCAACCAAATCAACCCTGACAATCAATGGGGTGACAGATGTCACAGCCGGGTCGCCCTCACATGCTTGTTATAGTCAACATTTACAAATCAATGTTGTATCATGGTAATATGAGGGGGCAGGTAAAGGAAATTTTTAGGTTGGGTGGACAGGGTAAGCATTATCATGAAGGCCATCTGAGTGAAGGCTTGAAGTAGGTGGAAGAGTTGACCACATGGATATCTACGGAGCAAACATTCAAGGCAGAAGAAACAGCCAATACAAAGGCCTTAAGAATCTATCCAATATACTCAAGGAACATCAAGAAACCAAAGCAGTTCGAATGTAGACTACTATCTACGTGAAAATTGTCAAACATACAAATTTGTGATGTCTGTGATGAGACATCTTGATAGAGACTCTTGAAATGTAGTGAGTGCCTTTATGCATTACACAGTCTGATATGTCAGCCTTCCCTAGAATTCCTCCTCCTCTCTACTTGTCTTAGGTCAACCCTCATTTCATATATACCATTTCACAATGAAGCATTCCTACCCAAATCATAGCCATCATCAAATTCTCTCAATTGCAGTTAGTTCATAGTTAACGAATGGCATATGCTATCACATGTTTATATACAGTATTTTTCTTTCTAGGTATAGTCTTTGGTTTATCTCTGACTAGACTGAAAAAAAAAAAAAAATCGCTCTAGAACAATGCTTCCCCATTACCTACTGACGTTGTTACATAAAATAGGCCCGTAACAACCGTTTGTTGCAAAGGATCAGTTTATTGAGAATAGTTTTTATAAATGAAACTCTACACTGACATCCAGATTGCAATCCACTGAGTCCATATATTCACTACAGGGATATAGGAAGTAATTTAAAAGGCATATTTATAAAGCACATTGATTTTTCAGTTCATTCAATTTTATTGATTTTATGAAATAATCATTCATATTTAATTTCAGATAAAGTTACGCTGCTAGTTTTAATGTTGCTTTCTAAGATACAAAATCTCTAATCTTCCTAATAAAATTAAGCCATTTCTTCTAAAAAAAAAAAAAGGGGGGGGGGAGGAATAAAGTATTCCCTTCCTGTAAGGAAATGTTAAAGATACATGTAACAACAAACTAATATATTCAAAGTCAAGCATGGCTACCATGTAAACACTGGACAAAAGCTGGTATTGTAGAGTTGCTCGAATCACAAGTGAAGAGTCTACTGCAGACAAGGGAGCCACCAGAATGCTGAGATTACCAAAGAGTTGTTTCCTTCATCATAAAAGGAAATCACCTAGGTCAGACATTGCTCATCATTTTCTGATTCCTTGCAGTCCTAGCAACAATGATGAAGTGCTTTCCTAGCAGATCCACTGATGACCCTCCAGAAAAACCGGGAAGGAAACCTGGTAGCAACCCCTGCCCATCACAGCCACGTTCAGAAAGAGGGCTTGTACTGGTGACTCGGAGCCACAACCAAGCCCAGGCCTCCTAATCACAGGTGGCTTCCCCAGGCCTTCTTTCTTGCTGCAGGAAATGGCCAGCAGGACAATGTCATATGTCAAAGTGAGCTCTACAACTGGGGAGTCTTGTCTAAGATGACTGAAGCAGGGACGCCTGAGTGGTTCAGTCCGTTAAGATGACTGAAGCCACGTCTAAATACTTAGCACTTGGCTCAGGACCCTTAATGAATTTGTCTTTAATGACCCCAAAAACAAAGAAGACAGAATGGCAGAGGGATGGAACGATCCAAGGATGTGACGTGGTGTCTAGAGTCAATGAGAACTGCTTAAAAGCTCTTCTCATTACATTCCTGAGGACAGCCTCAGTGATTATTATAGTAAGAATTACTGTAATCAGAATTTAAAACTGCTATTTAAATGACAAACACCCTACATATCACTGTAACAAAACACAGGAGATATGCATTTAAGGTTTCTTATTTGTGCAAAATCTGGTATCTACCAAAGCCCACATGATAAGCCAGAGACCCCATTCCCTCTAAATAAAACTTTAAAAAATAATTTAAAAAAATAAAGGCAACTATCACCACTACCCTCTATCTCTGGGCAGGCCTACTCAAAACTAACAGCTGCTTATTTTATGGTTAATGCCATTTAAACCAAATACTATCTGAAATATCTGAGTTTACTACTAACAGTCAACTTTAACCATTTCCTAATTTAAAGCCTAAATCAATTTAGCTGTTGTTAAAAAAATCATTTTTCTTATTCTACTGCTAGGACAGAGAAGCACTATTAGTTTTTGTACCAGTATTAACCTTTACTACTCAAGGATATTATGTGATTTCTTTCCTCACCTCAAACATCTTCCCCTTGGGGCGCCTGGGTGGCTCAGTCATTAAGCGTCTGCCTTCGGCTCAGGTCATGACCCCAGGGTCCTGGGATAGAGCCCCGCATCGCATCGGGCTCCCTGCTCGGCGGGAAGCCTGCTTCTCCCTCTCCCACTCCCCCTGCTTGTGTTCCCTCTCTCGCTGTGTCTCTCTGTCAAATAAATAAAATCTTAGAAAAAAATATATATATATCTTCCCCTTGACAGCTTATACATTCCTTTTCCTTTCCTAGCACTCAAATTAGCAAATAGCAGGCTGTGATGGTATCAACACCCTCTCATCTCTCTCTCTCTCTCTCTCTCTCTCTCACACACACACACACAGCTTCAGGACTGCATCATTGCACCAAAGGCGTGAGGTAAAAATGTCAGTGTAGTTCTCAGGGAACCAAGAAAATTCACTGTTAGAAGATACTGGCATTCTCTCTATATAATTAACATGTGTAAAACACTTTTGTGAATTCCGACTTCAAATGTAATTCATAAAAAGGAAAGCTATCATTATCACCCAACCAACTAGAAATTCCCCCAGTAGACCTGCTCTCCTGGAGTCTCTGTCCATCCCCATCCCTCCAAGGCAACAAGTGGAAAACTGAACCCATTTCCTTGGTCCAACACAGTGCAGGGTATAGAATGCACCCCAATAAATGCAGTGAGTACCATGACAGGTCAGAAATCACACCACTACCTACTTAGTTGACTTTTGTTGAGAGCTCACCATGTGCTTTATGTTGAATTACCTAAATAGATATTCGTAGTAACTATGAGGAAGATCATATTTTTCTCATTTTACAGATAAGGGAACTAAGCAACTGGACCAAGATCATATAGCTTTAAGAATGACGCTGAGACCTGAAACTTTGCTATCTGATTTGCAGTTTCACTTTCATTGCTGCTTGAAATGTATTAATAAGACAAATTGTAGAGCATAATCTTTAACTTCACAGCACTCTTCCATTTAATCGTGCTTTTAACCACCATATCCTACTCCCTATCTCGCCCTTGAAATACTCAGAGGGTCGTGCTGTAGAAACCAGGGACACAATGCCCAGAGCCAATGAGATGTGCACAGTCCTGTAGAAAACAGCAGGCCTGAGAGGATTGGGGTTGGAGGGGGCGGGGGGAGTGTCTCAAAATTATTAAAAGAAAATTTCCAAATTGAAGTTAATAAATTTTTACCTTAAAGGTCATAAATGTTATGGGATGTAATGATAATTACTTAAATTAGCATTCATGAAAGTTTAACTATATTTGAAAACATTTTCTCAGTTAAACTCTTCTTACTCTACAGGGATGCCCAAATATACATAATAATTGTAGAGAATTATAGCCAATTGTAACTTAAGTGTGTTAATTATAGCCAAACTTGAAAGGAAAATTATATTTAAATCCTCCTTTATACTTTTATAACAAATCATATCGCATGTGATACATGGATGGATATTAATGTATATTACTCTGGAAGCTCCATTTCCCAGCTTCCTTGTCAGAAGGTTTTGGGTTAGGCTCTGTTGATAAGAGGTACTCCTGTGAAAGTTAAAAGGCTGGATATAAGCAGCCATAAACTCCCCTGACCGTAGCGGTACAAGTAGGGTCACATGTTAGACTGACACGTGTGTGGCTTCTGGATGAAGCTCTTAGCTAGCAATCATCCACTTTGGGGTTGCAGGTGGCTGAGCCATGGAGGGCAGCTTCCTGTGACTCCAGCAATTTTCAAATTCCTCAAATTAGCACTGCCAATTTTTACTCCCTGTAAAATCCCTACATTAAACCTCCCCCCGCTAAAACACAGTGGTTTCTGTTTTCCTGTTTTATCCAAAAAAGGAAACCATGATCTCTAGTAGGTAAGATTTATAAATGACCTTTTTCTTCTTGCTTGTATTTTCTGACTTTTTAACGACATGTGCTGTCTTTGTTAATGTAATCTAACTGGGGGACTCCCCCTCTACCCACCTAAAAAAATACTCTGAAATTATTTAGTATAAGGAAGAACTTCCCAACATACCTCAGCAAAATAACAAATACTTGTTATACACAAGTATGACAACTGGTATTTGTATAAACTACTCCAGTCATTTTTAAAGTTTAAATTATGCACTGTACACTGTTAAAAAATCAGGAAAAAGCTTTCACAAGTTGATATCACTACTAAGAGCTCAAAGAAAAACAATCATTTGCTATCAAAACAATTACTTTTCAGAATAATTCATATATTGTAGTTATTTTTACTAACTTTTCACTGAGCAACACCTTAAAATTTTTTCATTTGTGGGAGGTTATATTATCCTGTTCACTTTGATTTCCAAGACTTACCAAAAGAGCCTGTCCAAGGACATCTAACACATAGAAAACTATTCTCCAGATGGTTAAAAACAAAAAAATGAGTAATTGAGTAATGCTTCACATCCTCTTTCAGCTACTCCAAAGGCAGTTGTCACATAAATAAAACATTATAAGAGCATTTACATCAACAGACTTTGTAACAGCAATTGGTTCATAAGTCCACTAAAAGGTTTTAAATGCAACAGAAGTTAAATAATGGTAAGCAGAAACTGAAAAAAAACTGGTCACAATTTTTTTCAGATCTTAATATTTCCATTATCAAAGATAAATTACATGATCTGTTGGACCCATTTTAATCCAATAAGGACAATGACAAATTCCATATCTATAACATATAGTAAAGTATGGAAATTCACTGAAATTTTTATTTAAAATGTGCCAAATTTCCTGAAAAATCATGGTGTAATCTCACTTTCCTTGCTGCTTTAAACAGATTATCAAGACTATACAATTACAAAACATAGTTCTAACTTCACAGAACTCTTCTAGGTGGTTTGCAACCATTCCTTTCAAAGTCATAATGCAACAGGTGTACCCAGCCACTTTGTCATGTATAGACATTGTCTGATTATACCTTCCTTACAGGAGGGTAAGTCTTTACAATCAGTGGAAAAAATAAAGTATTCCATAACAGTCTTTCAAATATCAAGCTTGATATTTGAAATCAATTGAGGATTATTTGAACAATGAAACTAAGAACTGGCAGGAATTAACATTTACTGATCAATTACTATGTGTAGGCACTATGCAAAACATTACACAGATTATGTAATACAACAACTCCACGATGAAAGCATGATTATCCTCATTTCACAGAGGAGGAACCGAGCTTGCAGAAGGTGAGTGGAATGCCCAAGATTACACAGCCATTAAGTGGTGTTAGTGGAATTTATATCCAAAGCCTTACCTACACCCAATCTAAATCTTTGCATATACTGTTAAGAAAAAAGCAGAAATAAATATCCTACCTGGGTCATTAGTTATTAAAACACTGAAAGGGACATAAATCACAAAGCTCCCTCTCCCGGATGCTGAGGAAGGCAACCACATACATTTCACGCTAAGAAGGAAGCATTCACACCATCAGTCAGAATTTAGTAAGTCAATCTACATAGAATATTATATGCTATGTGTTTTCTCTAAGCTACATGATTAAAAGCCCCAGATTAGCACTGCTGCAGTGACATCTGACAGCAAGGAAAAAAGCAGAAGGACGATAATTGAAGGTCACAGTACTGACCCGGATTCTGGAAAAAAACTGAAACTCAATTCAATATATTGTCTTTAATCACAATAAATTTAAACATATGCAATACTAAGAATATAAGGTTTACATCTCAAGTTTGACAGTTCTAGCATTTCAGCTTTTCAAGAGTAGGGCTCCAGTACTATGAAATTGTTAGGCAGAATCAGACTACTCGACACCACCAAATACATCGTTCAACTGCTTTTGTCCTGAAAATAAAGCAGATGCTCTTCTCCCCAATTCTCTAACACAACAGTAACACATACAAGTAGTATTCATCAGAATCCATTATAGAGGCTTTTAACAGATTTTTCTGATTATAAGAGGAATTATGAGCTAAGCATATAAAAATTTGAAAATAGGGGCACCTGGGTGGCTCAGTCAGTTAAGTGTCTGCCTTCGGCTCAGGTCATGATCGCAGGGTCCTGGGATGGAGCCCCACAGCAGGGAGCCTGCTTCTCCCTCTCCCCCCGTTCGTGCACACACTCTATTAAAATTTTTTTTTAAATTTTTGAAAATAAAAAGTATAAAGAACAAAAGTTACCTGTAGTCCTATTAACATTAACATCTCTATCTGTGGATTATATTCCTTAGTTTGTTTTATCTTTCCTGTGAGCTATATATAACACGTAAGCTTAATGTAAGCAACTTCCAGACAAAGAAATAAGGAGTTCCAAAGGGGGGTGGGGGAGGGAACTCAAGATTACAGTGGATCACCTAGGTCGAAATTCCTAATGGAATAAAAATGCTATGCCTCCCAGGAACACTACTCCGGGCAAACAGATTCTGAACATACTATAGCAGTGGTATTAACCTCTCTGAAAACTGCTTAAATAATTTTAAATCTTCAAAATGGTTACAATAAATAAAATGTAAATCAATAATTTCAGGGTATATTCGGTTTTCTCATTTTGAAGAGAAGATGTTCTATTTCAAGAATCTGGGAACAATAGGCCACCGCAGAGGTATCTGCTAGCTCAAGAAAAGTGACCCTATTATTATCCAGGTGAGAATTAACTGTTATCAGATCGGCCAAGTGAGAATGAAACAGGTGCCATGATAAACGCTCAACCAACAGAGATCCAATAGCAAGGAAGGAATAAAATAAAACCTTTTATCAGCCTGAGCTTCAACACTCTTACCCACAAATTAAGCATATACAATTGGACAAGTCCTTTAGATTCCTCTGTTCCTCAATTACATTATCTAGAAACAAATGCTATAAATTTACCACAAACAGCACTAGTTTAGGCAAACATGTATGTTGATAAGAAGTCTCAACTGCCATGATACGGTAGTAAGATGAGGCAGCAGGACAGGGACTCAGCAATTTGGGACTTTATAAGAAGATAACTGCTTTTGCTTTATAAGAAGATAACTGAAAGTTTTGCTTTCATTGTTTTCTTATGAAGAGTGAAAGCTTTGTGAAATTTGTGGAACATACCAAAAATATACCTAAAACTATCATTTTCTAAAAAAGCAAATGTTCCCCAAAAATCATTTGACACAGAAATAACCTCAAGGACAGACTGATGCTTTCAAAAGAGATGTAATTAAAGAAAGAAATAAAACTATTGCTTTTTTGTTTTCTCATTCCTGGCAAACAATCTGAGGTTTTAAAAATACATAAGACAATACCACCAAGGGCAGACAGTGACTAATATTTAATAATTCATATCACTGATTTTCTTTTTCTTCCAACATACCAGGAACTCCAGGGCTTATCCCCTGATTTTTCAATAGGTCTTAGGAAATAAAATCCCAAGAACATTACGAGGCATGTGTAGAGAAAAAACAGGGCCTCAGGACTCTGTTCTTTCTACGGTTTGTGCCAGCAGGCCAATCAAGAAATGCTCCTGCCTGAGAACCAGTGTCCCAGCCAGTCTTCCTGAATGTACCACCTCTACTACCTTCTCCCGGTCTCATCTCACATCACTAACACTAAGCACCACAGACTTATGATCCATTTTTCTTATTGTGTAAAAATTTTATCTTTCTAAAATACCTACTAGCTCCTCCAGGGCAAGGACCAGATACCTGGATCCACACCTAAACTGATACCATAAGGTCCCTCCCTAAGGGCCAGGTACGTGCTAGGCAATTGCAAACTTGGTTAACCCCCAGGAACTTAGTCTCTCAAGCTCCTTAGTGAAAAGGTGGTCTTGACTACTTGTCTCTAGTTGACATGAAAAACCTCACTTTCCAAAGCACCAAAACCACTTGGTACAGGGCGTTATACTTAGAATCAAGTAAGTCAAGTTTTTCTTCTTTCTCTCTGAGGCTAAAATGAAGAGTGCAATCTCATGTTTATTCTACCACTAAGCTAACCTATTACAATTTCTGCTGTTGTAGGTTTTTTTAAACATTATACATTATATCCCATCAAGAACACAAACATAAGACTTTTTTTGTAGAGTTCATACTGCCTACAGAAATCAATGCCTGTTTTTAATGTTTTTCAATTTTAATAGTTTTAAAAATGTTTCTGACATCTGTACAAATCAAAAAGCAAAGGAAACATCTGAGATGATTTTCACAAGCTAACGTTCTCCTAGAAAAAATCTCAGAAGGCCAGACATAAAATGCTGACACAGGGATGTAGTCAGCTTCAGTGTGAACTGCCCAGTTTCAAGGTCCTTTGGCATTTCCTTGTGAGAGTAGAAAAATTAAATTTCACTGTTTTTCAGAGCCAACAATAGAAGTCTTAAATACTACAAATTATAATCAATTAACTATTTTTTTCAAAGATTTTTATTTATTTATTTGACAGAGAAACACAGTGAGAGAGGGGAACACAAGCAGGGGGAGTGGAAGAGGGAGAAGCAGGCCCCCTACTGCGCAAGGAGCCTGATGCAATGCGGGGTTCCATCCCAGCATCGGGCTCCTTGCTCAGCAGGGGGCCTGCTGAACAATGTTTTTCCTATTCTGCAGCAAGAACTCAATTCTTTTTTTTTTTTTTTAAGATTTTATTTATTTATTTGAGAGAGAGAATGAGAGACAGCACAAGAGGGAAGAGGGTCAGAGGGAGAAGCAGACCCCCAGCTGAGCAGGGAGCCCAATGCGGGACTCTATCCCGGGACTCCAGGATCATGACCTGAGCCCAAGGCAGCCACCTAACCAACTGAGCCACCCAGGCGCCCAGAACTCAATTCTTAAGAAACGGAAAGCAAAGGAAAAGGGACAGAGACACAACCAACAGAGAGAAAGAAAATGCATTTGACCTTAAAGATGTTCATAAATTTCCAAGAATAGATTCCAAAGATGATGAGGGCTTTTTACCTTTCAAGTACTCTAGGAGTGCAGTGAAGGAGGTCTCATTCTCAGACTAAAGATATGTGAGTTTTCTAGCCCAGTGCTGCCAACATGGTTATCCACCAGCCTATACACAATAACCCTCAACCATGGAAGAATAAAGGAAGTACTAACAAAAAATTTATAATCATCACTAGATTTTTTTCTCTAATTTTTAAGACTCCAGATTGTTTTTTGTTTTTTTTTTGTTTTTTTTTTTTTTAAGATTTTATTCATTTATTTGACAGAGAGAGACACAGCGAGAGAGGGAATACAAGCAGGGGGAATGGGAGAGGGAGAAGCAGGCTTCCCGCGGAGCAGGGAGCCCGATGCGGGGCTCGATCCCAGGACCCTGGGATCATGACCTGAGCCGAAGGCAGACACTTAACGACTGAGCCACCCAGGCGCCCCAAGACTCCAGATTGTTTTACACATAACTATAAATGTCTGTTTATGCACATATACAAAGAAGATAATGATTTAGAGGAGGAAGAGGATGGAGAAGGAGGAAAAAGAAAGAATAACTAGCTAATTGGTAATGAAATTCTAGCAATAGGAGAAAAAACCTAATTGCACCAGCAGAACCAGGCAGATCAGAAGTGCATGCTTAGAAAGATTCAAAGGGCAGCTGACACCAAAACCTCAATTTTATCTTGCAAAAGTGGCACCCAATAAACATTCTAGGCCCTGCCCTCTGGAGCTTGCAGCCTGGTCACTCCTGCCCCTCCCTGTGTGTACTGGAGTCACGCAAGATGGCTTTGCGTCCTAGCTCCAGCCATCTGCTCCATAGGCAAGTTATTTGAGTCCTAAAACTATCATCCCCCAGTGAGAATTAAATTATCTCTCTCCCATAGATTACTGTGCGGATTAAATGAGCTAATAATGAGCGTGAACTGCTTTGTAACCCTTTACACACAATGCAAACAGGATGTGTCCTTGTTTCAACAGGAAAGACTGTCTCCTCCAGCCACCTTTCTCCAGTTTGCCATGTTTGCCAAGTACTGAGGCTTTCAGATATAATTACAAAGTATAAACTCTGTAATTAAAGTTGGTGAGTGCTTGCTTTGTAGGCATGGTCATATGCCCAGCACTCTGCTACAGACACTGTGGGATACAAGAGAA
>NC_138372.1:83148187-83182343 GCF_054177405.1 Leptonychotes weddellii
AAAAAAAAAAGTGAGTGGTAAAAAGGCAGAAATTCTCCAACTATGGGGGACACAAATACCAATAAAAGATTTTTAACCTCAACCCAGTAGGCCTAAAAGGAAGACTAGATAATTCTGAAAGTCACACAAAAATATCACCATGTAAAATGTTGCCAGTAATAAGAGTCTCAAAGGAAAAAAAGGCAGAGACCAATCAGAAAAGGTTTAATGAGAGGCAAAACCTCAATCAGCAGCAGGCTTATTTCCGAATCTTAATTCCTTGCCCCCTTTTTTAATGCAAACCCAAAAACACATGAGTCAGAAGAATCCGATGTAATTTCTGATAAGCCAGGCTTGATGTAAGGTGTGATTGCCACTGCCACAGGCTGGAGCAGCACACATTGAAGGAAAAGCACCGGAAGATCAAACAGAGGCAGGTTCCAACCCTATGTGAACCTGAGTAAGTTACTGGATCTGTTTCCCAGTATACTCACCTATAAAGGGAAACAGTACATCTTTGTAGGGTTATTTTGAGGTTTAAGTTCAAAAAAAAAATTTTGGACACTTTAGGTGGTATGCAAATGTTAAGTAAGAATTAAACTTAGCACATTTTGCTAGTTGATGAGCACCCTGAGGACAAGGGCTGTGTTTTGCTCTCCAGGACAAATCCAGAGCCTAGCTCAGGTCCTAAAGTCTATAGGAATGCAGTGTGTCTTGGCTTATTGAAGGAGTGTCAAATTTAATGCAGTGTACTTTAGTGAGCATCCATTGTGTTCTGTGCACTGATGAGGTCCTGAGGGTCAACAGAAAACAGAAATGGCCCCTGCCCTTATGGAGCTTGTGGTTTAGAGGGGAAGACAGATACCATACAAGTAATTACAACTACAGGAAGAACCACAAAACAGGGTTATGGAAGTCTGGATCAATGAGGGGAGCATGTAACCTAGTCTACAAGGTCAGAGAAGCAATTATCTGCTTCAGAACCAAGCAAATAATGGTCATCAATTACTTCTATAATTTCTCAGAGTAACAAAAGCTATAAAGACTGAATGCCTGTTGATTTAATTTTTTTTTTTCAAATCCTGATTCAGACATCACATTTAAAGGGGGGTAGGGAGTAAGGGGCAGAGGGTTTGCACAAAAAAAGTTAGAAGAAAAAATCTTCCACTTAAGGTCATGTGACATCAAATGTGTCCTACTTACCACAGGTATAAGTATGGCATTCACCCACAATCAACTTTTTACCAGAAAAAACTTAATTACTATAAGCAATTTTCCTGTGTAGTTATCTTTCTTTACGAAGAACATGTACCAAAACAAAGATGTACAAATCTCTTATTTCAAATATAAAGCTTAAGATTTTAAAGGTGTATTTTTAAAACTCAAGCCATGAATATAACCCTCCAAAAATTAACCAGTATTGAGTTCCTCCTCTGTGTTAAACATCAGATATTAAAGAAAATATTTAAAGCTTTAAAATATCCAACTATCGGAGCGCCTGGGCAGCTCAGTCAGTTAAGCATCTCATGCTTAATTTCAGCTCAGGTCATGATCTCAGGGTCCTGGGATAGAGCCCCGTGTTGGGGGGGAGGGAGGCAGGGGTGTCCATGCTCAGCAGGGAGTCTGCTTGAGATTTCTCTCTCCCTCTCTGCCCCCTCTCCCACACGTGTGCTCTTAATAAATCTTTAAAAAATAAAATATCCAACTATCAAGAAATTTACAATTCATCTGTGGAAAAAATACTATAGGAATTCAATAACTGAATGCAAACTACATAAAGATGTCACAAGACATGATTCCCTGTCAAATCGGATACAAAACTAAGGGCCTGAGAGGTGGAGGCTTTGTGCTTTTCATTCATTGGGCTATCCAGGTGCCTAGTGACTATCTCAGCAAGCAGAGAGTGAATGAGTGAAATTCACAAATTAAGCAGGGAGAACAATGTCACAAGAAGGGGTTCAGCAAAAACTACATGGAGAACAAGAATCAGAGGCAGTTAATGATGGTTAGGAAAAAACTAGACAGAAAGAACAGGGAAGAGAGAAGAGTATGAGGTACTAAAGATAGGTTGAGGAGACAGAAAATTTGAAGGTAGTGACTGGAAATTCAGCAGAATGGTCTAGGCTAGCAATGTTGGTCAATATCAGATTGTCCAAAAACTTAAGTGTCAAACTGAAGTGTTCAGAATTGACCATGATGGCTACAGAAGTCATCCCATCTTCTTGAGAGAAGGACAACATGATCGAAATCTGCCTCTTGGGGTGCCTGGGTGGCTCAGTTGGTTAAGTGACTGCCTTCAGCTCAGGTCACGATCCTGGAGTCCCGGGATCGAGTCCCACATCAGGCTCCCTGCTCAGCGGGGAGTCTGCTTCTTCCTCTGACCCTCTTCCCTCTCATGCTCTCTGTCTCTCATTCTCTCTCTCTCAAATGAATAAATAAAATCTTTAAAAAAAAAAAAAAAAAGAAATTTGCCTCTTATTGGAGTCTTGCATGGATTAGAGTGTAAAGCAGCAATCCATGCAAGAAATGAGAGCCTGTGACTAGGGCAGGAGCAGCCTGACGGGAAATAATGGGATAGCTCAAAAATACTAAGACATTTTCTCATGACTCACTGGAAATCACAATTGTAGGCAATTTACTGAGTTTTTGCCACATGCCAGATACCACACTAAGAACTTATATGCATATTTTGACATGATCCTCAAGTCCAAGGTGATAGGAATTTTTCGATTAGGAAATTAAGATTGAAAAAAAAAAAAATTAACTACCAGGAGTCTAGCCATGATCTGACTCAGATTACTGATCTGACCACTATTGCTGTAAAGTTATAACGGGGTACCAGAGATTTTAAAAATTCCAAGACAATTTTAAATCTAATTGACTAGAAAAGAGGATACCATCTATAAAGACAGAAGACAAGAAAGACATTGAAACATGTTAAATCAGGTGGCCCTACCAGACATTTACATCCAAAAGCAGTGGTATAATCTCAACAGATGCAGAAAAAGCATTTAACAAAATACAATATCCATTCCTGACAAAAACAATAAAGTGGATTTAGAGGAACATACCTCAACATGATAAAAGCTATATATAAAAAGCCCACAGGTAACATCACACTCAATGGTAAAAAACTAAAAGCTTTTCCCCTAAGACCAAGAACAAGACAAGATGTGTACTCTCACCACTTTTATTCAACACAGTACTGGAAGTCCTAGCCACAGTGATCAGACAAGACAAATAAAAGACCTCCAAATTGTTAAAAAAGTAAAACTGTCACTATTTGCAGATGACATGATACTGCATATAAAAAGCAACCCTAAAAACTCCATCAAAAAGCTTTTAGAATAAATGAATTCAGTAAAGTTGCAAGATACAAAAATCAACATACCAAAGTAAATTGTGTTTTTATACACTAATAATGAAGTAGCAGAAATGGAAATTAAGAAAATAAACCCATTTACAGCTGCATCAAAAAGAATAAAGTATGTAGGAATAAATTTAACCAAGGAGGTGAAAGACACTCAACCATAAGACACTGATGAAAGAAACTGAAGAAGACACAAATGGAAAGATATTCCATGCTTGTAGATTGGAAGAATATTGCTAGAATGTCCATACTACTCAGAGCAATCTACAGATTCAGTGCAATCACTATCAAAATTCCAATGGTATTTTTCACAGAAATAGAACAAATAAGCCTAAAACTTGTATGGAACCACAGGAGACCCCTAATAGCCAAAGCAATCCTGAGAAAGAAGAACAAAGCTGGAGACACCATTCCTGATTTAGAAATATATTACAAAGCTATAGTAATCAAAACAGTATGGTATTGGCATTAAAAAAAAAAAAGATTCATAGAGAGCCCAGAAATAAACCCATGCATATATGGCCAATTTGGGATAAAGGGGCCAAGAATATACAGTGGGGAAAGGACAGTCTCCTCAACAAATGGTACCAGGAAAACTGGGCAGCCACATGCAAAAAGAAGGAAATTGGATCACTATCTTACACCAGAAGAGGACACCAGGCTGGAAACTAAAATAGTACAGAGTGAGATGAAAAACCCAAACACCATGATTTCAATAAAGCAATAGAAATAGAAGCCAGAGTGCAAGTAGCAATGATTTTAATAACAGCACATCTGGTAAATTGGACTATGGAGCTCAGATCTCTTTACAAATCTGAGTGGACAAAGACAAATCCTCAGCTCTCTGTGAATACTATGTTTCAAAAATGTAAACCTAGTTTGTTAAACCAGGATTAATATAAGGATACTGAGAATAAAAGATATATAATGCAGAACAAAGTATATTTTGGCACATCCTATTTCAAAAGTACTTGAGGTGCCTGGGTGGCTCAGTTGGTTAAGCATCTGCCTTTGGCTCAGGTCATGATCCTGGAGTCCTGGGACCAAGTCCCCCATCTCTGCTCAGTGGGGGAGTCTGCTTCTCCCTCTCCCTCTGCCCCTGCTCCTGTACTCTCTTGCTCACTCTGTCTCTCAAATAATCTTTAAAAAAAAAAAAAAAAAAAGTACTTACTAGGTATATCTGAATTAAAGTAATAGGATATTTTGGTAGGAAAAAAGCTACTCCATGAAAACAAACCATAAAGTAAAAAATAGTTTTGAGACATCTTTAAAGTATTTCTAGTTACATGTGCCAAATGAAGAAACAGTATATCAAACACATACCTCAAATTATTGATATATAGTAATAAGATACAGTTTATCACAGTTACTCTCCTGCGTATACTTTAGTTGTAATTCATAAAAATAAACCATTAGTCATCAGTTATAAGTTTATATTTAAGAAAACTAAAAACAAATCAAGGTCTTGAAATGTACTGTATATTTGTCCTAAAAATAAAACTTACATCTACCTTTAGATATTAAAGTTGTATTGAACAGTAACATATTTTTGTAGAGAAAATTTAATACAACTATTGCTTTAATCAAATTCACCATGAATTTATTATTGCACAGCTCAATTTAAACATGTGGTTTCATTCCTAGAGGAAAGAAATATAAAACATATCAAATCTAGACTAATTCTATTACATGGCTCCAGTGAACCTATTTTAATGAAATTGTCATGTAGGATGATCAGTTTTTAGAGTTTATCTTTTAGCCTACTCTTAATATCAGTTGGGAGGTTGTCTATAATCCTAGGAAAATCAGACATCTTGAAGTACAAAAAGCCTAAGAAACAATCTTTTCTAACTCCATGATAAAGATGAGAAACCAATTCTAGGGGAAGTTAAATGGCTTCCCAAGCTGACAGACCTGGATTTTGGATAGATGTATGGATAGGGGGATATAAACCTTTTGCATGTATTTCCTCTAAATATTATAAAATACTTTGTAAGCTTTATATTTCATCACAGTTACACATGTTAAATACTAACATGTTTATTTTTCAAATTTTTATTATGTTCAATTAGCCAGCATAAAGTACATCATTAATTTTTGATGTAGTGTTCAATGCTTCATTAGTTGCGTATAATACCCAGTGCTCATCACCACACGTGCCCTCCTTAAAACCCATCACCTGGCTACCCTATCCCCCCAACCCTCTCCCTTCTGTAACCCTCAGTTTGATTCCCAGAGTCTCTCATGCTTTGTCTCCCTCTGATTTCTATCCATTCAGTTTTCCTTCCCTTCCCCTGTGGTCCTCTGCACTATTCCTTATGTTCCACATATGAGTGAAACCATATGATACTTGTCTTTCTTTGCTTGACTTACTTCACTTAGCATAATCTCCTCCAGTTCCATCCATGTCGCTGCAAATGGCAAGATTTCATATTTTTGATGGCTGCATAATATTCTATTGTATATATATGTGTGTATATATATATATCACATCTTTAACCATTCATCTGTTGAAGGGCACCTTGGCTCTTTCCACAGTTTGGCTATTGTGTTGCTGCTATAAACACTGGGGTGCACGTGTCCCTTCTTTTCACTACATCACTATCTATGGGGATAAATACCTAGTAGTGCAATAGCGCTACCCTGGGTCATAGGGTAGCTCTATTTTCAACTTTTTGAGGAACCTCCATACTGTTTTCCAGAGTGGCTGCACCAGCTTGCATTCCCACCAACAGTGTAAGAGGGTACCCTTTCTCCACATCCTCACCAACATATGTCGTTTCCTGACTTGTTAATTTTAGCCATTCTGACTGGTGTGAGGTGGTATCTCATTGTGGTTTCAATTTGTAAATACTAACATGTTTATACAAAGACACATCGAGTGTTTTTTCCATAAATGTTATACAATTTAACATTTAAACCATCTTATAAAACCACAACAAACCAAGTAGTGCCTTAACAAAAACAAAATTAAGAGAAGCAGAATCAATGTCCCAGAAACACAGCTCAGAAAACTTAAGTATTTGATATATAAAAATAGAAGAAAAAAAAAATCAGTGAGGGAAGAAATTATCACTGCTTGCCATCAGTTAAGATAACTTTCTTATTTAAGAATTCCTTGAAGCACTTGAAAAAAAGCTGGGGGTGGGAGGGATCAGTGATAATCTTTCCTTTATTAATACCTGGTCTTCTTTCCATTTATCTCCATATTATAGAAACAGTTGCAATTCTTTAGTTTTAGATTTAAACCAAACAGGAAACAGCCATGCTTTCTCTGCAGAACACTTTGTGTGAAAACTTCAAGATCTGTAACTTGGGGAGAGGGGAAGTAGCAAGATGCTCTGAACTACTAGGCTCAGTGTAAAGCATGTGATAAAATGAGAACAGTATGGTACAATGTTACCATTTAAGGGGTTTATCCAACAAAGGTGCATTTAACAACTGAAAAGCTAAATAAAAAGCACAAAAGTTCACTAGCACTACCAACAAGGGTATAAACATGGCCATACATTACCAAAATTTTGGGACAAATAACAGGCACAAAACTCTTCTCCACTAAGTGAGTAAAAAAGGATTTTAAAAACAAACAAAATACCGGGGCACCTGGGTGGCTCAGTTGGTTAAATGGCTGCCTTTGGCTCAGGTCATGATCCCAGGGGCCTGGGATCGAGCCCCGCATTGGGCTCCCTGCTCAGCGGGGAGCCTGCTTCTCCCTCTCCCTCTGCCTGCCTCTCTGCCTACTTGTGCTCTCTTTATCTGTCAAATAAATAAGATCTTTAAAAACAAACAAACAAAATACCTAAGAGAAATGTCAACTATAAATAATAATTAACACTGACTTGATACCATTTAAGGGTAGTAAACATGTCCACCAACTATTGCCTTGAAGGCAGAGACAGGGCATTTGCTCATTTAAAAAGCTATGATGAGGGGTGTCTGGGTGGCTCAGTCGTTAAGCATCTGCCTTCGGCTCAGGTCATGATCTCAGGGTCCTGGGATTGATCCCCGCATGGGGCTCCCTGCTCAGCGGGAAGCCTGCTTCTCTGACTCCCACTCCCCCTGCTTGTATTCCCTCTCTCAGCTGGGTCTCTCTCTCTCCCTGCTCAGCGGGAAGCCTGCTTCTCTGACTCCCACTCCCCCTGCTTGTATTCCCTCTCTCAGCTGGGTCTCTCTCTGTCAAAATAAATACATTTTTTCTAAAGATTTTATTTATTTGAGACAGAGAGAATGAGAGAGAGAGCGCACATGAGAGGGGGGAGGGTCAGAGGGAGAAGCAGACTCCCCGCCGAGCAGGGAGCCTGATGTGGGACTCGATCCAGGGACTCCAGGATCATGACCTGAGCCGAAGGCAGCTTAACCAACTGAGCCACCCAGGCACCCCTAAATAAAATCTTTAAAAAAAAAAAAAATTAGAAAGCTATGATGATCTTTAAAAATGTATATATATCTGGATAATCTAACATTTTTAAATCAGAAATTCTACCCACTAGAGTTTGAACTCTCCAAACTACTTCTAATAACGTAGTTCCCCACCTACCCTGTATGTTTTACTGCAAAATTACTTTAAATTTTAAAAAATTAAAAATTACATAGTGAATGCAAAGTAAATACAAACATTTCCCTCCCCTCTAGTCAGAAGGAATCCTCTCTTCACTGAATTTTCCAGCAAATCATCTGTATCTCTTATAGTGATGATCACATGTTCCCTTATGATTTGTGTGTGTGTGCATGAGCACACACAGAAGCCATCTCCCTTCCAGCTTTTAAGTTAACTGAGAACAGACAAGAGCTTTATTTACATTTTCACAAAATAGCTTACACTGAATTATGTACATATGAACAAAATGCTTGTCTTTTGATATTGTAATTTGCCCAGATGTCATCATAAAACTTTCAACTGGTTCACATCCCTACTGCAATTCACCTTCACACTGCTCCTTGGATGATTATTCAAGAACAAAACTCCAATTGTATTATTCTGCGCTTAAACTCCTTCCATGGCAACCTATTTCCCAAAATGTCAAGTTTATACACATGTCCTGTGTGGTTATTCCAATCCCATCTGCCACAGAGATGTCCCACAGCCTGGCTTTCACACCATAAATCATTCCTTTATGCCCATGTTCTTTCGCCCTGGTCCACCAGGCACATTCCTACCTATCAACACTCACTTCCAATCT
This sequence comes from Leptonychotes weddellii, assembly GCF_054177405.1. Taxonomy (NCBI): domain Eukaryota; kingdom Metazoa; phylum Chordata; class Mammalia; order Carnivora; family Phocidae; genus Leptonychotes; species Leptonychotes weddellii. The sequence goes on from NC_138372.1 coordinate 83,156,717, forward strand.
TCAGACTTCATCATGCACCTCCCTTAAACATGCCATAATACTTTGCTTATGCCTGTCCTACAGCACTTCTCATGTTGCAGAGGACAGGGAATTAGGAAGGGTAAATATGACTCATCCCCCCCCCAACCCCACCTCTAAGTTTTAAGAGGGCCATAGGTGATTAAAAAAAAAAAAAAAACAGAAACCACCTGCAAGAATGTTTGCCTAGGGGTGCCTGGGTGGCTCAGATGGTTAAGCATCTGTCTTCAGCACAGGTCATGATCTCCAGATCCTGGGATGCAGCCCCGCATCAGGTTCCTGGCTCAGCAGGGAGTCGGCTTCTCCCTCTCCCCACTGTTTGTGCTCTCGAGGATGCTCTCTCTCTCTCTCTCTCTCTCTCGCTCTCAAATGAATAAAATCTTTTTAAAAACAGAACGTTTGCCTAAAAAACTAAATCCCAGAACTATACATAAGATCTGGCACCAACAAAGTTCTAGAAGGCGGTACAGAAGTTCATTCTATTCAAACATAGGACCTGACAACTGAGTCATCACACTGTAACCACTCATCCCTTAGGAATACATTCCCTAATTTCAAAGCACCCAGGTGAAAAAAAAAAATCTTAAATGGAAATTATGATGGTAACTGTTCTGTTAACACATACAATGACCTTTTTAATCCTCCAAATATTTAGTCTCTAAAGTAAAATTATCTACTCTAACATTCTGGAAGAATTTGCAAATAGGAAGGCATTGTATATATAGTTTTGATTTTTTAAATCTGAAAACAGTAAGAAGGTATTAAAAGTATAAGAAATTAGAAATATTAGCGCTGTTCCTTGCTACAACACTAGCTAGCAGAGGAAAACCATAACCTAGTTACTTCATGTCTTAGCTTTGTATGTGTAAGCCAGCCTTCCCCTGCCTCACAAATATGACCCCACAGAAGACACACTAAGTTCTTCTGAGAAGGGTTGTTGGGGGTACCTGGGTGGCTCAGTCGGTTAAGCATCCCACTCGTGGTTTCAGCTCAGGTCATGATCTCATTGCTTGTGGGATCAAGCCCCCATGTGTCAGGCTCTATGCTCAGCATGGAGTCTGCTTGAAGAGTCTCTCCCCTGACTCTCTCAACTCTCTAATAAATCTTAAAAAAAAAAAGGTTGTCAGAAGTTGTATCATAATCCATACTTCTATATCTAACTGTCAAAAAAAAACAATTCTATGGGAGTAGAAATTAATGTCTTTTCTTTTTCTCTTAGAATCCAGGGGGAAAAAAAATAGCTATTTACCCAGGCAGTAGGACATGAAGGGATATTTTCAGGCAAATTTTACCAAACTAAGAACTGAAAGTGTATTACCTAAAAGAAATCACAATATGCTAAGCACACTCTGAGATTTATGTTGTGTCTTTCACTTTTTAAACATTTATATGGATATATACCTATACAAGTTACCTTGTATATAATTAAATATATTAGCCTAAGTTTTGTTCTTACAATATGGCCTCGAATATAGTGATTTCCTAAGTGTCACTATCAATTTTGTTTTTAAAAGTAAGAAAAAAGGGGCGCCTGGGTGGCTCAGTCATTAAGCGTCTCCCTTCGGGTCAGGTCATGACCCCAGGGTCCTGGGATCAAGCCCCACATCAGGCTCCCTGCTCCGCGGGAAGCCTGCTTCTCCCTCTCCCACTCCCCCTGCTTGTGTTCCCTCTCGCTGTCTCTCTCTCTGTCAAATAAATAAAATCTTTTTTAAAAAAATAAAAATAAAAAATAAGAAAAAAAATTTTATCATTCCTTTTCCAGGACTTAATACCCATAACTAAATAACAAATGAATGGTTAAAAATTCTCACCACATAAAGAATTTTGACTGTTACTAAGTGATATCCAATCAACTTGATAATCAATTTTACCTTCCAGTTAATATTATGACAAAAACTATTAACCTACAAAAATTTTTAAGAAATACTTTCTGATTTTCTGGATGGCTAACAGGCCTCTAATGGCATAAAAGTTCCCATGTCAGCAAAAAGGAAACACGGTTTCCTTGTTCTCTCTCAACTTTTGCCAACTTCCCAGCAAATCATCACCAAAAATATCTATGACCTTTGAATTTCTGATCATGCAAGTACAATATACACTAAAAAAAAAAAAAATTTAAGAAGCTGTAAAAAGCGGGCGCCTGGGTGGCTCAGTCGGTTAAGCAACTGCCTTCGGCTCAGGTCATGATCCCAGGGTCCTGGGATCGAGCCCCGCATCGGGCTCCCTGCTCAGCGGGAAGCCTGCTTCTCCCTCTCCCACTCCCCCTGCTTGTGTTCCCTCTCTTGCTGTGTCTCTCTCTGTCAAATAAATAAATAAAATCTTTAAATAAATAAATAAATAAATAAAAATTAAAAAAATTTAAAAAAAAGCTGTAAAAAGCTACATATATAAGGACCTTCTTCACTTCATTGACAGCAGCTATAAATAGTTCCTTCATACCTATTCAGAAAGTTGAGGCTATGGTGAAACTGCTCGTCTGGCTTCTTCACAGATTCTAAGGGTTGGGTGGAGGGCAGATGGGATAGGACCCATCTTATAAATAACACTGAAGAATGCAAAGAAATTGAGGAGAGTAACTGGAGAATCTGGCAAATGCTAGGTGGGATAATAATACATGTAGAGTTGTAGGACACAGCCATTCCTAATTCTATACCCAACAGAAATGTGTAAGTATGTCCCCCAAAATATATGTACAGGATGTTCAAAGCAGCACTATGCATAACGCCAAAAATTGGAAGAAGAATTGTGATCTATTCATAAGATTAAAAAAACAGCACTCCAAGAAACAATGTGGATAAACCTCAGAGCATAATATTGGGCAAAAGATGCCAGACACAAAAGAATACATTTTGTGTGGTTCCATTTATATAAAGTATAAAATGACAAGCAAAACTCATCTGTAGAGCTAAAGATCAAGACAGGAGTGCCTCTGAGGAATGGGAAAGGGACAAAAGTGGGATTCTGGGGTGCTGGTAATGGCCTATGCTAATTACATACGTGAGTCAGTTCGTGACAATTCGGTGAGCTATATACTTAGATACAGAAAAGTGCACAAACATTATACCTTAACATTGAGGTTGCACACCCATGTCCATAACAGCACTATTTACAAAAGATAAAGACCAAAAGGTAGAGGCAACCTTGATGCCCACACCCTTGACCATGTCAACCGGTTTCCTCCACCTGCCATTATTTCATATACCAGTGACAACCTTAACTCATCATAACAGCTAACAAAAGGCATGAAAATTGTAGTACTAGACAGACTATGCAAGTGCCAAAATGGATATTCACATGTAACTTCTGGGGGTTCAAGGCAAATGATACTGTACAGGGGGCAGAAGAGACTGAAGAGATTGATTTGGTGAGCTGGGTAGCAGTCAGAGGAGCTGGCAGGAGTCCTCTGTCTGGGAGGAAGGGAGACAGAAAGGAAGGGTATAATTTGCATGGACAGAACCTTTAAAAAGCATGCAGAGCCATATCAGACTTGAGGTGATTTGAAAGGAACAAAACCAGCAACTATGAAGTAGAATCTGGGGAACCCAGCTCCACAGGGACTACGGCATGAAGCCCTTGTCGAGTACTCTGTGGTGGGGCTGACTAAAGGCACACAAGACACCCACATCCTAATTCCTAGGACCTGTGGACAGGACTGTATGGGGAAAGGACTTTGCAGACAAGATTAGATCAAAGGATCTTGAGATGGTCAGATCATCCTGGATCATTTGGGTGGTCCTCAACGCAATCACAAGTGTCCCTACAGAATGGGAGGTGAAGTGATATCTGAGCACAGAAGCTATGTGAAGACCAAGCAGAGATGGAAGTGATATGCTGGGGAAATGGAGGCAGGGCCCCAGGGCGAAGAATGTGGAGGCCGCTAGAAGCTAAAGAAGGCCAGGCAATGGTCTCTGCCCTCAGGCCTCCAGAAGGAGCTAGCCCTGCCAACAACACCTTGCCTTTAGCCCAGGGAAATGGCTTTTGGACTTCCAGACTCCAGAACAGTAAGGTAACTTGGGTTGTCTGAAGCCACTAAGTTGGTAGTCACTTGTTAGAGCACCAAAGGGAAACGAATACCTACCCTGGTGTTGAGGAACACATCCCTACAAGAATAGAATTTGCCTGTGTGAAAAACCTGTAACAAAATAAAAAGTGTGTGAATGTATCTATGACCTCTTAATATTTTGAGGCTTAGATGAAAATAGTCTCTTTCAAGATTGTTTAGTTTGGGGGAAGGGAGGGGGGAGGTGTTCCTTGTTGTCTTGTTCCTTTACAGTACCCCTATTTGAGAGAGCTTTAAGAAGTTGCATTTTGTCAGTGGCAGCAATGGTGGTGGTTTTTCACTAAAAAAGAACATCTCTGTCCAGAAACTGCTTATACTCCTCTACCTTCATCAGCAAAAGATATCTCGGACCCCACTGTTCTTTAAAATCCGCTCATTTCAAATTATGAAGACAAATGTCCTCAGAGTCGATCAACATTAATGAGCTCACTTCCAAGTTTAGAGATAATAAGAGGAAGGGGGAAAAGTTTAGGCTCATCTACCCTTTTCTTGTAATTGCATTTGCAAATGCTTTAAATTTTAATTGAAACAAAATGTGAATCTCATTAGTTGAAAAATGCAGGAAAAAAAATAAAGCATACAATCTCTAGATAAAGCAATGTTCCTGCAGTCACAAGTAAGAGGAGTGCATACGCTCCATTTTCTTCTTTGGCCTTCAACAGAAGCTTGGCCCACCAAAGTGATCAGATTAAAATAGGTGAACAGTACCACTGGTCTCAGGACTGCCTTGTGTGAACAATGAATACAAGATGGTTATTGACATTATCCTTATGACCATGCTCAGAAGTCTCTATTTCTTAATTCCAAGCCAAGAAATTTAGATTTATTCAAGAAAATTTGGAAGAGCTTCATATGCTTATCTTGGGACTATAACAGCTCTATGGTTTATTGCATTTTTAAAATATTGATATCCTTTTAAAAGTAGTAAGAATAAACTCTCTAAAGTTATTTTATGAAATGGATAGATATAAATATTGCAGAACTCCAGACTTCTCTGGGTGTCATCTCTAGGACAAGAAACAGATATACCTCTCTTTAGCTTGGAATCATAAATTCTTTAGCTGCTAAGAAAGAACCCTGAAAAATGTGGATCTGGACAACTCTTAGAGCAGAATATTTTGCCTTTCTTTCTCCTATAAAAACAAACAAAAATAAACAGATTCTGTGTGCATCTTTCATGTGTGGGATTATATTTTGAGCCACATATGTGGAATTATTTGGCTGAGCCATCTTTCATATGTTAAATTATTTTTGAGCCATAACTACTGAATCATAGTAATGATTCTTTAATCTCTAATTATTCCAGGCAAAGATGTGTCCCCAGGAGGAAGGACTCCTAATTCAAGCATAGTTTTAACCAAAAGGTCAAAAACAGCTCAGTTAAAAGCTGTATCCATTTTGCACATCAAAAAAGTCTCTAGAAATAAAAATTTGTGTCCCAAAAACAAGTTATGGTGAAAACCCCTTCAATTTTAATTACATTTTTTTTTTTTTAGCATTTCCAAATATCACATTCAGAAAATTTGAATAAGTACGCTCTGGGGGATTTAATAAGTCACTAGGATGCTATTAAGAGAAAAGCATATGCTGAACAAAATATAGCTGTGCACGAAGGCAAATGAGAAAAAGCACTACAAGAAAAATTCAAAACAAAAATAAAAAATAACTATGAGAAGGGGTGCCTGGTTGGCTCAGTGGGTTAAGCATCTGCCTTCAGCTCATGATCTCAGAGTTCTGGGATCAGATCAGCCCCATGTGGGGCCCTTGCTCAGCGGCGAGTCTGCTTCTCCCTCTCCCTCTGCCCTTCCCTCTTTCCCCCACTCCCAACCACCGCTCATGCTCACACACTCACTCTCTCAAATAAAATATTAAAAAAAAAAAACCATCTAACTATAAGAGTATATATAGCTCTGAATAGACTCTAGGAGGGCAAGAAAAATCTCCCAAGGTACTTAGTTTGTCTAAGAACCCATCACACACTAGTAAGAATAGCCTCTAAATTTCCTCCATCACTTTCCTCCATACAATATATTCACATCTCATGGAGTAAACTAATTGAGGAAGACAGGTCATAGTTAGCAAATATTTGTATCAGCCAATTTGCCAATGAGAATGTTGGCAGGACTGTACTTTCAAGATAAATTCCTAAGGTTTCTCCTTAGGCAATAACAGCCACACAATTCCTGTTCCCTGTAGTTTTTGAAGTAATTAAGTCAAACAGGATTTATTCCATTCTATTCAACATACACTGAGCTCCTCTTAAGGGGAAAAAAAAAAAAAACAAAAAAACTAGAACAACAGAGTTTAGGGGCGCCTGGGTGGCTCAGTCGTTAAGCGTCTGCCTTTGGCTCAGGTCATGATCCCAGGGTCTTGGAATGGAGCCCTGCATCAGGCTCCCTGATCGGCGGGAAGCCTGCTTCTCCCTCTCCCGCTCCCCCGGCTTGTGTTCCCTCTCTCTGCCAAATAAATAAATAAAATCTTTAAAAAAAAAAAATAAACAAAAAACAGAGTTTACACTTAAGGCAGCAACTAAAACTCAGAATAACGAGGTTTATAAAAGAGGTAAACTCATAATTCTACAGGAGTCAAGAGGAGCAGTAACATCAACCACAATGTAGAGATCACAGTAGTCTCTCCTACAACTGAGGGGCAGCAAAATAGTCCAGGAGAAGCAAAAAAAAAAAAAAAGAGAGAGAGAGAAGGGTCTAACCAATACACAAAGTTAGCCCTCAGTCTGGAAATCAGAAGTAAGTTTCCACATCACAACAATGAGAGCAAGCATTTCATTCATGCATTAACTCCTTCAGTGCAGTTACAGAAAGAAGAAACCATCTACCTGTGCCCTGAAGAAGTTCAGAGTCCAACTATGGACAGGCAGGGACAGTAGGGTGGGGGGGGGGACCTGCTGTGACAAAGAAGAGATGCTCCGTGAACAGCCATGACACAGCAGCCATCAACCAAGGTCATCACCGGTGCTGAGTTCCAAAGACATTTGGGAGTTAACCAACAAATCTGAAGGGGAAGGTGCTCCTGTTATAAGGAATAGCATACACAATGGCAAAGAGATGAAAGAAGACACAGCCTATTCAGTCCACAGCTAATGGAAGAGAGGCAAGTGATGAAGCCAATAATGTGGACAGGGCTTTGAAGAGTTAAATATGTTGGATTTTATCCTGAGGACACTGAAATATTTCTCTCAAGAAGTATCAAAAAACAAACAAACAAACAAACAAAGGCTTTAGGAAAAAATCCATTCCATCCAGAGTGTGGAAAACCAAGAGGCAGGAACACCATGTGAGAATAAAAAAAATAAGGCTCAGAACTTCAGCAACAGCAGAGAAGTACTGACAGCAAGAAGGTAAAAGTATCCGAACTCCACGGCTTGCTAAACTTGAAGATGAAAAAGATGAAGTGTTTTGTTTTTTAAATATGTGAGAGATGAGGGCATATTTATGCCCTTTTGGAACAGAATTCTATGATGGGGGTGGGGAGGAATTAGTGAAGGGCATAATTAAAGTTCCTAGATTTGAAGAATAATTTTAAAATGTGAATTGCTAAAGTATTCTGAAAGTATACCAATTAAAAAAAAAAAACTTGGAAAGTAACTCAGAAAATAACTTGAATAATCAACCAATGCCTTAATCCAACTTCCCTTACAATACTAACTAGAAAACCTCTAGGACTTAAGTGTGAAGAAACTCCATTTGATCAATGAAAAATTCTGTATTTAATATATGAGTAGGTTGTGCATAGGATTAGAACTAGAATAGGATTAGAGTAGAACCAAAAAGGTAAATCAGATTCCTGGTCTGATTTTTAGACTACAAACAAGAGTTCTAAATTCTAACACTAACAAATTTTTCTTACAGTATTTTAAAAATAGGCTCATATGAAAATAAATATAAATTAAAAATAAAAAATTTTAGGGGCGCCTGGGTGGCTCAGTCGGTTGAGCCACTGCCTTCGGCTCAGGTCATGATCCCAGGGTCCTGGGATCGAGTCCCACATCGGGCTCCCTGCTCTGCGGGGAGCCTGCTTCTCCCTCTCCCACTCCCCCTGCTTGTGTTCCCCCTCTCGCTGTGTCTCTCTCTGTCAAATAAATAAATAAAATCTTTAAAAAATAAAAAAATAAAAAATTTTAAAAATAGGCCCATCTAGAGAAACAGCAGTGACACTACACGAATCACTATCCTTTCATTAGCTTTACTTTGCAACTTGTGCTTTTGGTTGTTTCATTCATTTGAATAATTGACTGTAAGGAAACCCAAGCTGGCGAAGTGAGTCATGAATGAGTCACAGCTCGCCTCCTGGAGTACCCACAAACCTGACTGTGGCTTATTGCACTAAGCCTGAATTTCAAGTTGGAGAAGAATGCTGGATGAAAGAAAGCCAAGTACTGCCAAGGATGCCAAAGAAATCATTGGGAGAATAAGGACGTCTCGAGAGCAGACTTTCCTGCACTTCCTTTCCAGGTTGGAATTTATGGGCTTACACGCCATCCATACCACAGAGAAGATAAACCTATATCACAGACCGCTCCTTCCCCGGCTGATCTTGTGATTTCATACACGGTCGTTCACTAAAAAGGACACCTGAGTGCACCTTTTTGCTGCCTTCTTAATGCTACCCGTCAGATTTCCAAAGACTGTGCACAATGGGAGGACCACGGTGGTTACTCGGATGGCCACACCTTACAAACACATGGGTAAAGGATGCCAAGCAAGGGAGACAGTCTATACACAAGCACCACCTCCACCTGCCCTGGGGAGAAAAGCTCCATCATTCGTACCATCACTGTGTTAATAATGCACATGGAACCCACAAAAAAAAAAAAAAAAAAAAAAAAAAATCACAGTATTTGAGGATTTGAAAGACAGATCACAAAATATATGTGATTATCTACCCAAAAGCACCACTACCACTGAGGTGTTACTTAGAGAAGCAGGGATGAAACCAGCACATGACGAATTGGTTCCTTCCACAATGACTGGGGCACGAATGCCCCGGCCTCTGCACGAGCGTGGCTAGTGACTGCAGCAGCTATAAACATCAGCACAAAAGTTCTTCTTCAAACCAAACTTCCATCTCTGCCTGCCAGATACCAGTATGTCATTTCCTTCCTGCTGTACTCTATGGCTTCGAGGACAAGGACCATGTAATTCTTAAACTTAAATGGGAGAGGATACCAATTGTGTAAGTAAGCAGCATTCAACAAATGTATGTTGAATGCAAAGAGTAGGGAATGCCTACAACTGTTTCTTGGCTGTTTACCTCCCAACCACTATGTTAACACAGTGCTTAATAAAATATATCATTACCCTACTTACAAACATTATGGCCAAGAAAGCTCTTAAAGGTCATAAGGTTTTCAGAGGCAGATCCATCAACTTCATAAAATGTTAAAAGACTCTGGATGAGGCTTATAGTCCCAATCATTAATATGATATGGGTATTATATTCTTACCTTTAACCAAAAAAAACAAAAAATTTGAGTGTAATCAAGATTTCTAGTCTTTGGAATTTAGAATACATTTTCCCACATAAACAAGGCTAAGGTGATCAAGCTCTTGGGCTGGCAGCCTTTTTGTTTTTTGGTTTCTTTTTTGAAAGGTGAAATAATTTTGCCTTCACCTTTTCAACATCATAAAATGCACTCTTATCACCCCTGAGAATGACTGCAGTCTCCCAGCATGTCTGAGGTGGACCTACGTCCTAACCCTCATGGGAAGCCAGGGAGAGGGCACTTGTGGGCTATAACCATCCTGGACCCCTCAAGTATGAACAGGTTTGAGGAAGATGAACAGGTTTGAGGAGGGGGTAAGGAGAATGCAAATGAGGAAACAATGATTCGAAAGAAAAAGATCCTTGAACCACAAGACCAGCTAACCAACTTGAAATGATGTCTCTCCCCTCTACCCTTCAGGCACAGGGCCCAGGGAACCCCGGCCCAAGGAAGGCTGAGGAGGGAAGGAGCTGCCAGATAGGAACAGAAGGGCCAGAGGCAAGAGGCCCTCAGGGATCTGGATTCTTAGGGGAGCCTAGGAGGACACTGGGGATAGTTGGGGACAGAGGGAATTCCAAGATGGAAATAGCTGTCCCCTGCAGAAGTAGGGGTATGATTAGGAAAGGGAAGGAATAAGAGAAAGAAGAGGAAGTAGGCATGGAGGGAAGAGTAATTCTTGCACTTCAAGTGGTGAGTTCCAGCCTGAGGATGTGCCCAGTCCAGAAACAGCTGTTCTTTTCTTCCATGTTTCCTGTTTAGATAAACCCAGAGCATTTGTGTGCTATTATCTCATAGCACTGAACCCATCATGTGCTCAAATATCTTCACATGTCCCATAGGCTTGTAGCTTTGCTGACCTCAGGAGTGCCCAACACACTGGGTATTCAGTCAGGATGCACAGAACGAGAGAAAAATGAGAAAGGAAGATAGAAGTTTTGTCCCTTGTGTAACAGGAGTTTCCTTTAGCATGCTCTCAGCAAAACTGCAAGTGAAATTGCTATTTTAACACTGAGTAGTCAAAATAAATAAGCTAATTACCACGTTAATCAGCTCCCTCTCAAAACAAAACAAAAACACCACCAACAGGGAGGAGGGAAGTATGGATAGTTTGGCATCCCTTTGTTTTCCTGAATCAATTACACTCACTATATTACATCACATATACATTTTAAATATATATGGGCACATTCATTCTTCCTAAAAGGACTTTCCTCCCCAGACACCAATCACTTCCATTTTTATAATTTCAAAACTTGGCTTAAATGTCCCTACCACAGTGACACCACACGAATGCCCCTTAGCCTTTTAGCCTCAAATGCTCAAACATTGAGAACTTATGGGATCCAATGAATATTACTCCTTTTCTCCATCTGACTTTAAAACCAAATGAGGAGTAGATGTCTGAGTCAGAGATTTTAAAATGTCAGCTTTTTATTCCTAAAAATTTATTAGGAGAAAGGGCTTAGGTGTGTAGCCAAATGAGCTTACTAATACCACTCCTACAATTGAAGAACACCCCCAGGGGGCAGAACCTGCTCCATAACTGACCTTAATGGTAGAGAACAGACCAGAATGTATCTTCTCTGCAGGCATGTAGCTCTGAAAGAGAGGCCCACAGAGGGCTGTCACACAGGCCCAACTCCTGATCCCAAAGAGATTACAAATCAGGTAAATTATTCACCTATTGGAGAAAAATGAAGAAAAGCCAGAGATGTTGCTCAAATGGAAGTCCCTCCTTGTGAAAAGATTAATATTCTCCTTAACATTCCCTTGAATTTTTTTCCTTACTCATTAGACTTCTGGGCTACCAGAAGTGTGGCTGTACCTCAAATGGGAAAAAGATCAGTCCCCTAGAGCAGCCCCATCCCCACTTCCCAATGCCAACCACTGTCCTTTGGGTAGTCTCTCAGGATCACAGGAGTAGAAGGGGAAGGTTCTAAAAGAGAGCAGAAACAACTATCAGATAAAATAATGCTAAGGCCATGATGAATCCCAAGTTGAAATCCACTCTATTCTGATTCTAAACTATGCCCGGCCATGTTGTTCAACATGGGTTACCTGGGGTTCTGAAATGAGTTTAATTACAATACTAATCTAACTAAAAAATAAAATGCAACAAATAGCGAACTCCCAAATTTAAACGTTTCAGTCTGAATTTCTCAGTAAGTCAGTCCAAAAATTAAATCCCCTTGCAAGTTTAAGTGCACAGATGTTAAATCCCAAAGGAATTAAATTCCGACCTTGAATTATCTTACACACACACACACAGTCCGGTCTTGGTCTGAGTTTCCCAGGGAAGCAGGTAGGAAACAAAAAGCTTGCATGGAGATATGTAGTTTGGGAAGCGATCTTAGAGCAGGAGTGAGGGAGCAGGGGGATGGAGATGGGGAAGAAGGGAAGGAAAATACAAGGATACATTCCTCAGCTGACCATTATTGAGACCGATGCTCAAGACCGTTCAGCCTCCTAAGGAACCCAATGAAGAATGCCTCTAAGCTGTCCTCTCTGGATGAAAAGGGGGAATTTACCCCACTCTTCCCATCCCCCTTGGTCAAATGCAGCCAACCCCCTGTTGACTCAACACTTTCCAGTTGCACATACATGTCCAACAAGTTCCAAGGACCCCAGAGTAAGGAGGCCAGAATAAAAAGGCAGAGGTACAGAGTGTCCCCAGGCAAGGTACCCTCCAGGTGCACCTGTGAAGTTCATGGAAGCCTGCACAGAACTGGCCACTGCACCTGTGGCTAGAATAAGAGGCGAGACAGAGGATATAAGAGGTATCCAAATACAAAGTCCAACCGTATTAAAGGCCAAATTCATCCTCCCAAATTTCCCATTCTGTCCACTCCCACCAGGAGGAGTTCTTGATGCCTAGATAATGTGGCAGGGGTTTCCATTGTTTGGGTTGTTTTGGGGCAGCTTCAAGCTATCAGAGAATGTAGTCCCTTTGGGACCTCTGATACTGATTCAGCTTTATCTCCTGTCTTTTTGATATGCCCCCACTTCTAAGGAGCCACAGGTCACTGGTCCCCCATGTATCAAATTGAAAAGAAAAGTCAATCCTCAGGCCTTGGAGCACTACCTCAAGCAAAAGCCCTTCTGGAACTTGGCAAAAATCAAGACCCACGTATATTTTTCCAAAGACACTGGTAGAAACTCCAGGGAGCCTGGGAGGGTAAGTCATTAAGCTTCTGCCTTCCGCTCAGGTCATGATCCCAGAGTCCTGGGATCGATCCCTGCGTGGGGCTCCCTGCTCAGCGGGAAGCCTGCTTCTCCCTCTCCCACTCCCCTTGCTTGTATTCCCTCTCTGTCTCTGTCTCCCTCTCAAATAAATAAAATCTTAAAAAAAAAAAAAAAAAAACTCCAGGGCATCTAAGAGATGGAAGGTCAACAAAAAAGAGCATGAACTTTTGCCAGGATGCCCATAATACTATGCCAAGGGGACAACTATCCATTGATAGATGAATGGATAAACAAAATGTGGTATATACACAATGGATTATTACTTAGCCTTAAAAAAGAAGGAAATGCTACAGCATGGATGGATTTTAAGGATATCATGCTAAGTGAAACCAGCCTATCACAGAAGTACAAACATTGTATGATTCTACTTACATGAGGGACTCAAATTCAGAGAGGCAGAAAATAAATGGTAGTTGCCAGGGGCTGGAGGGTTGGGGGGAGTTACTCCGTAATGGGTACAGAGGAGTTTCAATCAGGGAAGAAGAAAAAGTTCTGAGGATGGACGGTGGTTATGGTTGCACAACAATGTGAATATGTTCAATACCACAGAACTGTACAGTTAAATGGTAAAAATGATAAGTTTGATGTCACTTACACTTTGCCACCAAAAAAACAACAATAAAACAAACAAAGAAACACAAACCTCAGCTAGGGGACATCTCCAAGCAGGTTAATTTTGGCCCTGTGCACTTACACGCTAGAGGGACAACCCAACAATGCACAGTATCTTCTCTCTCAAAGAGTGGCACTGAGGTTTCACGGCCTTCTTCCAGATTTATGAGTTTGCAATGACGGCAGCCCCAGTCCGCTCACGCCCTAACTAGGGAATCTTTCTTTCCACACCTGCATGTTCAAATCTTCCGATCTTCCAGCTCCTCCCTGAGCCCCGTGTTCCTGGCATTCAGGTGCTGCATGTGCACTCTGCCTAGTAGATTCAGCATTTCCACAATCTTTCAGAAGCAGGAATTTTTAGTCTTGGGCCACACCATGTGTTGCAACCACCTTTTCTGTGTACTTGCTGCGGGCTGCGAGGACGGCCTTCTAAAGGAAGACTGACTATCCTTTCGTCCTCACATTTGTTCTTTCTGAACAAGCAGATTCCAGATCTGTTCCTGAAGCCCATGTCCCTGGTGGCGTGGGAGGACCTACACCTCTGCATGGACAACTCCAGACACACAATTCCTGTGCGTTTTTAGGACCAGGTCCTCAGTACCTTTCTTTTGCCAGAAGTTGGGCTTAACCCTTCACATTTAATTTGTCTCTGCCAATCCAAATTTCTTTTGAGAAAGACTGAGGCTCCCCTTCCTTCTCTTCCACCTCAGAGCGATCATAGTTGGGTGGAAATGAACAGCTAGCTTCCCGAGTTAGATAATCCCAGCCAGGACGTTATTCCCACCAGGCATCACCTAACCTGGAATGCACCCCATCTTTCCCAGGCCTCCCCTTGCAAGTCTACCTCCATGATGAACCTGGGCCCGAGCTTTCAGGGCACAGGTGATACCTGCTTGGCCAATGACAGCAATTCATCACCTTGAAACTCCATAAACTCTTCAGTATTTTATGTTGATATCTCAGGGCTTTCCCTCTTAAATGCAAATTTTGTTACTGGTTGGTATTGCCACCCCAGGACCATCACCACAAGCCAGTGGGACAGAAAAACACTTCATACATAGAAGAAGGTGCCACATGTAAACACTTGCCAGGCTCTACAGTGAAAAGAAAGTCCCTTGCATTTCAACCTCTACTGGCCAAAATCTTGATGCATACACATGATGCAAGTTTCCAGCAGTTCCTACTTCAAGCTCTAGCTAAATCTTTAGAGGGGCACTTTGCAATCTCCTGGATTTTTTGGTGAAAAAAGTTCAGCTCTTTTGCTGTATTTCTATAAGCTCATTACCCTTTCTAAATAGTACTACTAGAGTGAATCTCCTTTCCTTTTTATATCTGTCCATCCTGGGTTAAGATCTCCTTTTCCTTTCATAGCTCATGTATCTGAAACTTTCTCTTGGCTTAGTCTTTTCAGTCTGCTCCTTTTCTGATAAGGCCAATAATTCTCCAAATCACTCTAGTTCCTCCTTGATTTCCTTTAAAGAAAAAAAGAACCACCTGATCTCTACTTAGTAATCATCTTAATGTTTGGATTTACAATTATTTCACGGACTCATTTTCCTATCTAAAACCAAGAACACAGTATATACTTCTTAACTAAGGAGGCTCCCATTCCTTTTGATTTTTTCATAATAAAATCTACAACTCTTCTATAGGTGAAGCCACAGTTCTAGGATCCAATGGCCTGAACTTAGAGAAATCAACAGATCCAGAGCAAACATAATTCATGTTTTGGTATGGAAGAACTTCTGTTTAAGTATTAAAGTAATGCTTCTCTCCCCCTAGGCTGTATAGCTCTGATCCTTCAGCTGCTTGACCTTGAGACCAAGTCTCTCTGCAGAGAGGATGCTTTCTTGGTCTGCTTGTGGTGGGTCAGTTGAGGTTGGTTGTATGACCGGTGGTCTATAAAAATCTTAGAGAAAGTACACAATTACATAAGATTCATCCCTCCAGGGCCTTCCTTTGGCCTGGAATAAAATTAACTGAATGTGGTAAAGCCAATTTCTCACTTCCTACCTTGGCCTAATTCACACAATTTCAAGGAGGAACCTCACACAACAGCAGTCTCGAAACATTTTCACTTTTGCAATACAAAGTCCTGGCCAGCAGCTTTGGCTAAAACACATAAAAGCAGCAAATGCTAGTCCACCCCAAATGACTAAAAAGATCAACAGCTTCCTCAGCCTCACCTACAGCACCAATCCAAGTGGAACCCAAAGTTTAAGTGCCTCAGCCCACCCACAAAACCCAGCTAGGATCAGCGTACCCTGCACTTGCTAAGGCCTAAATGCCCATCACCAACAACGGTGCCTGGCTAAGCCACTTGCCTGTGGACTGGACCATATAACCTTCCCAGTCCCCAAAACTCAAAGTAATAAATGCTCCTCTTCCTACTGAGTGAGGAAGATCTTCAGTGCCTAATCAGAGCTTTGACTACAGTAGAGTTCAACAACTGTTTGAATAGATGAGTAGAAAAATGAACTCACCTTCTGAATGAACAAAGCACAGTTTTGAACTTGCAGAGGCTAACGATGTAACACAAAATAAATGCAAACCAAAATGGCTGGAGTTCTCAAGGGCCAGAAAATGTATCAGGCATAATCTAATCTTTTAGGAATGCTCATCTTCGTCATTAAGTCCTGCTGCAATTTGGGTTAAGATGATTCTCTGCCCAGCCTCCTGGACGGTTCAGGTAATGCTATTATAGGTCTTGGATGAAGAGTGTTGGCAAAGATGAAAGACTACTTGATGCTAAACTCTGCTTGCTACAAATATTTGCCCTCTTCTCTTCAGACTTGTCCTCATTAATATGGAAGATTATTTAAGAAAAAAATAGGCAAGATCTAAATTACAAAACATATTTAGGTTTTTAAAAAGTCTTTGGAAAACACTTCAATATTTAAGTTCACAGAGTAATTTGAAATCACAAAGGCTTTTAACAAATTATACCTAAAATTCTTCTTTCCTGTATTTATTGCTATTAAGTTATTATATACCTATTGCTAATAAGTTACTATTATATTTATTTATACATTCCCAAAGATTTATCCATAACTATGTGCTGGTCCCCAAGAATTCAGCAGTGAATGAATGTAAGTGGGCTCTGCCATCATGAGGCTTAGGTGTAGCAGGAACATCAATCCCTAAAACAAATATTTCTAAGGATGATGAGTTGTATAAATGGAGAATTTAAAAACCAAGAAACAGACAAAATGGCAAGCTCCAAGTCTAGAGGAAAAAGATAGGGTGACAAATTCTGGGAATGGAAAAATATCCAACATGACTGCAGGAGAATGAGCAAGAGAAAAGGGAGTTGAAGCTGCAGAGGACAACAAGGTCAGATCTCAAAAGGCCTTCTTTACCCCCAGAGATGAAGAAGCACTCTAAGTTATAAAAGGGTTCACATGATGGGGGTGGGTAGGTGTATGTTAAGACTGAAGATGCAGTTGGGAGAATGCATTGGCATAAAGTAGAATATACACAATTCAGAGGCACTGGGCCAAGTGATGGGGCAGGGGGGAAGCACAGATGGCTTCAAGACAGTGAAGGCTGAGCAGTAAATACTTTGCACCAACTAAGTACTTGACACATATTATGAGGTGGCTACTTGTATCCCATGTTAGAGATGAAAAACAAATCTAGTGAATTTGCTCAAAGTCACCCAGTAAACAAGAATCGAACCTAAATGATACCAAAACTTTAGAAATTTGCTCTTGCGTCAATTAGAAATACTTTTCTGCAAACCATCAGGCAGCATATTAATAAGAGCTGCAAAATGTTTATAACTTTTGACCTAGAAGATTCACTTTGGAAAATAAAGTCGAAAGCAACAATCCAAAGTTGGGGAATAATATGTACAAGGACATTTATAGTCATGCTATCTATAAAGGAATTGGAAGTAATCCAAGTGACTGAACAGTGAGCAAATCAAGTGGACTATATTATTTTCACAGCTGCATACTATTCCATTATCACTTCCTACATGATCCTGAGAAAATTACTGAGTCTTTCCTAAAATTCTTCAGCTATAATAATTATGCTCCCTTGGTGAATCTCTCAAATCTCTAGGGAAACAAGCATTACTAATACTAACCATAATCGTATTTAGTGGAAGGACTGTTATCGCCACTTGCTGATTAAAAGTTTACAATGTGCAAAGCTGAGAGGCTGGAACTTGTCATACGTTATCTCATCTAATCCTCATGACGAACTACAGTATAGACAGTGTTATTCTCAGGAGGCCACTGAGGGACCAGAGAGAGAAGTGAAAGAGCCTACCCTAGATCATACAGCTTATTAGCACATCCAGAATTTTAACTGTAAAGCCTATGTTCTTGTCAGTATACAATGCCAACCCCTGGTGTTCAAGGAGAAAATGAAGGTTCAGAGAAACTAAGCCAACAGAGGCTCAGAGATCACAAAGCTAAATAGTGATAGAGCCAGAATTTGAATGTAAGTCTCCCAAATACTGGTAGATTGTTTTCTCTTTTGTTCTATCACAGTTGTCAAATATGAAATCACCAACAGGTAGATAAAACTATATAAGTTAAATCACTTTTAAAGTCATAATATTCTTTAGATTCTATTAGCCTAAATGATCAACAGGATGTTGCCAAAGATCAACAGGATGTTATTCCAAAAGGACTGATGGGAAAAGCCCTATATCATGGAAAGATTAGATGAGTTGGGAGAAGGAAAGTGTCCCAGTTATCACCAAGTGCCTACCATGCCCCCCAGGGCTATGCTAGACATTTTGCCTCTCTGAGCTCACTTGCTCTCCACAACACTATGCAGGAAGAATTATCCCTACTTCACAAGCAAGGAAACTAAGATGCTGAGAGACTAAGGGATTTGCCCGCAAGTGCTCATCTAGTGGGATGAGATTTGAACTCAGGCTGGTCTGGTGCTCAAGTCCACGTTCTTTCAATATACCATGCCGCCTGCTGTTACAAGAAAACTGGCAAAGTATGAATTGTTTTTGCATCCTGTGATTAAGATGAGGAACATAAAATCTGGCATTCTCATTCAACCAGTATTACAGTTGGTGGTAGGAATTCATTCAATAGTCATTCATTCATAGGAGCTCTCCATCTATGCCAGGTACTAAGATTAAAAACAAAGCTGAAGAACAAACGGTCCACAATTTTATGGAACTCATGATTTTTGGAGAAATAACATAGGTTTTGGTGTTACTTGGGAATCTGAAACACTGTTATCTGGCTTAAAACAGCTAAACCTCAGCTATCTTAGGAACCAAGTAATTCTGGGCGGCTAAGTTTCTGGATGGTGGAGGTTTACTCCTTTAAGCAACAGATCTCTCATTTCACAGATGTTTTTATAATTGACCCTTGAACAACACAGGTTTGAACTACATGGGTCCATTTGTATGCAGATTTTTTAAATACATATATGTACAGGACTTTATTTTCCTTCTGATTTTCTTAACTTTTCCTCTAGCTTACTTTAAGAATACAGTATAATGCATATACAAAATATGTTAATCAACTTATTAGTAGGGCTTCTGATTAACAGTAGGCTATTAGCAGTTAAGTTTCTGGGAAGTCACAAGTTATACATAGATTTTCAACTGGACAGAGGGTCAGTTGCCCTAAGCCCTATGTTGTTCAAGAGTCCACTGTAATCATTTTTCAATGCTTTGTCAATTTTTCCAGGACTTTCTGAGCTCCAAAATCTGACACTTTGTAACCCTATTCCCACAGATTTCCCTATACTACTGTATCCAAGGGATGGATGGATAGAGGGAGGTAGAGAGTAAAGGAGAGAGCTGAAGGCAAGAGAGTAAGGCCTTTATAATAAGTACTTCACAGGAGAAATTCTGAACTCAATTATTTTCCAATCTTCCCAAATATTTTATTGTTTTTGTTTTTAAGGATTAATATGATTTAAACTTCTCTTAAGGATCTGGGTCCTAAGTATTCTGTCATAAGAAAAGTAATGCACTGTTACTCAGGAAACCAAGTAACCTTGGGCAAATCACTGCATAATGACGGCTCAGATTGCCCATTTTTAAAACCAAGGAGCTGAGCTAAAATTACCTCTAAGGTAATTTTCCAGCTCCAGAATTGTATAACTCTTTGAACAATACAATCAGTTGCTATACTGGTCCATTCAAAGAGGACGATCCTTCCCTAGAGCCCAGTGCAGTATGTTGGATCAGTTTGGCAGCATTTCTCCACAGTCCAAGATTAATATGGTTTTTGAGCTTTTGAGTCCATGGTTTATAGGGTTTCTTTAACTACTCTCAATTTAACTTTCAGCTGTCCCTCTTTCTCATTTCAACTTGCAACCTGTAATCTCCCTGGATTTAAAAAACAGGCTTAAGAAACACTCAATAAATGAGTACCTACTAAGTGCCAAATACGGAATGTGCATTACTGCAGTTAATTTCATCCCTACAACGTTGCCAACAGATATTTTATAAATGTGGAAACCCAAGATCAGAGTGCCCAAGGTGCCCAAGATTATAAGTGGCATAGCTAGGATCCAAAGCCAGGTTGATGTATTCAAGGCCCAGGTGCTTTCAACTACACAATGTTGCCTCATGAGTTTATGAGAATAGTGTGTAAATGAAATGTCCTTAGGTTTTAAGTCAGAATCTAGGAACTCTCTAATGGTTAGTGTAAATGAAGTTTAGCTTATTGCATTTACACAGAATATAAGAAATCTATTTTACCTCTTCTTTAGAGAGACAAGGGTATTATTTTAGTATTATTAAATGCATTTCTTCATTTAGCTTATTTTACATAAAACACAGCAAGGCAACTGCCAAATGGGCAAGCTTGCCAAATAGCTTAGGGCTAGCTAGGTAGGTGAAATTAATTTATATGCATCACTGAAACTGGTGAACCACTTATTAAACATGGAAGGGAAAAAATCAGATCCTTTACCAAATTTCTTCGCTAAGGTCACTAAATGGAACTATATATCAAGATTGAGAATTCAATAAGGATTTAACTATCAAAGCCACCACATAAATACTCCCAAGAGTCCAGCTTTTATCATTTTATTTATTTACAGGAATGAAACTGATGTTAACAACAATTATGACACATTCTCTCCTTAAATGGGGTCTCTGGAAGCACCCAGATCTTTCATGTTAGTGCTCATTCTGAACTCCAGAGATTTCCTGCTTCCTCCTCACTGAGGATAAATTGCTGTATTCTACTGAACCCCCAAGTACAGTTTATGGGAAAACACAAGGTTCTATTTTCAAGTACGCTGTCATCATAAATAATCTCAACTCAAGCATTTCTTGTGTGGCTGACTGTGGCCTAAGTTTACTAACTTCCTTTAGCCAACAAATGCTTTTTCATATTTGAAGGTCAAATGCCAGGGAATTTAATAATTTTCTGCCAAATCTACATTTTGGAGTATCACTCTGAGAATTATCCTTTCTCTGCCAGGCACAGCATACATAATTAAGGAAAAGTTGTCTTAACTGAATGACATTACCCAACCCCCCCCCCCCCCAAAAAAAAGCTTGCAAAAAACAGATGCTGTAAGCTGGCTGCAAAAGGAGACAGGCAACCTGAAAAACGTGACTTGAGTTTCTGGTTCATGGGTGGATGTTCACTCAAGCACACCACTGGCCTCTGGAGACCACGAAACCAAAAAGAGTACCTCTAGTGTATAGTGTCCAATTTCCCCAGAATCAAAGTTTTCATAACCCCTGGTCCTCTCTGGGCTTCTAATTAAATATTCTCTTCAAGACCCAAAACTCTCCCCCAGGAAGGCAGCAAAAATGTGTGCATAAACGTAACTTGGAAAGTTTGGGACAGCTGCTACTCCTAGTAACAGTAACAGGGGTCACCAGTTGGGGGGTGGTTGGGACAGATGGAGGACAAGACTCAGGAGGACCGGGTGGTAACGATAAAAACCAAGTGAACCTGCAGGGATGGAGGGAAAGTTGGGGACTCAGTGTCTGAGATTTAGACAGCTAGAGTCTGACTAGGGGAATAAGAAGCCAAGAGGGCGACAAGAGGCACAGCCGAGAGGTCATGAGCACCAGGGCCAGCTGCAGTGAAGCTGGGCAGTACACACAGGCTGGTGAGCGAGCTTCTCGAACAGCCCTCTCGGCTTGGAAGCAAGAGCAGGAAAGCCTGTGAGGAGGGCACGGCAGGGCAGGGGTGACCGGCCCAGCTGATGTCACAGAAGGTGAAGGGAACTGGGGATGAATGTGGAAAGTCTGACCACACATTCGGGCAGGACTCAGGAGTATGCAGCCAAGAAAGAATGGACCAAGGAAGGAAGAGGTATCAGTCAACAAAGAGCACAGGGAGAATAATGAACGGTTAGGTAGGTGTGAGGAAGTGAGTTGGCAAGTCAGGAGGTTAGAGGCAGAAAGAGAGCAGGCTTTGGACACTTCTGCAGATGCCCATTATGTAGCTGAATCTCTCTATACGGTCTCTGCTCCCTCAGCATTTAACATATTCAGGAGAAAGGGCCATCATCTGATATTGCAGGCTATGCACCAAAGTCCTAGAACTTAACATCTTCACACCAAATGCAAATGGTGCAGCCGTATTCCAGTCTTAATGTTATGGAGGATATTTCATCACTGCTCAGAATAACTGTCCTGCTGGGGACATCACTGAGGTCTGAGTGTCTTTGCACATTCTTCATCTCACACACACTCTCCCCGCCCAGTTTCTTTCTCAAGCCTTCTTCCTCTCCTGTAACCACTCATGTCTCTTTCTGGTCTCATCTCGCTCACCCAGCTGCGTGCACTTTTGCACCTGCCTTGTGGCATCCAATGACTTACTTCCTTTCTGTATTCTTGCAAAAAGCTGACTGAGGTCAAATCTGCTTTCTCCTGGCCCCACAAAAGCAGAAAGTTCCTATAATTTATCTTGAGGACTCCAGTACCCTGCACATAGGAGATTCTAGACAAATGTCTATGGGAAGGACAGAAATACCTTGAGCCAGGCACACACATTCACACCTCATACCCTGCACATAAGCAAAATTATCAATGCACCCAAAAATGCATTACCCCCTACCAAACATTTGCCCTGCTCATTCACTCTAATTATGGTCTCCCTTCCCCCCTACCTTGGTTTTATAAAGGCATGCCTGAAGTAAAATCCATGCTGTGTAGACTAAAAGCCACACTGGACCAGGGACTGAGTTTTATTTACCTTTAGAATCCTCAGTATCCACTACAAAACCTAATATTTAATAGACAAATTGATGGCTTAATCAATGAACTCATATGCACAAATTCCCGTAAAAACAGAACCAAACAAAGCAGAAGAGCTAGGAAATTACCAAAACGCAAATAATCCATGAACTAGATCATCAGACTCTCAAGAAGGTGAAAACTGGTTTCATGAGTTTAGACATTTCTAGCTGAAATACAGTAAACTTCAGTGCAAGGTAATACAATGTCACTTTGCACTTGCAGGGCAGGCCTGGTTTCCCGAACATGTTCCCAGGCATTTCCTCACGCAAGTCACCATCTAAGCACTCAGCTTGGTAGCAGGAATGATAAACTTCACAGCATTTGGAATTAGGACAATTGGACTCAAGTCCTGTCTTCACCACTTCCTGTCTGTGTGACCTTGAGCAAAGTCCTTCAGCCAGTGCACACCTCCATTTCCTTCTCTGTGGAGCAGTGATAAGATCTTGTTCTTCCTGGCTCTGAGACTCATGAGGATCAAGGATGTGGGAGAGGAGGAAGGAAATAAAATCTTGCTGAGTACCTACTATGCCCCAAGTGTTTTACAAAAATTATTTAATTCTCATCACAATCCTGCAAAGTAGGTTTTACGATCTCTTGTCTATGAGGAAATGGGAGACTCAACAAGTAAAATAATTTTCCCAAAATCATCAAGTTCTGTGCCAGAGCTGGGATTCAAACATCTCTGTCTTGTCCCAAAGCTCTCTTCATGAAACCATAATGCCTTCTTAATGAGCTCTAAATATGCATAAAAAATTTTAGCTGCTATTCAGCATATTACTGCTATGTCAGTGTTTGCTCTTATTGCTGTAAGTGTGGAAGACAGAGACAAAGAGAAGCAGCTATTTGGTAACGTCACATGTCAGAGACAGAGCTGCACCTCACAGGTCCCCGGACTCCTGGCCTGAAGCCTTTTCATTAAACCATATTGCCCCATGCTCCCAGGAAAAGGCTGCTGACATTAGTGGGCACAGAGGCAAGATGCTTGTTTATTCAAGCCAGCTGTTACTGATCTATTTTAAGACAAGTACTCTGAAAATCATGGAAGGTGAGTATCAAGTGTTTCATTGACTATTCCATATTAATTGACCCTTTAGAGAACTCCCATGTGAGCAGCATATCCTGCTGGCTTCCTGTTAAGCAAGCAATTCAAAGGCTGACTACAATTCTCGCAACACGTATTTTGAAAGCACATTCAGATAGCGGCACAAAATTCTAAAATCATTTTCTATGAAAATCAAAAGTATCTACTTCTTTGCTGTTCGTGGTTCTGTCCACTAAATACTTAAGACCGGGGAAAGGCAAAATGCAAACTTGTGACTGCCCTTCACACAATGCAGGATCTATGTTAATGGGGCGGGGGGTATAATATTCTAAATAACATTCTAAATAATAGGTGTCCATGCATTTACAAGAAGAATTGCTATAATACAGAAAGGGGAGAAAAAAAAAAAAGAACCATTTGAAAGCCTGCTATTTACAACAATGATGTTCCTGCTACCCAGAGAAATGTAGGCACTCCTGACCCCACTAGGGAATAGAGCATAAAAACCATGCACTCAGGACCAGGTGTTACCAGGCACAGTATTAAAAGGCCAAAAAGGACCAGCTACTCTTATTCTCTTGCTCTCTCATTAACTTTCCTCAGTTTTTCTCCCTGATTTTATTTCCTTTCCCCATCATAAACCTGTCAGAGGTCTATCTCCCATTTTACACTGCATAAGATAAATGTGTATAAAATAATCCAGCTGATACATTCAATACCCTGAAACCAAAATTATTACTCAGTAACCAGTATGGCGGATTAGTGATAACCACAAAACCAATCTGAGAACATTCCTCTAAAGCAAAGGCTATAAGAGAACAAATACAATGGGGGAAAAAAAATTCACAATTCACATTCAGATGTGCCAAAAGCCTTGCTGAAGAAACTCCGTTTGCTTTAAACATTCTAATTCTAATCTTGGCTCCACCCTGAACTACTTGTTAATACAAATCCTAGACTCTTCTTAGCCTTGGAGAGTAGCTATCACATGAGGATAACTAACAGTGACTGTTTCATGGTAGTGTGACAAGGAAAATTAATGGAAAGTGTTAACCCTCCACCTTGTAGGTTTCTGCAGTAGTAATCATCACAGTAAAAATCATTAACACTTGAGTATTTGTTACGTGCCAATCACAGAGCTAATTCATTCCTTCAGTCCTCACAGCCACCCTAAGGGGTAGGTCCTTTTATTATGCCTATTTTAGATAAAAGGAAGAACAACAAACGGTTCTAGACACTTTCTGATAGTCACTCAGGTGGTTAAGTGGTAAAGTAATATCTATTATTCATAATGCCACCCAATCAACAGATGTTTTTGATTTTTAATGATAGTGCCAAGTACATCTTATTAAAATCTATAGAGATGTTTGAAAAGGTAGTAAACAAAGTCATCATTTCCCATTCATCCATGAATTTAGTTTCTGATTATGTATGAGTCTTGGTGTCAATTTCTAGAGATGTATATAAATAAACAAGCCTATGGCAGCCTCAAGCAAGTCACAGCCTGGAAGGGACACAAAGTATTGCGAGAACGGTGCAAAGAATGTGCTCTGCCTATGTACACTACACAGTGTGGCACAAGGCAGTAAGTGATCAGCCAGGGTGACTTTTTATTATTAACATATGATGTATTATTTGTTTCAGGGGTACAGGTCTGTGATTCACCAGTCTTACACAATTCACAGCGCTCACCATAGCACATGCCCTCCCCAATGTCCATCCCCCAGACATCCCATCCCTCCCACCCCCTCCACTCCAGCAACCCTCAGTTTGTTTCTCAGAGTCCATAGTCTCTCATGGTTCGTCTCCCCCTCTGATTTCCCCCCCTTCATTTTCCCCTTCCTGCTATTTTTTTTTTTAACATATAATGTATTATTTGTTTCAGAGGTACAGGTCTGTGATTCATCAGTCTTGCACAATTCGCAGCGTTCACCGTAGCACATACCCTCC
>NC_138372.1:83182443-83235729 GCF_054177405.1 Leptonychotes weddellii
AGCGTAATACCCTCTAGTTCCATCCACATCATTGCAAATGACAAGATTTCATTTTTTTGATGGCTGTGTAATATTCCATACACACACACACATATATATATACACATACCACATCTTCCTTATCCATTCATCTGTCAATGGACATCTAGGCTCTTTCCATAGTTTCAGCCAGGGTGACTCTTGAACGGACTCTTCAATCACACAAATAAAGGCATTTCAAGCACAGAAATGGGCACAAGCAATAACATGGACATTTAACAGCACAGTTCATTTGAGAAGCCACAAAAAGTTCAGGAGCACAGAGTGAAAGAAAGCTTTGAGAGGTGGAGCAGACACCCCTAGCCAACTAGACAACAGGTCCTTGTATGCTTACGAAGGAATCTGGATTTTATCCCACTGTCCATAAGGAACCACTGAACAGTTATAAGGAGGTTGACTGGTCACTTGCTCCAGCATTTCAGGTAACCCTTAGGAATCCTCACTCTCCAACACACCCAATGTTCAAGCAAGCCTTTGTGGCTCTACCTTGAAAATATATCCTGAATCAAATGAGGGAACTAACAGCATTTGTGCATTCAAATGGTAAGATCCAGAAGAAAACAGATGATGCAGGAAAGCATGGGGATAGAGTGACAAAGGGACTGGCCTTCACTAGCACTGATAATCCACCCATAGAACAGGAGAGAAAGCATCGTCTATGGGCACAGATGCAAGAAGGTGAGAATTTGAGGAAGCTCTCCTGATTGTGTTTTCTCAGCAGAATAGGAAGCAAGATCAACCAGATGAGAGGAAAGAACGGAGACAAAGGTGAATGAGATTTAACAAGAAAAGGTACCAGGAAGGTGGGAGGATGGGCAAAATGGGTGAAGGGCAGTGGGAGATACGGTCTGGCACTTATGGAATAAGTCACAGGGATGAGATGAAAGGTACAGCATAGGGAATATAATCAATGGCACTGTAATAATGTTGTATAGTGACAGATCATAGCTACACTTGTGGTTAGCATAGCATAATGTATAGACTTGTCCAATTACTGTTATACACCTGAAACTAATGCAACATTGTGTGTCAACTACAATTTAAAAAAAGAAAAGATACAAGTAGTCATCTGGGAGAGTCAGAAAGTAAATGGGCAGTTCTCAAACCTTTTGGTCTCAGGATCTTGTTACACTCTTAAAATAATTGAGAAAAAAATAATTATTGAGAACCCCAGCAGCTTATGTTCATGGGGGTTAGATCTATCAGCATTTAACATACTAGTAGTCTCAACTGAGAAATCTTTAAAATATCTACAAGCACATAATCCATGGTCCATCACAGCAATGACATCAGCAGGATCATGCAGCCTTTAGAAAACTCCACTACACACTTGTGAGAAAATTAAAGAAAAGGCAAATAATGTCTTAATTATTATAAAAAAGATTTTTGGCCTTATGGAACTCCTAAAGGTATCTATCTCTGGACCTCTGCCAGGAGTCCCCAGACCACACTTTGAGAACATCTGGTCTAGAGAAATGGAATCAGATGGCTGGGTAGCCTAGAGTGCCCACTGAGGTTAGGGATCATGAATTTAAAGTGAGAATAGTCTGAGTGTCCTAGGTTTTCCTCCATCAGACCCAGCAGCCAAGTTGCAGGCAGGAGTAAGTGGAGCATTGCACTTTATTCAAATGAGTTTCACAAATCAAGAGGAGCTGAATTATCATGACTGCAGTATTTAAGCTAAGGAGGAAGGAAGTGAAGACATGAAGGCAGTGAAGAGGTGGTAGGACCAAGAGTTCAAAAGATTGTTGGAGTTCAGGTATTAGAATGAGCCAGAAAGAAAATAATAAGCGAACAGGATGCTTGACACTGAGAATATGGAGGGTAACTACTAATAGCTTCAAACTCCACAGCTAAAACTGAAGGTGCTCCCTTTCCCTATGAAATCTGCACCTCCTCTGTATTGCCTCCCCTTCCAAGTGCCCCCATCACCCAAGCCTGAAACACAGGCTCATTCTAGATACTCCTGGCTCTCACTGCATTGAAGAGGCCCCAAAGCCTTGTCCGTTCCAACTCTCCATCACATCCATCTTTTTGTCCTTCTCTATCCTTCCTGTCCCACCCCTTTCTCTGGCATGGCATTCACTGACTGCCTCCTCCCCTGACTGAACTTCAGCAGCAGGTTTGCTCACGCCCAGCTCTGCCCCATCAAGCTCATCCTTCCCTCTGCTTTTGGGTGGGGGGAGGGCTTTGCACAATGAAGTCTGATCATGTGATTTTCACCACTCCATCCGTGAAATGATGGCACCAATAGAGGCGGAGGTGCCAAACAGGCAGGTATAGGCTATCGGTACAAATTTGGGATCCATCGAGGTATGAAAAGCAGGTAACGTTACAGTGACATGAGAAGACACAGGAAAGAGAATACGAACAAAGACAATGAAGGAGGCAATTCAAATTTCTATGGAATGTTTAAAGAGAAACCAGCAAAGGAAACAGGAAGGGACAGTAAAAGCAATGAGAGAATGAGGAATGGGTACTGTAGTAGGAATCAAGGGAGAATTTCAGAAGGAACAGAAAAGGCCATGTCAAATGCCACAGAGAGTTTAAGAAAAATAATTTTGAAAAGGGTCTATTGTATTTGAAAGTTAGGAAATTGGTATCCATACTGAATCAAACCTGTCTGCATTACAAACATGATATAATTTTCCCCCATCAACAAAACACACACACACACACACACACACACACACACTTTCCCATTTCCCTCACCCTGGCAGCCATGGGACTGCACCTCACCAATAATGTCTCAGCACTTTGCCCTTTATCCCAGGCTCTGGTTCCTGGAGAGTCCAGGTTAAGCCATCAAGTATGCCTACAGAACAAGTGCTTAAGATGCCTTAATAGGACTTAACTCCTTTACATGAAAAGATCTCAATTGGTATGAAGTTTAACATTATGCTGACAGATTATCCAAGAGAATAATCTCACAAATGGCTAAGAGGTTACTGACTTCTGAGAAGACTGAATAGTGACATTATTTTGAACTAAAACTAACTGTGCACACCACTCTTTTTGGACAATGACTGCCTTTTCACCTCCCTGCAGTATAACCCAGTCATTTTCACACACCACCACCTTGTTTGGGGGGCAGGGAGTGCAAACATGTATTGGAACACCCACCTTAAGGCTAAAACTAATATAATCATAGCTTTTAAAACCATGTACAGTTATGTATAATGAAAATAAAGTTCTCCCATTTTTTTCAACCTTTTTTTGACAAAGTAGTAACAGCATCAAAGCCCAACTTCGTGTTAGTAGCTGGGAAGGAAATCCTGGGGATAATAGTGATATACTCTTTTAGAACTGCTGCATCACCAACACTTGCTGCTCAGAGTCAAAAACATGGAAATCAATGACAGAGGAAACGGCATCAGAAGAGGGGCAATCTGAGTGAAAAGTTTTAGGAACACGTTAAATTTATTTTGTATTTTCTTATACACATACTTGTTTTTTCCACACATACATATACAAGACTGCCATATGATAAAATTTGTCTAAAACTAAAAGCTCTTTTAATAAGTATAAAATTAAAATTCTATTGGATAAGAAAACAACCCTCTAGATCTCTGGGAGTATTGTTGCTGTGGTGGTAGTTACTGGAAAAGAAAAGAGAAGGATACTTGTATAGCTCTCGGTATTGATCCTCTCCTCCTACCTGCTCCTCTCCAATGGGGTGTTTGCCCATCACACACCAAATCTCTTTCTGTCAAATTGCCAAAAAATTTCATTTTTGACAGTCCATCCTCCATCCTTGTCTTACTAGATCTATCAGCAGCATCTGACATGTCCGCTCACTGTATCTCCCAGGAACACTTTATTCACTTGGTCTCCTGAAGCCACACTCTGATGATTTCCCTCCTGCCTCATGGCTATTTCCTCTCAGCTCCTTTATAGGTTCTCATCATTCTACCCTTGGCATGTGGGCAGGCCCAATGGCTCACTCCTTTGACCTTTTCTTTCTACACTACTCCCTACGTGATATCATCCTGTCTCATGATTTTACATACCACCTATACCCTGCGGACTCCAAAATTCACATCTATATCCCCAACTTCACCACTGCCTGCTCAGCATCTCCACCTAGATGTCTACAGGGCGTTTCAAACATAACTGGCTCCAGACCTCCCTGCCCCCTTCAGACATCCGCCGAAAGCTATCCTTGCTCCAGCTTTCCTCATCTCAATGAGGGCAACTCCGTCTTTCCAATTTCTCAGGCCAAAATTCTGGAGTCACTCTTGGCTCCTCTCTTCCCATATACCTAATCTGGCTCCATCAATAAACTCCTGCTGACTCTCCCTTCAAAACATATGCAGAACTGAACTATTTCTCACCATCTGCCCTGCTATCGCTCTGGCCAGAACGGCCATCATCTCTTGCTGGGGTGACTGTATTAGCCTGTTTCCATTCTTGCTGTTCCACAGTCTACTCTCGGCACACAGCCAGAGTGACCCTGTTGAGAAGGTAAGTCAGGTCAGGGGACTTCCCATTTCACTCAGAGTGGAAAGTCCAAGTCCTTACAAGGACACATTAGTCTTAAAAATCTGGCTGCCATTTTCTCTCTGACCTCATCATGACCACTCTTGCCCACACTCACTCTCCTCCAGCCACAAAGGCTTTGCTATTCCTCCAGGATACCCATCATTTAATTGGCCTCAGGACCTTTGTACTTGGTACTCCCTCTGCCAGCAATACTCTTTCAAACATCCATATTCCTGCATTCCCTTACCCTCTTCAGGTCCCTGCTCAATTGTCACCTCCTCAGAGAAGCCCTTCTTGACTACCTTCTATGAAATCGAATCACATTTTGCTCTAGTCCCTTACTGGGTTGAAATCTCTTCATAGGACATATACATGTAGTCATTTCTTTATTGTCCATCTCCCCCACTAAAATATAAATTCTTTTAGGGCAGGAATTTTGTTGCCTTTGTTTATTGCTCCAAGCCAGTATCTACAACAGTGCCTGGCACACAGAGCCAGATATGTGTTGAAAGAACCCTGAAAGCCTAAATTCACTTTAAGACAATTCAAAGTTTACCTATACCATACACAGTGGTCAGTAAATTCATAAGGTGTATTACTCTCATCCCAGGACATTAAGAAAAATTTTCCATTTCCAAATAGTAAGATTAAGATAATATCATTGATAGATCTACAGTTGGTTATAGGCATTCACGGAGACCTTCTTAACCACTAAAAATGACATCAAGGCTACAAGCCATGCCCTTCCACAATGCACCCCCGATACAACTATCACAGATAGGCTCTTCTCTCCCAGAACCGTTTATGTGCTTTTTATCCTAGCTAGAACACCCTTTCAGATGAAAAATAAATCCAGATGCCAAATTTCTTGGACTTTCATGAGTCATGAAAATGATGAAATGGGTGACTACTGATTAATGTCTACCTCTTTAATTCATTTTAAACAAATTCTAAATCAGAGTTTTAAAAGAAGTACTTCTTTTAAATCTTTTAAAGATTTGATTTATTTGAGAGTGAGCATGGGGGGTTAGAGGTGTGCAGGGGCAGAGGCAGAGGGAGAAGCAGAATCTCTGATAAGGGAGCCCCAACATGGGGCTCAATTCCAGGACACTGGAATCATGACCTGAGCCAAAGGCAGACAGAAGCTTAACCGACTGAGCCACCCAAGTGCCCCATAAAAAAAGTACTTACTTCTGAACTGAAGATGATCCTTTTACCAACGTAGCAAGACTAAAAAGAGGCTGATATCCACAGCCAGGAAGAACAATATGAGACTGGGATCCCATTTGTAATCCTCTTTTGAAGGATAATTAACTTAAAACCTCAAGATTTAAACCTGTAATTTAGCAATTATTTGCAATGTTTTGAGTTTTGTTTTTTTTTAATGCAAACAAGGTGGAAGGTGAACAGTAAGAAAATGGAAGACCTCACACTCACTGGAGATAAACACTCTTATTAAAAGAGGCTAGTCATTTTATAGCCTCTTACAGGATAATTAAAAAGCCAATAAACAAAACACCAACAAACTAAAATTTCCTTTGTCAATTTCTGTTCATCACAGTCTCAAATGCCAAAAACTCTGAAGTGAAAACTTCTAGTTATTTCCTGGCCTAGAAGATCATGTGCTATAAGGAAATTCAAATTAATATCTTCCATAGAACCTAAATCAGCTGGACAGAATGACTCTTAGATACTAGAAACAGCAAAAGCCACAAGTAGTAGTAATGACATCTCAAAAATCAGAAGAATAAAGTCTGCTGGGATGCATGTCAGGATTTCACTAGGTTACTAGGTTATTCACTATATAATATGAATATTGCTGATGGGGTAGGAGTCTTATAACCAGAAGCAGCTAGAAAGACGGGAGTAGTTAGATGCAGAAATAGAGATGTCAGCCCAAAGGGGTTTACAGACCTTGCGATTATTTCAAAATTTTGACTGCAACCTATTACTCTTAATATGACAGCAGGAAAAAAAAATGTTTTAATTTTACTAATAGTGAACACCTATTAAGTGCTGGGCACTGTAGGCATGTTAAATAGGTCACCTTAATGAAATCATTAATAAGTGTCATTTAAGGATTTAGTGACTATCTGTATAACTCATCTGTCTAGCACTCAGTTCAGCAACCTTTCTCTGCAATGTGGTCAAGAACCAAGAAAGAAGCAAAGAGAGCCATAATCATTCAGGTACTAGCCTTCAGGGGTTCACTTTTGCGAGAAGCCCTCACTCACAGTACATTACAGAGAAAAAAGCATTGAATTTGGAACCAGAAATCTCAGGACTGGACAGGCTTAAGATTCCAAAAGCAAAATAGCCCAAGGAAAGTCATTCAGCTGTTTATCTCCTTATAAGCTAGTAATAATTCCTTTAGGGTAAGGATCCTGATGTGTTCATTGCAGTACCCCAGCAGGGAATCGAGTTCTTAGAGCATCATATGTGCTCCATTTTCATTAATGATGCTTATAATGATGCTCCTCAGTGATCAAAGACTAAATTACATTGGCTATATTCAACAAAGAGCACAAACACGTTTGAAAAGATTCTCATCCACTGTTAACATTCAAATAAAGGTTAGAAGAATAAAAGAGGAAGATCCTCAGCTGTCCAGAAAAATTGATTATTGAGAACAACTTATTGAACAACCCCTGAGGGTTCCAGGAAACTGAAGTTTCAGGAAGTGCACACAATACTGTATTCCCTGATGGAGGGCCAAAGCATCCTGATCCACACTGCCTCCTGAGGCTATAGGCCAGGTGGAAAATGGTGATCTGTAAACTCACAACCAACTGCAGTTCCCTACAGAACTTTGCTCAGAACAGCAGCTTCCAGCTTAATGGAAATGTCTGTTAAACCCCTTAACAGGTGGCGCCTGGCTGGCTCAGTCAGTTAAGTGTCTGCCTTCAGCTCAGGTCATGATCCCAGGGTTCTGGGATCAAGTCCCACGTCTTCTGGCTCCCCGCTTAGTGGGGAGTCTGCTTCTCCCTCTCCTTCTCCACCTGCTTGTGCTCTGTTTCTCTCTCTCGCAAATAAAATTTCAAAAAAAAAAAAAACCCTTAACAGGATATCCAGAATTGAGACAACTCTGAACAGGTCCACAGATTTGGCACTCATCACCCAGGATTATGGGAAAGTATGAAATAATTTACCTCACTTCTAAAATCATATAGTTCTCACCACTTACAAGCCCGTTCCGTCGGGGGACTGCTGACCAGCTGACTGAAAGCAGATAGGCTAGGCAAGGGATGCAGAATTTGGGGTGCAGAGGGACCCTGGTGAAACACTGACGTGAAGAAGAGATGAATGTGTGTGCTCTAACTTTAATTATTCAGTTTTATGAAGTCAGTTCCATTGTAAAAGGCTGCCAAGTAGTTGAGGCTCTATCATTCAGGATTAATGATAAAATATGTCTTGGAGGGGACCCCTCCTCCCTTTTAAGTTGAAAGTGATTTTTTAATATTACAAAGAGAAAATAGATGTGCTGACTGGTGTTTAAGATCTTTCTGAGTGGAAACTTTCTGGCAGGACCACGAAACTACTATGCCTCTGAGCCGTGACTTCTGAGTTGACTCTAGGATGCACACAGCCTTCCAGAATTGCTGGGTTTTTGTTTTTGTAACCCCTCGAAGAGGCACCTCCAGGCAAGGCTACAGGAGCCAAGAGGTCACCACACCACCTGAGCAAGCCCTGGATGAAGGAAAGCACAATCTCTAGCGAAACTTCTTGTTTCCTGTCGCTGCTGAGAGAGGTTGGACTCCCTCCTTCTCACATAGCTTAAGAAGAGCTGTAAACAGAGCCTAGCTCGGCAGCTGACCACAAGCTCGAGGGGCTTTCGGGGACAACCGCTGCATGGTGCTCCCTTTTCCTCCCTTTGACCAGTGGCATTCCTGTACAGATAACGGTACCGGAACGCCCTCCACTTCCTAGAGTCATTTATGTTACGGTTCCTCTTTCAAGAAAACATGGGGACGAAACGCAAAGCAGAAGAACAGACTAAAAGCAAAATCACCCCATCATCTCCGTTTATCCCTCACCATTGTTATTGTAAAAAAGCTGGATCAGATTCCTTTTGTTGCCCTACACACACACAAACGCACAAAAGTAGGTGAAGGGCACCCTAAGACAGTTTTGGTTTTTGTGTTTTTTTTTCCCGCCTCACAGAAAGCCTTTACGAAACCCTCATACCATCTCCGGACGCAGGACTTCAACATTCTGCTAAAGACCTAAACCGCCTAAACCATTTCAAGCCAAGGTATGAAAAGCCGGAGCGGTCCCCAAAGCAGAAGGCTGGGAGGCAGGGCAAGCTGAGCGCACCTAGATGTTTGCATTTACACAAAGAAATTAGCCGGATGATTAATGGGAGATGCCGGCTGGAGGCGGAGGCGCCCGCGCCGGCTCCCTTACCTGGGACATCTGCGGCCTCAGGTTGATCTCCTTCAGGTTGATGGAGTGCGCCCGGAGATTGTTGAGTAGCTGGCAGAGCAGGACTCCATCGCGGAGGGTCTGCGCCAGGTCGAACACCTGCGCCGAGTCCCAGGTCACCCGGTGGTTGGCGGGCAGCACCTTGCAGTGGATGAGCCACTGCGCGCACTGCTTCCACGGCTCCATGCCCGACGGCTCCGGGACGCGGCCCGGCCGGGAAAGGCGGCGAGGATGCGGCTGCCGCCGCCGCGGTTCCTCCACGCCCCACCGACGCCAGCCGCGGCCGGCCCCTGCCCTGCGGGGGTGCGGGGGTGCGGGCGCCGCGGCCGGCGGTTCGGCGGCTCCGCGCGGGGCTCGGGTCCTGTCCCGGCCCGGCTCCTCCTCCGCCGCCGCCCGGCCGCCGCTGCAGCGAGTCCCGCGCGCTCTCCGTGCGCCCCGGCCGGCTCGGCGGCGGCGGCGCACAGGCTTCCGACTCGCGAGCCCGGCGCCCGGCGACTGAGCATGCCCAGCGCGCCGGCCGGTCTCGCTGCCGTCTGCGAGTCCCCAGAGGCGCGGTGGGAGAGCGCCGCCGCCCCGGCCTGGGGTCGGTGCCCGGGGCGGGGGAGCCTAGCGCCCCCGCCCACCTCGAGCCCGCGGGTTTGCGGAGGGTCCACCCCCCCCACCCCACCGCGGGCGTCTGGGGATTTTCCCTCGGGACGGTCTCCGCTTTGGGGAAAGTGGGGCTGAACGCTGTAATACAGAGGGGCTCCTACTGGGACCCCCCCCACCCCGATGGCGACTGCAATTTCTTAAAGGGTCCGAGGGGGAGCGAAAGATTAATTGGGGCACCAGGACTCCCTGAAGAAATGAAAAAAGGGCCCAGAGCATCTTGAGAACGCTGTGCTGAAACTTTTAGAGATCGTCACCCCTCACCCCTTCCCGTTCTAGCCCCTAAATTCTCTTCCTGCAGATAATTCCTGTCTCCAAGTTAGTTGCTGGTAAGAATGTTCTGGCACCTTAAAAAGAATGTGTGGAGACGCCTGCGGAAACCTACCCCTAACCCCCAGCCTATTTCGACGCCAGGTGTTTTTCACTTAGAGACGGTTTCCCTCTCAGCCCGATAATTGTTCATCGCCGCCGCAGTCCTGACGCTCTTCATCCGCACTGAAAGCAGCAGGGGGGGAAATAGGCCGGCGAGACGCCCTCGGAGCGCAGGCGGCCACCCGCGCATGCGCCGGTGACCCGGGACCAGGTTGGAGAGCAGTTAGCGTCGGTCCTCAGCTGCGCGGGTCGGGCCCAGCTCTGGGACCCTTAGAGAAGCTGGAACATAACCCCAGATCTCAGAGCTGACTGAAGCAGCGCATTAACATTTCCTACAACCTCTGGGGACTCCAGATTGGGCCGCTTTTACTCCCACTGCCCCTCAAAACCAAAAACAATGTTTAAACTATTCATGGCAAGATACTACCACATTGAACTCCTACTGTTCTGTATAAATGTGGTCGTGGCTCGCCCTTTCCAGATGTATCCTTTTAAATTTTGAAAAAGTGGAGTTTTAGATTTTTTTATTACACTTCCGTAGCTCAGATTTTCTATTACGAACCATATTTTTGAGAAAGAAGGTGGAAAAAAAAATTTTAAGTATATCTGATCTGTTAAGGACAGGGACTGTGCCTTTTTCCATTAGTCTGTGAAAATCGGAGCACACGGTGTACGCTGAGCGTTAAACAATAAATCAGCCGGAGGATTTCCTTTCCTCACATGCATCCTTCCCCAGCAATTTCCCCTTGTGTTCAATCCAGATTACAAGAATTGCACCATGTTTCCTAAACTTTGGCAAATAAATCATACTAAACTTTACATATTTTTAGAAACAAAATCCAACACATCTGAATCACCAGGTAATACATGATCCTGCATGAAGAGAAATTAAATTGGAAAAGAAATTGCATTTTAAAAAACATAACTAGAAGTATAAATTCCATTTCAGGTAGCATTAGATCATCCTTGGGTTTTGTAGAACATTTCCAAAACCCAGGTAACATACACTATACCAAGAGGCAGAGCTGGGTTTAGGGCTTGAGCTTGGCTAGTTTCTAGCAATATGACCTTGAGAAAATTGCATAACGCAATTAACCTTCAGTTTCCACATATGTAAAATGGGAAAAAT
Organism: Leptonychotes weddellii; assembly: GCF_054177405.1. NCBI lineage: Eukaryota > Metazoa > Chordata > Mammalia > Carnivora > Phocidae > Leptonychotes > Leptonychotes weddellii. Next base: position 83,193,536 of record NC_138372.1, read on the forward strand.
AATCCGTCGTAGTGTTGTCGTCAGGATCAAATGATACAATACCTTGCTTTTCAAAATGCCGTCTGTGGACCAGCAGCACCACCCAAGAACTTGTTAGAAGTATAGACTCTCAAGCTCTGCCCCCAGACTAAATGAATCAGAGTCTACCTTTTAACAAGATCCCCAGGTGACACGTATTTATGCTAGTCTGAGAAGCACTGATATGATGCATAAAACGTGGTGCCTAACAGTAAGAGCTCCATAACATTAACCAATAGCTTTTGGTTCACAAAAAGGCAGCAGTGACCAAACAAATTCTTTTTATTTTTTTTTACAATCCATATATATTGTAATATATATACTATTACTTCAAAACATAATACTTCTCAAATACAGTGAAATAGAGAGCGGAGAGAAGGTCAAGAGGAAAAGCTATGGAAGGCCTAGAAGGGGGCTGGTAGAAGTGCAAGGTTCTTCAAGTAAACAAGGAGCTAAGGGGCAAAATGTGAGTCATGTGGAACTCATTAAAGTGTCAGAAATTGGGCAACAACAAAAATGGGCTTTTTTGAGCTGTCAGCAGAAGTTGTTTTCTTTTAAAATCTTACTACCTAGTGACAATGACCAGCTGGGTGATAAGGACCAAATTCTGTCAGTGGCAACGCCTTGCTAGTGCTCAGCGTGTTCCCATGAACGCCATTCTTGCACGGGGCACTTGGGATTTAGGACTCAGTGGACCCACTGCCCTGAGACCTGTATTAGCTCCTGAGGCACACCCGCACTCTGCCTCTTACCCAATGCCAGGCCCTCTACTGGGCGCTTGACAAACATTAACTGCAAGGTAGAAGATGTTCGCCTTTCCTAACAGATGAAGAAATAATTTCAAAGGCAGTAAGCACCCCCTTCTTCTGGGTTACGAAGCTCTCACAACAGGGTGTGAGTGTGATTGGTCTCCACATCTGTGCTGTTTTTATGCAAAGCTGCTCCCCATTATAATAATTACTTTTGCGAGTTTAATTACTGGTTTAAATCTCTCCCCGCTAGACTGAAACACCTTGAAGGCAAGGATGGTAACTTATTCATCTTCAAATTCCCAGAACCAACCTTGGTGATTGGCACACCATAAGCATTCAATAAATATTAGTTGAGTAAGTGAGTAATGAATGAACAAATGAGCTATGTTGCCTCTTCCTATTCTCTCTGCCCTCTCTTCCTGGTAGTGAAAAGATCAGGAAGCACTCACGGTGTTACTGTCAGGCCACATGAGGAGAAGGGCTGCTCCTTCCTGTGTGTCTTGTGAGCCTTTCGGGGCCCTCCAGCGTATCAGGCACCCTCACTTCTCCCTTGCACTGCTCTGCAGTTTGGAGCTTTGCCTCAGCCCTATGTAGGATAAGAATGGGAAACAGTATGGGTGGTATCTGAGCTTCAGGAAACAGGAAAGACAAGAAAGCAGTAGATGATGGGTATCACACACTAGGTCTCTTTCCATGTTCAAAATTACACCATAATCAGAAAATAAGGATTCAAGAATTCACTAGGTTATGCCTCAGTCCTAATGTACCAAAGGACATTAGGAGATGAAAGCCACATAAATTCATTTCTTGCTATACAATCTGTGCCGTCACTCAATCCTCACCAGTTTTTTTCTTTTTATTATTTCAACTGTTAAGGTTACAAAAGCACTAATATCTATCTACCACCAAGAAATTCAGAAACCCAAATTTCTTATTCTGTATTTATTTATTTTATGTCACAGAGGTGAATCACTGATGCTATAAAGCATATCAAAGATAAATCTATTCATGAAAGCATTACAAACACAAAAACATAAATATTGTGGACTGCAAACTGAAATCCAGGCTCTCGGTTAGGTTAATTTTCTTCAACTACAATCAAATGTAGTTTGGTTTCACAACTATTAGGGATACAGGCTTTAAGTTTCCAGTAATTTGATACTGTTTTAAAAATAAATACCAGAGAAACACTGTAAAAGATAGGATGGGTTAGAGCGGGATTTCTATAGCAATATTCTTTCAATAGATGTGAACATTATTTATTCAAATCAGTGTGAATCACTGTGAATTTAAATATTTTTAGGTATAACTGAGCAAGATCTCATTAGGACCACAGGCTTTTCTTTTCTCTTCTGACATGTTTAAGCCCTGATAAAAATAATAACAACAACAGCAATGATGATGATGATGGCCCTTATTCAAATTACCACTTAGCATCTAACAAAAGAAATTTACTTGCGATAATTTATGACACAAACAGCCTCCATAGTAGCAGCCTAAAAAGGAGCATAAGAACATGACCCGAAGTCTATGTGTTACAAGGGATGGACTAATAAAATACTAATTAGCTAACTAATGTCCAAATAAATGAAAAGATAAGTGTTCCTACTCTCTCTCCGCTGTGGATACACACACACACACACACACACACACAATGAAGCTCCAAAGGTTTAATCCACCAAATTAACCGTACCTCAGCTGGATCTTCTGAGAGTCTGGTTCACATTAAACATGCTGCAGCCCTCAGGCCCTGGTTAGTCATTAGTCTGCTCTCAAACATTAGCAGTAATACATGTACACATTAAGTTTTAAATATGACTGAGAAGGTTGGACTTGCAGGGAAAGGCTAAATAGCTAAATAACTGTGTATTCCTGTAAGCAGCTAAGGGCCTTGATCTAATTTGAGGAACATTTCTATTTTATTTGCATGTTGATATAAATAAATTGTCAAAGAGAGAGCTCTTCATACTGAGATGGTGAATATTAAAATCCAATGTGGGAAGTATGTGGTGTCCCTGTTTCCACAAAATCCTATGCATATCATAATCTTAATACTGATTTCCTTGTAGAATTATTATCTCCTGAAATGTCTGGCATCACAACTACCACCACCTTCCTTCAACTCCACCCTGCCCCTCCCGTGAGCTCCTTGGGAACAGGGACTATATCTAATTCATGTCATATCTCCAATGCCTACCACCTAGTAGGGGATGGACAGATGCACAAATGCATGGGTGGGTGGATGGATGGGTGGGTGGATGGGTGGATGGATGAGTGGATGGATGGATGGGTGGGTGGACATATGGGTGGACGGATGGGCATGTGGATGGATAAATAAAATGAATAGGATGTAAACCACATGATTATAGTAATTCTGAGAAGGGAGAACAACAAGGCTAAAGTTCCATTTACTATTTCTACGTGTCACCCAGATGTATTCGAGCCACCAACAATATCCTTGGGAAAATAATACTGCTGGACTGATTGGCTTTACCCACATGAAGAGACTCCAGGAGTACTAGAGAGTGCCCCTGTTCCCCCATCCCAAAACAAACAAAAAACCTATTTCGTTTATTTTTGCTTGAATGTCTTTTGACAACTAAAACCCATTATCACACCATTAGGAGCTACCTGAGAGAGCTAACATATTTGGTTATGCCTGAGATCAGATCACAGCTACTATTTATTGAGTTCTTATGAGCACTGACAGCTAGCTATTGAAGTACGTGCTTTCTGTGCTTTGTTTTATTTGGTTCTCCTAATCTCTCTAAGGTATGTACTATTATTTCCCTCATTTTATAGATGAAGAAACGAAGACTCAGAAAGCTCAACTCTCTTGCCTAAATTCAAGCAGCCAGTAAGTGGCAGAACCCACATGGGAGCCCCAACACTGTGATGCCAAGATCCACACATATCACAGTGATGCCACTCTGCCGCCCTGGAGATAGAAAATACAGAGAGATTCCCAAGAGCAGACTCCAAAAAGATGGCTTTATACATAGCCAAGTTTGAATCCTCCACACCTATGCAAACTTAGTCATTAAGAACAGTTTCAGTATCTACATAAATGAAATTCCCCTCTATTGCTATTCAAATATCAGGAAAAGAATCTAAATCTGCTTGGTAATGTGAAGTTGTTTTAATTCTTTATTTGTATTTTATAAATATTCCAATTTTAAATGTTTTTTAAAGTTTCTTAAGTATTCCATTTATTCTCTTCGGAGGTTGGGCTTTTGTTTTATTGTGCTGTGTTATGTTCCAGAGTGACATGGAGTTTTGAAGTACTGTGCTTTAGAAAACTTGTGGGTATCTTTTTTGATCATCAGACTCATTATGACAACGCAGGAGTGATTTAACAAAAAGGCTCGCCAGCTTTTTGGGGAATTCACATGAGAATGCCAAAAAGCACCAAAATGGAAATCTAATGTGCCTTGTTAATCTCACACATGTGCACCCAGACAGACGTTCTCACATTTATGTATTTTTGCAGAGTGTTTACACTCTATTTTGCGATCTTGGCATTAGATTACCTATAATATCATAAACTGGTTTTTACTGCACACACAAACACAAAGGGAGACTCAGTAGAAGAACATCATGTATCTGGCCAGAATGAAAACACAATAACCATTCTGTTTCAAACTGTTTGGTTCGTTGCTGGCTACAACTTTGAAGTTGCTCTTACAGAAATTTCCTAGATTTAGGAAATAACTCTGTGTTCTTCCCTCTTTGATTTCTCTCTTCTCTGACATTTCTCAGAAACTAAAATTTGGGACTGTTTAGATCAGAATATAGCCTTAGGGTGTAAGAAGGAAAGGGGTAGTTCTAAGGAGGATTGCTCCGAAAGAACAATAATTCAGATTATTTTAAAGAGAGAAGGGGATGAAATGGTAGACCTGAAAAAAAAAAAAAAACAGGATAACTATTCTTATGTGTTTTAAATGTCAGTATATATAGGAAGAACAATTATTCTAAAAAATGAAAAATTATTGTGCATTACCAAAAAAACCTGGCAATGTATCAAATCTGATTCACCTACCTCATTTAACAAGTATTTAGCACTTTCTAAGTGTAAAACAGTCTTCTAAAGTTTATGTGGAGTTACAGAGTAAAAGTAAAACGGGGTTCCTTCCATACTAAATCTCTGCGAAAATTTATTTACCATTATAAGACGAGGATCTGAAAGATGGCACAAAGATCCCAGGTGTTTCTATGTGGTGGTGCTTTTTGTTGTTGTTTAAAAGATTTTTATTTATTTATTTGTCAGAGAGAGAGAGCTCCCAAGCAGGGGTGAGGGGCAGAGGGAGAGGGAGAAGCAGATTCCCCGCTGATCAAGAAGCCCGATGAGGGGCTTGATCCCAGGACTGTGGGATCATGACCTGATCCGAAGGCAGAAGCTTAACTGACTGAGCCACCCAGGTGTCTGATGTTTTTATATTTTATGTTAACTGCTTACAAGAGTTGATACTACATTAAACTTACAAACAGGTACAAAGCTGGAAGGACTGCTAGATAGGCAGAACACAGACTTTTTCTTGAGGTCTGCCCTAGGCCTAGAAGAGCAGCCAGCTACATGAAGTCTATTCTCTTCTAGAATCCTGGTATCTCCACATTCATGGCCTCTTCCCCCCTCTACTTAATCACTGTAAGTGCCAGGGACAGGAATAACTCCAGCAGTGTCCCCAGGCCCCCCCAAAGTTAACACTGATGCAACTTAATAAAGCAGGAAGAGTTGAAGGCATTAATTAGAAACTCCACAATGTTGAACATCCTGACTCACTTCGCCCTCCAACGTCAGCAGGAATCTCCCAGGCGGCCCTGCTTCTGCACTGAGTCGTTCCGCGAGTTCTCACAAAATAATGGGAGAGGAGCTGCCGCAGGCTGCTGGGGAAGACAGGTGATCAATACTAGCAGAAGGGCTCTGGGCTCCCAGCCTGTCTCCATCCCACTGCTGGGGAATTGGGTTACTTGAATCAAAGCGAATGAGATTTGGCTGCTGGCTGTCCATCAGTACCTTTCATTTTGATCTGTCTCTTATTTGAAAGTGCCAGGGAGGAGGGGGCCACAGGCTGAAATCTCTCTTTACAGCTGCTTTGCTGTGATCTGTGTGTAGGTGGTAGAAACTGTGGCCCTACACCTCCATGGAAGCTACCAGTTTAATTTTTAGTAAAAGTGAAAAGGAGGAGGATGCTGCCAGCCCAAAGCCAGTGGGTCTCAGGCATTGGAATGAGGATCATCAGGAAAGTCACTCCTACATTTGGTTTGGACATTCTGTACCAGATCTCTGCCTAATAATTGCCTTTCTCATGCTTATTACATCTCTCACATTCAGAGATTAAAAGCTCAACTGTTCTTTAATAATGTCTTGTGGAATATATATGAAGGTGGCCACAGTTTCATTATAGATGTAAAAGTATTTCTCGTCTCTAAAGAGCCAGAAACTAGTATCAGTGAAGAAATTCTCATATTTCTTTTAAATAATAAATATTATTTATTACTATATTTTTTAAAATAATAATCTCATTATTTTTGAAGTTGGCTTTAACTACCCTTTTCCACTTCTTTCAAAGGTATGGGTAACGTTTTGTTATTTGGGGAAACTGACCCAAACGAGATATGGGTTTAAAGATATTCTTTGTTTCTAATCTGTCTTTCCCCTCTAGATTTTCTACCCAAAAGTTCTCCACAATGTTCTCATACTCTGCTGATAAAATGGGGAAAATCCAAGCCTTGAATTTCACTTTTCAAAGGATCGTTCAAGAATGAGCTAAGCAATGGTCAATTTGCAGCAGGATTAAAAACCAAATTGCCATCTCATTCCAGTTACACACTGTGGAAAATGAGAGCAGCTGTTAAAAAAATGTTGCCAGTGGACCCAGTTCCTACAACAGCCATGCAAGCCTTGCTATGCTCCATGGCCACAAAATGTGGCTCTAATCTAAGCCAGATCCATAGCCAATGTATATGATGAATGGGTAGGGGGGTTCAGCAAGGGTGGAGCACATCCCTTTGCCCATATTAAACTCCTGCAAGCCCAGGTAAAGGGCTGCCTCCTCAGGAAAGCTTTCCCTGATAATGAGTGATAATCTCATCCTTGCCTGACCACCACCACTCAACCTAGCCCCACCAGTATCATTTCTACCTCGTCTTATGGTTATTTTTGTTGGTCTTAAGAGCAATCCTTAAGGAAACAGTGTCTGGTTCATCTAGAAATTCCCAAGAGCTCACTGAATATTTATTGATGAATGAGTGTTCTCAGACCTATCACTGTAGACATGCTATCTCTAGTCTTTTTTTTTTTTAAGATTTTATTTATTTATCTGAGAGAGAGAGTATGAGCAGGGCAGGGAGGGGCAGAAGGAGAGAGAGAAGCAGGCTCCCCACTGAGCAGAGAGCCCAATGCGGGACTCCATCCCAGAACCATGGGGTCATGACCTGAGCTGAAGGCAGACGCTTAACCGACTGAGCCACCCAGGTGCCCTGGCTATCTCTAGTCTTAAGCCATAAAAAGTTTTCATATTACTTCCAGCATTCATGTGCATATTTAACTTTCTGTTGCCTAGATTTACTTATTGAAAGTTTTCTCTGAAAGTTTTGAGAAGAGTGTAAGAAGCAGCCTAGAAGGGGTAAGAAGTGTGGGTGCAGAGTGGTAGTGATAGCTGGGGACCAATACAACTCAAAAACGGTATGATCCATCCAATTTAAAAACAAAAACATTCCTGGGGCGCCTGGGTGGCTCAGTCAGTTCATCGTCTGACTCTTGATTTCAGCTCAGGTCATTATCGCAGGGTCATGAGATCGAGCCCTATGCAGGGCTCTGTGCTGAGCGGGGAGCCTGCTTAAGATTCTCTCCCCATCTCCCTCTGCCCCTCCCCTGCTTATGTGTGCGCACTCTCTCTCTCTCTCTAAAAACAAAAACTAAAACAAAAGACATTTCAAAAGTGCTGAAGAAGACAAAGTATCTAGTGCAACTGTAGTGTTAAATGCTATTTTGTATTAATAAGCAATTGCTATGAGCAAATAAAACAAAACAAAAATATGTTTCATAGAAGTCTCAGAATTCTTTTTCAATAATCCTAAATCATGCTTCACTTAGAGGAGGTGTGTAGTCTGTTTGTTTTTCAGAGGGCTTTTCTCTACAAGGTCTGAACTACACATGGTTTGTGTGAGAGAGATAAGTCCTTCCAGCTGTTGAAAATTAGCTTAGTCACCAGTCTAGTGAGAACATCAGGAAATGCCCTGCTTATTGGCAATTTGTTATCTCTGAGCTCTTCAAATTAAATACGGTTGCAGTTCATTCCAAGAAGGGGTCAAATCACTTAGCAGGGCACGAAAAAGAGAGAATGTGTCAGTACTACTCTTAATCACAGTCTTTCACTTCTTTTATTCTTTTTCATTCTTGGCTTTGGTTGTCTAAATTCATCTTCTGGGTTATAAGTGGTCATTGACCATTTATGAGAGCAGGGTCCTTCCTAAAGGGTCCAGGATTTTGTTATTTTCAATATATGTTGGGCTTCAGATTATGAGCCAGGAACTGAACTTTAGCTTTTACACAGCTTGTTTTGCTTACAATAGATCCGTGGAGTAGATACTGTGTCCCAATTGTACAGGATAGAAAAAAAGGTTTAGAGAGGTAGAGCAATGTTTATAACAGCATGACCATAAAAAAAAAACAAGATTCCTAAACCTTACTTCAAAGCACAAAATTAAAATTTATGGGGGATATCTAGGAAACTGTTAAATCGGAATTTCTGCATTTTTCACTAGTGCTCCAGGATGATGATGATGATTGACTTGTATTATGAAAAATGTCAAACCTATATGAAAGTAGAAGGGATAGTTACTAAACCTCTGTACCCATCACCAGTCTCAACAGGTATCAACCAAAGGGGTGAGTATCTTTTCAGTTGTTCAGACTTTGCCCTGTGATGCTATAATTTCTATGTCCCTTGAATGAAAGATCCAGGTGATTCTTTAAAATAATAAAATTTGAAAATCAGTGGGGTTTTGTGATTTACTCATGTCACTTGGCTGTGAAGCAGCAGGGCTCAGAAACAAATCCAAAATATGTAACTCCAGGTAGAAGTTTCTTTCCATTAAACCACAGCTGTATTCATCAAGTCCATAATATTTACTGAGTTCCTGTGTATTTATACAGCACCAGACTGAGGACAAGAACATGTATAAAGAAGTAAATAATGCATAATGGAGATGATGAAATAGTTAAATCATATTGCTAAATGGCCTGTGAGCAAGGACCAAAAAGAATTATGTAGATAATAAACACATTAATGTGTTGGAGGTGGGAAATCAAAGAAAAATGAAACCATTTTAAAAGTCTTTATAGAAGAGGTAGGATTTGACCTGGGCTTGTAGCAAGGAAGGGCTTTCCAAGTGAAGAAGGACATGGATAAAAACACAGAATTCAGAACAAACAAAGCTTTTCTGGAGGACTAGGGAATAAGAAACAGTCTGGCTGGACCAGATGGATGATATCAGGAGGCAACACTGGGTTGTTTTGGGGGGCCAGATCATGGAGGTTCTCAAAGGCAAGATAGAATAGGGGTACCAAGAAGCCACTGGGAATTTTTGAAGAGGAGAGAAATATGGTCGAAGTGGGAATTTGGGATGAAAACTCTGACCACGGTATATCTGAAAAAGAATAGTTTTAGGAGGTTGGGTGACCAATTAAGAAGTTACTGCACTGAACAAGGCAGATGAAAAAGACCAAGACTGAGAAATAGCTGTGGAGCATTTTATAGAATCGACTGGACTTGGTGGGGACAATTGGCAGGGATGAGTTCAAAATGACTCTCCTAGGGTAGCTGGGTGGCTCATTTGGTTGAGCAACCACCTCTTGATTTCAGCTCAGGTTGTGATCTCAAAGTCCTGAGATCAAGCCCTGCATCAGGCTCTGCACTCAGCTCAGAGTCTGCTTAAGATTCTCTCTCCCTCTCCTTTGTCCCTCCCCCTGTGCTATTTCTCTCTCTCTAAAATAATAAATAAATCTTTTTAAAAAAATAACTCTGAGGCTTTGTAACTGGGTAGTTAGAAGAGTTGAGGAATACCAAAATGAGTTTTACTGGAGACTGTGGGAAGCTGTGAGATTTGTGTTTGAGACAATTAGGGTAGGAACACCGGGGCCAAGAACCATGAGCATAGGGAACAGTTCCAAGAACAGTAGATACACGATCAAGGGAAAGACTCATTGGAAACCAGTGACAGCCAGTGTCATTCTGTATTACCTGAACCCAGGTCAGTGTGCACCAGAGGATGGGTTCAATGCTAGTCCCTGTGAGGATGCCCTTTATAACACTGCCCCTGAGGCAGGGGTGGAAACCCAACTACAGCGCTTCTGAGTGACTTCCAGGTAGTCAGTTAGGGCCAAGCCTGATTCAGTATCTGATTCACAGAGCATAAAAATGTCTTGTTAAATTTGGATTGTAGAGGGGGAAAAAAACTAGTGAAAAATTATTGAAGCAACTCAACAGCAAACCATATATGCTTCATAAAATATTCATCGAGGCCCATTCCATATGTCTCCTACAGGTGTGGTTTTGCTGAACTGTAATTCCTCCTTCCCCAGGGATTAGGAGATCTACTGTGGAAGTAGCTAGAGGCCCATCTCAATTCTGCTTTAGGGGTTTATTTTCCTTATCTGAGTCCATTTGTTCCCTTCTAGGATTCCAAATTGGTCTGTGATAATTAACTCATTTATTAAATAATTATTGATCATCTATTTTTTTTCTAATGCTAGAGATTCAGTGATAAATAAGACAGATAAAAAGCTTTACCTTGTCAGAATTTACACTCTCCCTCTGACTTTGCTCAATGACTAATGATTTATAAAAGTATGCATGCAAAATAAAGTATGCTATTCTTAATTGTATAAATTGTATTCATGTGCACATTTGAACTCTGTGTCCCCTCTCAAAGCTATGCTTCTCCTCTACCTACTAAGCATCAGACCTAATGATTTCTTTTTTTTTTTAAGATTTTATATTTTTTTTGAGAGAGAGAGTGTGCAGGAGTGCTGGGGAGGGGCAGAGGGAGAGGGAGAAGCAGACTCCCTGCTGAGCAGGGAGCCCAAGGCAGGGCTCAATCCCAGGACCCCGGGACCATGACCCGAGCTGAAGGCAGACATTTAACTGACTGAGCCACCCAGGCGCCCCAGACCTAATGATTTCTAAGGCATCTACATGTAGTTAAACTTCTACCGGGTCAATGGCATCACACCCCCAGCCCCTGAGCAGCCTCTCTTTCTGTTAATACCAGTGACACCAACTACACCCTGACCCCTCACTACTACTACACCTCAGTGTTCTCTCGCTCCTCCTTTCCCCAGTCCCATGACCCCTGTGGTTGTCTCATGCTGTCACCTGCTGGAACAAATAGTCTCTGAGGCCTTCAGTGGAGTGTTACTGGACAGAGTAACACCTGCCACCAAAAAAGTCTTCCCTGTTCCATGCCCATTTTCACCTCTCCAAACCCTTCCTGTATCCTGAGCCCATAGGAGAGAATTTAAAATCAAAGTTGCTGACTACAAACAGCACAAAATTTACTTCTTTCTTTCCTCTAATACATGGGTTGTACAGTATCTCAGAAATCAGGAAAGGAGAGGATTTCAACGACTCAGAGAACTCACCTCTACTTTGGCAGGGCTCTCAGGTGTCATCTCACAATTTCCCACCCATGTATTAAAAGCTGCAGACTGGGGCTCCTGGGTGGCTCAGCTAGTTAAGCGTCTGACTCTTGGTTTCAGCTCAGGTCACGATCTCAGGAATGAGTTCGAGCCCCACTACGGGCTCCATGATCAGCGCAAAGTCACTTGAGATTCTCTCTCCCTCTCCCTCTGCCCCTCCCACTCATGCTCTCTCTTTCTCTCTCTCAAATAAATAAATAAATCTTAAAGAAAAAAAAAGAGCTACAGCAAACCATTCCATAGGTTCTTTTTAAAAAACTGAAGAAGTACTGTTACTTTTAATCAATTGGATTCTGTTTAGCCAGGAAAATACACTATTTCCAAAAAAATACAGTACTTAAAAATACAGTACCATCTAGGAGCGTCTGGGTGGCTCAGTTGGTTAAGCATCTGACTTAAGCAAAGGTCATGATTTCAGGGTCCTGGGATGAGCACTGCATTGGGCTCCCCTCTCAGCCGGGAGTCTGCTTTTCCCTTTCCTTCTGCCCCTTCCCCACTGCTCATGCTCTCTCTCTCTCAAATTGATAAATAAAATCTGAAAGAAAAAAGGCTGTTTATCCATCGTGCTAATATTTTTTTTAAAAGAATGTTTCACTTTAGCGAGGATACATTTTTCAATCTTATACTTTTAAGAATAAGTATTTCTATTTTTTCCTAACCATGTATGGGCTAATATTTTTCCCACTCATTTAGGGAAGCTTCCCTGCTTAAGCTATCTAGATATCTTTTCTTTGCTTCTAACCAACACTGATTTAAAAATCATAGTCTTTCTAATTAATAAATGATGGATCAAATCAATCCTAAAAAATATTTCTGAAAAAAAAGTCTTATTTTATGCTGCAAAAATAATAGGGCTAAAATCCAAGTCAAATAATTCTCAAATGAATGGTTTTGAAAGGAACAATATTTCCTCCTTTCAAGAAGCACCCGTGAAAAGTAAATGGTTTCCTTCAAAGGCCCCCAAGGGAAAAGGATTGCCCACAGACATTAGGTTTAATATTGGAAATAAATGTTGTTCTAGATGTGAAACTTTGTTCTTTTTTTAATTTTTAAGGAAGCTTTTGAGGAAGCTTTTTGAGAAGATTAATTTTTTAATCAAAACTTTATGTGGCAATTGTTACTATCTTATTTCATTTGCTGTTTTCTTTTTCTCTTATCTTTCTTAAGTTTTCTATGATGAGGAAACAATTTCTCTGCTATTAAAAATTCCTTTTAACAAGAAAGGAATATTACCAACTGCAAGAGGAGGAAATCAAATGGTAGATTTAATTCTAGTGTGGAAAGAAGAGATTTTCCTCAGTGGTGAAGAAAAGTAACATACTTTAAAACATAAAATCAGTTTTGTTGTTCTCGTGGCTTTACAACAGTTAGGCTCCCATCAAGAACATGTTTTATATTAAACTTATAAAGTTCACAGCATAAGATAAAAAGGGTTTTTTCCCATAAAGAAAAACCAGTGCCCAAGTTCCCACCAACACATGCCAGAAGAAAACTTTCATGTCACCATGGAATGCTTTATCTTGATTTATTTTAGACAAAGAACTTGTAACTTCAATTAAATAAGGAATAAATATTCAATTATGAAGTGTTTTAAACCCTGAGGCTTCTATGTAGAAGAAAAGTAATAAATTAATTTGTAGAACCATTGCTGTCCTCTGACTCTACCTAATTATCTCAGAAGATAAAATGTATCAAAAATTCAACAGAGAGTTATTACAGAATTATTAGAATACACAGAAAATCATTAACATACTCTTCAAATGAAAGTGTATTTGATAGTTTCTAAGTGAATAATTGTCTCAGCAATGCTTAGTAAAATTGCATACATTATATCTAAAGTGCTGAATCTCTAAAATGAAAAGGAAAACACTCTCCCTTAAAAGTAAACTAGTTTCGGGCGCCTGGGTGGCTCAGTCGGTTGAGCGACTGCCTTCGGCTCGGGTCATGATCCCGGAGTCCTGGGATCGAGTCCCACATCGGGCTCCCGGCTCGGCGGGGAGCCTGCTTCTCCCTCTGACCCTATCCCCTCTCATGCTGTTTCTCTCTCTCTCAAATAAATAAATAAAATCTTTAAAAAAAAAAAAAAGTAAACTAGTTTCAGTCAGTACTTATCCAAATCTGCTTACTTCTGAGGACAAACTTTAATGCAGTTGACATTCCTTTTCTACATTCAAGAAAAACTGTTAAGTGCAAAGTCATTATCTGCACTCCATCCTGCCTCTCCCATGAAAAAATGATCTGGTAAAAAAAAAAAAAATCTGGTAAGTTTTCCCTAAAATGGCTCCTCTTCTCAATTTCCTACTTCAGTCAAACAGTTGGTCATGACTGCAGCAGTACCATCCTGAATACCTCATGGGCCTCACATACAGCCCATCCACATGGCATCCACTTACAACAATGTCGTAAGTTCTAGAGAGTATCTACTAAGCCATAGAAGTTCAGTATCACGGTAACACACTTAAACCACAAGAAAACCAGGGTTCTAACCCCAGGGTCCTGGGGCAATTTCTTGGGCCTTGGCTTTTCTTGACTAACTAACTGGCTAAGTGAGTTGGACTAGATTTTTTTCTAAAATCCCTGCCAACTCAAAATTCTGATTCTAAAGACACCCACACTCTCCCAGTCCATCAGACTCAAAACCATGAAAGATTTGACTACATTGTTTTCATCTAAACTATCATCAACTTTTTATTTGTTTTGTTTTTCATCTTACTTGGACCTTATCCCTTTAGGTATGCTCTGTAACCTTGTTAATTCATTCTTCTCGTGGTATCCACTGACCATGTTGCCTAGCTCTGAATCTTCAGTGGTTCCTTGTAGCCTATCTTATTGGAGACTCTTCATAATCAAACATTTTGAGAAATAACTTGGCTCCAAATTGTCAATCCAACTTTATTTACCACTTCTCCAACACAACAGAGACCATTGGCTCATGTCACCCCCAACCTTTTATTTGCTGTGGCTCATGTCACTCCAGCCTTTTACTTGCTGTGGTCTCCCATCTTGAAACTATTCCATTCCCATTCCTACCCCCAGCCTGTCATATAAGTCTCTACATATTTTCCAAATTATTTATTCAAGTACTCAAGACCTAGTGCCTTTAACTAGCATGAGATTGAATAGCACAGTGGTTACAAGGGCTTTTGCTGAAGTCAGATTGCATAGGTTCAACTCCTAGGTCCGTCACTTATTAGTTCTGTATCTTTGGATTTATAATCTCTGTACTTTGGTATGTAGAGTGGGGATAAATAGGTATCTACTGGATTGAGTTGCTGTGAGGTTAATAAATGAATATGTGTAAAATTCCTGGCCCAGTGCCTGGCACACAGTAGACACTCTGAGAGCATTAACAATCACTATGGTAGGGGCTCTCTGCTGCATACGTGGTCAGTAACATATATTCAGGAATATCTATTTAAACTGTCCTCTGCTGCTCACCTCTGTTTCTCTTGACTAGCTACAAAGAGAAGGGGAGAGCAAGAGTGATGTCATTCTCATTTCCACTCTCTCCATGGGCACACAGAGTACTGTTCACACCCCCAGAGAGAGAAGTATAAAACTCCAGAAGAAAGCCAAGATGATTAGGGGTTGAAAGTGGAGACTGCAAGGAAACACTAAAGAATAAGGACTGGTCATCCCAAAACAGAAAAGTTAAAGGTTATTTAAATAAAGGTCTTTAGAATACAAAGAGCCTTTGAAACCCCACTGGGAATTATTTGATGTCCATTTTCAACTACCATGTCTTTCCTCCTTCCCTTCCCTCCCCTGACTGCTTTTGTGCCATTTTCCACTGTGTTCCTCTTACCTGGCTTCCCTCAACCGTGTACCAGATACTCATATGCATTATGTTCACTCGTAGGCTAGGAGGTGGCTTTTATTAAGCTTTTCAGTAAAGATTTGGACAACTAAAAAAAAAAAAAAATGCCCATAGTCACACAATCAAGCCAATAAGTAGCAGAATCAGAACTCAAACCTAGGTCTGCCTGATGCCAAAACCCAAGATCAGCCTATGACACATGCCATCACCCCTATTTCTCCTTATAAATTCTGCCGCCTTTTGCTTCTAGTTTTCCTAACTCCTCCAGCCTTGCATAGTAATAGGAACATAAAATATATTCACTAAGAGCTTATTGCTTCAAAAGAAAGTACTGAGAGTTTTAAATACTGCAATATTCAGGAAGTTGAGAAATTTTTTTTTTTAATGATCAACCTTAATAAATCAAATAACTAATTAACTAGTTAATTGGCTCTCCCATGTGTCAGCCAGATTGAGGGTCTGTCATAAGGAGAGCATCTGGCTTGATAATTTTTCAGGTATTTTTTAGAACCAAAGCTTTTATGTTCATAAAAAATCAAAGTTGTAGAAAATACTTTAGCCAATAAAATGTAATGGCTGAAGATGTCACCAAGTTGTAAAATCATATGAACTCTATTAGGGGTTGATAGATATAATTAGTAAAGAAATTTAAAATCTAAGCATTTCATCCTCTTAACAAGAACAACAGAAAACTGATGAACAATCTGTTTATGATAACCACTCATGCAAAGGCTAGTGAGTCTGTGAACTATAGAACTGTCTCAGCAAATCCAATATTTATAACCTTTGTTCAAGTTTCAGGAAAATCTGGGGGCGCCTGGGTGGCTCAGTCATTAAGCGTCTGCCTTCGGCTCAGGTTGTGATCCCAGGGTCCTGTGATTGAGTCCCACATCGGGCTCCCTGCTCCGCAGGAAGCCTGCTTCTCCCTCTCCCACTCCCTCTGCTTGTGTTCCCTCTCTTGCTGTGTCTCTCTCTGTCAAATAAATAAATAAAATCTTAAAAAAAGAAAGTTTCAGGAAAATCTGTGTAATAACTACAAAAAAGCATGCCAATCTGTATGTTTTCTGACATTTTGTTTAATGACCACTAAATAAATAAAATATGATCAAAACTTTGATGCTCTTTAATGATATGTGAAATTCTGAGTCCACTAACTTCTTTATATTTAAAAAAAAGGCAGCAAACATCTCAACACAGGAGGTCCAGATAAAGTGAAAAAGCCTCCTTGATTGCATCCATGTGTATTGACTTGATCCTTTGACCTTCTGTAAAGTTGAAATTAAATGAAACATACACTGTATAAATTCAGCAGAAACCTCCCAGGCCCTACAGATCTGGCCCTGTAAAAAAAATTTCCTTGTGTGGCACATAGTCTAACATAGCACAAAACATAATCACGTTATTGCTACATAATCAACAGGGAAAAGAAACCCAACAATGGCTTTTCCTACCCTGGCTTTGGAGTATTTTCCTCCTGTATAATTATTTTAATTTTATTTTATAAAAGTAATATATGATCCATACAGAAGAGTTCAAAAGATATTAAATACAAAATAAGTAGGAATTCAATCCAAAGACCTTTAACATTTTAGTGTGTCTTCTTTCCATTTTTTTCTTATGATAAATATTTTTAAAAATAAAAGTGCCATTTTACTCTACACCCTATTATATAACTTATTTTTCTCAGTACTCTATTAAAAGTTTTCTCATATTTATACAACCTATAATTTATATAAGTATTCATTTGGTAAACTCTCTTGATTCATTTAATAGGATATATATATTAATAATTATATTTCGTATTTTTAATGTATCTTATATGTGAAGGTATCAATGGGTTGTTTAGAAACACAATTAGCTTAGCAGCATCAAGATTCTGTGGTTATTTATAAATACTCCATCTTGCTTTTAAATCCGGGGTAACCTCCTTTAAGCAAACCCACATATCATGAGATGGGAAAAAATTGTTATAGTCTGAACAACTAGAAGAAAAATACATTTTAAGTACAGTGGGCCAGCCTGGGGCAAGAGTACAAATGGAAGCCACACATCATCTATCTAAATATTTAAAAGTTATAAATCAAACTAACTGTTGAATAAAATATACTTTACATGTCTACCTTGATAAATGTACTTTGTTGATGATCTGGGAGTCCAGGTTAGAATTAAGAACTCTCAGCTTGGAGTTTCTCAACAAAATGTGAAGGCTCAGGGAGATCCAGTCTGGCCCCTGTCCATGGCCTAGAGACTATAGTCCACTTCTCCTTCTCCTCATACCCCTGGCTCCGTCCCACCCCACATCAGCCTCACTCACACACACGTGGACCCCTCAGTTCTGTCCACAAGTCTGCCCACAATAGCTGGCCCTTGACCACCCATCAGTCCTGGGAATGAGAATGTCAGCCCTCAAGAAGACAGAAGAGGTGAACCAAAGAGCCCTGTGCAGGCCTTTGGAAGCAAGCCAGAGGGAGTTCTGGCAGGAAATTTGGGAATCCTAGGTACCTGAAGCACACTGTAAAAAAAAAAAAGAAGGGATGCAGATTCCCTGTGGACACATCCTCCGGCCCTATGACTTCTTGTCCTTGGTGTGTATGCAGGTGATGAGCACAGCTGAAGAAGGACCAGGATGGGCTTGCCAAAGCACAAGGCCTAAGGCGAGAACCTCTTCTGAGCAATACAGAAGCAAGACCAATCTTTTTTTTTTTAAGATTTTATTTATTTATTTTACAGAGAGAGACACAGCGAGAGAGGGAACACAAGCAGGGGGAGTGGCAGAGGGAGAAGCAGGCTTCCCGCCGAACAGGGAGCCCAATGTGGGGCTCGATCCCAGGACCTTGGGATCATGACCTGAGCCGAAGGCAGACGCTTAATGACTGAGCCACCCAGGCGCCCCAAGCCCCATCTTTTTGAGAAGATTTCTTGATGAGCCCACCTGAAGTAGAAGCCAAGACCTGAAGGATAAAGTCTGGGGAGAAAAGAACTAAAAGAGAGAGAACAATTAAAAGTCTGAGGGCAGAGCCAATAGGATTAGATGATAGATCACAAAATCTTCTGTTACTCCTGATAAACTTGTTAGAAATGGAAATTTTCGCACCACAATGGAAACCCATGAAAGAGTCTGATCCTAGTTGACTTAGGGTTATATCAGATTGACTTAGAGTGGGTCAAGAGGAAATAAACTCTATGGAACTTTTAAGAATCCTAAGGAAATCTCTGGACTCTCAAAGACTGTGAAACAGCGACCTGAAGGAGGGAGCGTGTTGAGCTGATATTATCTAACTTAATGAGGGACAGAGACATGCCAGCTGACATCTTGGTAATATCTATATGAAAATCTGCCTTTGAATAAAGTATGAATGCTTTTTCACTTTGCAAATATAATCATTCTGTGATTTTTTTAAATGGGATGGTTTAGTGCTTTTAAAGTGATTACATTTTAAAATGAGGATGACATGTAGGTTATATGTAGAAATGTCAGAATCAGAGATAAACAGGACTCTGAATTCCTTTGTGCTGTACTAAATCCAAAACTCCCTCATCCTCTTCTTCTTTTAGGGTACTAACATTTTGCCAGCTGAAGTTATGGTTTTCCAAAAAACTTCAAGAAGCAGTTTTCAAGAGTTAAGTCTAAGATAAAAGCCATCTGCATTTTCACCCAAATGGGCTATCTCTAACAAGTTTTTAGGGGCACTCTTTTCTTCCACAAAGGAGATTCTTAAACCACAAAGTGAAGGGTTAGCTCCAGCAGCGAAGTGGGAAGCACAATACATTTTTCGTTTCCTTTAATAGTACATTGTAATTTTAGCCATCGTGGACATGAGTTTTATAGCACCTGGGACTTACTTCCTTCAGTTTCTCAGCCTACAACCACAACTCCTGCAAAAGAGCTCTTAATAAATACTACTGCTTATTACCAAAAGAAAAAAGAATACAGGAAATATCAAACTCTTCAGAGTCAAGACATCTTCTCAGTTCAAATCCTATTGTAAGTAGCTTTAGGTTCTGACAATTACTTTGGATCTTTTGTGACCTCTACAAATTTATGTTGACTGTGTTTTGCCTAAACTACTTTCCCAGTATGATCATTCAGATGGACTAAACACGTGCTACAAGTCCGGGCTCATTGTCCAGTGGAGGAGACAACCCAAAAGCACGATTATGAACAAAGGAATGCCAGAGTAGAGGTAGATTCAGACTGCCACCGAGACACAGAGGGAAGGAGCAGGCAGTCCCCTGGGTGCAGGTGGGTGATGGCACGGCGATGGTGGCTGTGGGTGGGCGAAGAGGTGGGAAGAGAAGGTATGCACGTGGTGGGAAAGTAGATGGATGGGCATTATAAGAATAAAACAGCATATACAAAAACTCAGAGGCCTGAGGATACACAAAAACGCCAGAGGTCGGTATGTTCTGTGGAGGGGCAGAAATACAGTGTGTGTGAAGGGAGGGGAAAGGATGGTGTGAAGCTAACGGGTTGGAGACGAGAGCAGAAGACAGGGCCAGACTGTAAAAAGGTCCGCAGAGGAATCTGGAGCCTCACAAGAAGGCTGTCCTCAGGGGCGCCTGGGTGGCTCAGTCGTTAAGCGTCTGCCTTCGGCTCAGGTCATGGTCCCAGGGTCCTGGGATCAAGCCCCGCGTCGGGCTCCCAGCTCCGCGGGAAGCCTGCTTCTCCCTCTCCCACTCCCCCTGCTTGTGTTCCCTCTCTCGCTGTCTCTCTCTCTGTGAAATAAATAAATAAATAAAATTAAAAAAAAAAAAAAAAGAAGGCTGTCCTCAAAGCCCATGCCTGACGGTAAAAGTACCTTAGAGTAAGATGCTTTTGACATCTTGCTAATGAGACTTCTTAGGAGAATTCAGAATTCATGCTGAATTCCATTTTCTACTGAACTGTGTCAGAACGAGTTTCCACAGCCCTCTCAGAGGAGCCGGCGGACTGCAGACTGTGTACGAGACCTCACGGTGCCTGGCTTCTCAGAGGAAGAAAGCCCAACAAACCAACTGTTAAAAAGACCTTTGTATAACTAACTTGGGGACATAGGGGACCTCATGATGACAGAGATGGGGAGGCCCATGTCCAAGATCCTGGGAGAGACTCCAGAAAGGGCTGTCCCCTAATAGATTTTTTTTTTTTTTTAGCATAAGGCCATACTTGCCCAAGGCAAAATTACTAATGCAAACAGTGAGCCTGTGCGTGGGCATTCATGAGAGATGGAGAGGTTCAACTTTAAGCATGTCTGTCTAAACATCTTAAAGCTGTCTAAACTAACAGGATACAAAAAAACCTCTGCGTGCGGCCCCGGAGCACACAAGTTCTTACACGTCCCTGTTCGGTTATGCTCACAAATGCCACTGTATGGTTGCACCAGCAAGCTTGAAATACTCAAATAGTAAATTTTGAGTTAAAGCCATAATTCATTGGCAACTTTTATTTTTAGAGAAAATCGTTTCTTTTTTTAATACCCGCAAAGCTGAACCCTAAGCTACAAAGAAACTAAAAGTTTTCACAGTAATGTCTAGAGATGCTTTAGAAAGAGATCAAGGTATATCATACCCTTGCCTTTGGTGGACATTTGTTATCTGTGCCTGGGTGGCAGTCACTTCCCCTTCGTCTAAGGACTCCTTTAGGGTATGTCGTATTTCCCACAGCATGTGGTCTTGGTGGATGGTCAACAAAGGTGTCCTACCAAGGGCACGTGGGTTAAGCTGGATTGGTCTCCTTCCTGAAAACCAAATATCCAGTAGAACAACAGAACAGGAATGGCTGGAATTTTCTCCCTCCTTCTCCCTTCCTACTCCTTTTCCCTCTCTCTCCAGTGAGTCCCTCTCTATAGAGTTTTTATGGTGTTAAGTAAGCCAGGCTTAGTTCCTTTGCTTGCAACCCAACAATTTTAAATAATACACGTTGCAGTTCACGCATCTCTGTAATCTTGTGAATCTGGTTTAATGGTCAGAAGGGCAACCACAAGAGAAAGACAGACGAGGGGGACTTGGACAGGGATACCAAGTTCACAGCTTTATACAAAGTTTGTTTGAATTTCCAAGTTTCTTCGAAATGGTCTGGGGGGAGGAGGAGGCAGATGGTAAGGAGTGGGTGCGGAATGGAAAGTTCTGCAAACAGGTGCTAACAGAGGCTCTTTCGGGTGCTAATCCAGGTTATGAGAAGCCTTTTGGGCAAACCACGGCAGTCATGTGAGTGAGGGCAATACCACGGACCCGCTGAGTCATCACGGAGACCAAGGTAAGGGCGGCAACAGCAACCAGGTGGAGTCCATTCGCCAAAGTGGCATTCTGGAATTACTCAGGGCCCTATCAGAGGCATGAGGCAGAGCCCCCTGGAGCAACCAGCCACAGCAACCGGGGGAGGCACGGCGGTATCTCCTGCAGCAAGTGGCAACAGCTAAGGGTTACTTGCTCCGACCATGGCTGGAACCCTCCTGTCATTTCTGACACGGTATCCCCACTGGCAGTTTTCCCAGAGAATGGAAGAGTTGCAAGGGAAATGCAGGGGCCTCAGGGGTTCTTCTGCATCACCCTGTTGCCCTCCAGTGGCTAGGAGAGACTCCAACCTCAGGATTCTTCTGGTTCCTCTACAGCACACGTATTCAGGCTTACAAAGAGCAGGATTTCCCTGTACCTCACATTCCAGATTCTTTATTAAGGGAAGTAATACAGCACCATGGGCCTGGAGTTGAAATCCTGCCTCCCCTGTCACCAGGGGAGTGCAGGAGGCATCTCCTAGGGTTGTTGTGAAGATAAAGGAGATAGTGCAGATCAAGCATTTAGCCTAGAGACCCACACACAGTAAGTGCTCGACAATGTTAGGGAAAGTGCCAGCAAAGATGCTCACTGCTGTGACTCAGAGCAGCTCCAGTCCCTTCGTTTTTACCTTCGAAGTCCTGTAACATTCTGCATGAGAGAAAAGCCTGCCTGCCCTTGCGACAGTCATGTGGCCCTAGAAGACTTCCACTGCAGGTGGAGGGGTCAGGAGGGGGTTTGGCTCTCACTTCGAGAAGGGGGAAGGGGAACATCAGGCAGCAAAGTCCCTTGAGGCTAAGTGGCAGCTGATTCACACAAATGGTATTTGGATAGAGGCGAGGGGAATAGGAGAGGAGCCTGCCCCTGCCTCCCGGAATCATCATTTCAGCTGCCATCTTTCATCACCCGGGCCTCCCCCAGATGTGGCGCCCAGCTTGCTCACACAGAATCCCCTCCCACACCAGCAACATGTTGAGACTTTGCTGCCTGCCCAGCACTCTTAGGGGCTGGGCTCCGGTTCCTTGTTGAAGAGGCAGAGAACCACAGCAGAAAAAAGTGGGGGGTGGAGAAGAGGACTAATAATTGCGTTTTGTTTTTGTTTTTGTTTTTGTTTTTTTAATGCATCTGGAGAAAAAAAAATACACTTCACATGTAGGCTGTTTGAATATGGTGGCAAGAAAAAATGTCCCTGTTTAGCAGACACTAGGACCCATGTTCACAGAGAAAAATCAGAGGTTGGGACAGCTAACAGTGCAGAAAGGCAAAATCCTTCCACTTACACAACTGCCCCCAGTGAGTCACGTTGGGGCAGTGTTGGCTCCAGCATTAATGAGACCATGATGTTTAGCTGGACACAGTGAGAATTAATTGGTTTCATTCAAAGTCGCAGTGTAACCACAAGGAAAAAATTCATCTTCATTTAAGTATTTTCACTACATTTTTCAAAATACAGAAACTCCGAAGTTTTTTTCTATGTTCGTGTGCAGTTTTTTTTTTTTTTTACATCAATAAAACCCCACTTGGAAATGGTCCTGTCATCACACTGCCCTTTTGGAAATGGTCCATGGTAAATTAGTGGTGCTGAATTCCCACCTCACTCTAAAATTTTTCTGGAGGAACTTGAGCACTCGTTTCCAGTGGCTTCATACCTGGACTCCAATAGCACTGTTCACATTTGGTGCATGGATAAGAAAATAAATGCTATTATTTACTAGGAGTCCCAGACCCCGTGCCAAGCATTAGAGGTATTGCCTAATTTTGCAGATTACAAACATGAAGCTCAGAGAGGTGACATCACAGAGCTGGGATTCAAACCTGCCCTAGTTTTTGCAACTGTGATGTGATCTTGATAGAAGGTCATATTCCACAGCCCCAGTCTCTATATTACTATATCTATGGCCAGAGTATCCAGCAAATATTAGGTTCTCAATAAATGTTTACTCTTGGTCATTGGATTGACCTCTTTAGGTAGGATGCACCTGAGCTTACCTCCTCCTAGGGTATTCCATCTCAAGCCAACCAAAGTAAATCACCATCTATAGTTCTCTCTAGAATTCTAAGAGTAAGATGAGAGTATAAAATGAGAATTATACAAAAACATAAAATGAACCCTGTGTATTGGTTATTGAGAGAAGTAACAAAGGTCGTTGTGAATTCACATTGCTACTTGGTTGTCATAGGTTTCTTCACAGCTTTCAGTATTCTCAAAGTCGAGGAGGGAAAAGGGTGAAGGAAGGGAAATACATTGAATCACTAAGGATGAGGAGAACCAAAGGGAGAACTGTTTGGTCTAGATGGTGGCGGCTGCAAGTGTTGGGACTCAGGTTCCAGCCATCCAGGTATCCGTCCATTTAGTTGCTCATTCTCCTTCCAGCTGCCAGCACAGGCATCAGAGACTCTTCCTGCCTCATCCCTGCCCACACCTCATGGCAATGCTAATCCTGTGAGGGTGAAAATATTGTTATCCCCATTCTACAGATGAAATAACTGGCTTAGAGGAGTCAAGTAATTTGTCTAAGATCACAGAGCCATTGAGTGGCAGAGCTGGGTTACAACCAGTTCTCTCTGAGCTCCTAAACTATTAACTAAAACTCTGTTTCAAACAAAATCTTATCAGAGTTACCCTTCAGGAACCTTCCTGACTGAGATGGGTAATGACCTGCAGAGATTGCATTTCTGATCCAAATCAAACCTAGGCCGAAGGAGACAAAGCAAGAGCCAAAAACAATCATTCATTGCCTACCTTGTGAAAGATGATGGTAATTCTAGGTCAAAGTCTAATGAATGGATGTCTGCATAGCAATTAGCACTGCCAGGCACCCTGGCTGGCAGTCTTGGCAGAGCGGCCATGGATTGTCATAGAAACTCGACTTCTCTCTCTCCCAAAGAGGAATCCAATTGGCTGATCCAGGACAGAACAGGCTGCTACCGGGGACTGCCCTTCTCCCCCAAGCTGGAATTCTGCTCCTCTAACATCTCCCCAGAGAGAAGCAACTCAAGAAGGACGGTCACAGTAAGATGGGATAGCTGTGCTGATTAGTAAAAATATACATCACACTTCGTTTCATCCAGTTGCTTTGAAACTTCGGACAACTCACACATGCCCCCAAGGACAGTCCGTTAAGCATCCATCTCCTGGTTTTGGCTCATGTTGTGATCTCAGGGTCATGAGATCGAGCCCCACACTGGGCTTCATGCTGGGCAGAGTCTGCTTAAGACTCTCTCTCCCGGGCGCCTGGGTGGCTCAGTTGGTTAAGCGACTGCCTTCGGCTCAGGTCGTGATGCTGGAGTCCCGGGATCGAGTCCCGCATCGGGCTCCCTGCTCGGCAGGGAGTCTGCTTCTCCCTCTGACCCTCCCCCCTCTCGTGCTCTCTCTCCCAAATGAATAAATAAAATCTTTAAAAAAAAAAAAAAAAAGACTCTCTCTCCCTCTCCCTCTGCAACCCCCGCGCCCAGCATGTGCTCTCTTTCTCTCTAAAATTAAAAAAAAAAAATCTTAAAAAAAATTACTTAAGGAAAATTTAAGTAGAATTGACTTGTTCAATATCTCCCGTTCTGCAAGATTCATCATTTGTAGTCAAGAATGACAACATTAATGGAACTGAAGAAGATATCCTGTTAACATTTTGTCTTTTATTCTATACAAATGTCTGAGTCTTCCTAATCCCTTAAAAAATTATCAAGCAATATGAATCTAACTCTAGTTGAGCCATCAGTTATATACAAAATCAATGTATATTTTTTTACCATTATTTATAGTATATGGCATTACATTATAAATCTACCTTCTATTCTACCGGAAGCTAGGGGGTGGAGGATTTACGGAAGGAACTAAAATTTACAGAATGCCTAGCATGAAGTGAGCATTTTATTTAATCTGCATGACAACTCCAAGAGATACTTACTATCTCCATTTTACAAGAAAGAAAATGAGATTTAAAAAAGTTAAGTAACTAGTCCCATACCTCACAGACAGTGTAGAGCTGAGATGCAAACCCAGGTCTGTCTGATTCCAAAAACCTCTGCTCTTTCTATCAAATTTCACACATATTTATTTCACTTCACATGCATCTATATCTGCGATTACTTTGCAACATACAAATTATAGAAAAATTCTAAGATTTAATCTAGTCAGAATCCACTTAATTAGAATTTTGAATTAAATGATTCCTCCTCTCCCATCTCCCAAATCTCTGCTACCACCACATTCTCAATGTGTGGCAATAACAATTAAAGAGTGACAAAACAACCATGGTTGTTTTTAATCCCTAAGGTGTTCCATAAAATAAGATGAAATTTAGGTCATCTTCCTTAACCAATTCTATTACACTGCTGGGCAGGGATTGCTGATATGAGCCCAAAGCATTGTGAGATTCTAAATTATTGAAGAAAGATTCAGTGAAGTTCAGAATATACCACTTAGGCAGGCAATGGACTGATGAATTTCCCAAAGATTTTTGGTAGCAAGCTGAAAGAAAGATAATTTGGGGGAAGCTGGGGGGCTCTCTAGAAAACTCTATTACATAGTTCCTTGACTGTGTCAGTTAGTCTATGTAATTAAATGCATTTTAAAAGAAACCCTTATTTCCTTCCAAAGGCCCAGATTTTGCCATGTGGATGAGCACAAGTGCCATGAGCAATGAAACAAATTGCCTGGGTTTGAATCCCAGCTCCATCACTACTCAGTCTCCAGACCACTGGCAAGGCCTTAACTCTTTGGATATGAGCTTCCCTGTCAATGAAATAATGGTTAGAATGAGTTAGAATAATGAAATAATCAGTTAGAATAAGATAATCTCTAAGTCCCCATGCCTGAGTTAGAATAAGATAATCTCTAAGTCCCCATGCATTCATGCATGCATTCATTCAAAAAATATAAGTATTTTTAAAGACAAAATGATGTTCCAGTGTTTGATGATATCATCTTGACATTACCACTACCATCAACATCACACATTTGTATTTTAAGCACCTGCCATTTTAGGCACAGTGAATACAAAGAAATGACTCAGTCCTGTCCAAGGAGCTCACGAGGGGAAACATGATACATATACAACTGCAGAAGGCGGTCCAAGGAAAGCACCAATGATTGGTGTGTGCAGGAAGCACTACAGGATTTCTTAAGAATTATTTAAATTTTTTTTTCATTATTTCAGTAGTTATGCTGAGACAAAGGTGATGACCTATGGAGCACTCTTTAGCCCCCACATTGGATGTGAGACTATACTTGATATTTCCTCTGCATTTCCCCCTCATTGTGAAAAGTATGTACATAGGCGAGGAAAGCTAGGAAGACCTATCCTTTCAAGTGGCAGCAATGTGTCCCAGACTCTGTGCCAGGATCGCTGTGGGCCCGAATAAGGAAATCCATATGACTGCAGCAGCAGGTTCTTGAGAAATTTAATGGAAGTCAAGATTAGAAATAAAAACCAAATTCAAAGAGCTTCCCTCAATATTGAGTAGCAATGAAGAGCATGGGATCTAAAGCCAGACTTTCTGATTGTGAATCCTTACTCCATGTGACCCTGGGAAAGTTACTTAACCTCTCTGTTCTAAATATTAAATCAGTTAATGTGTGGAAGTGCTTAAAACAGCGCTTGGCACTTAGTAAGGGTCATAGAAATATTTGCTACTCAATATACAATGGGGAGCCACGAAAGGTAATGAAATTAGCATGTGAGCTGGTCTATTTATACAGTTATCCTTACTGTGAAGTAACTATATTAAGGAGATGAAAAAGGAGTTTGTGGTTGTAATTGTACTGCAAGGTTTCAAGGAATATATATTTAATCCATACAACCAGTTAATGAGTCTCTCAGTCTTGGCAGCTCTCAGCTTGTCTGGATTCCAAAGACATACCATTGAGGATGGTTCACATTCTCAGGAACTCCTGGGATTTGGAAGAGACATTTCTTTTCATTAAAACAGTCAGGGTAGGTGCATGCCTTAAAATGAATGTTTTTATTAGATTTGCTTAGAAAATATTAGTGTATTGGAAAATGAAAATTATGGCTCATAAGGAAAAGAAGATGTCTAGGCAGATTGGCACATGATTCTTTTACAAGATGCCAAGAGAACTTTCTTCTTAGGGGAACCAGGAGCAACAGGCTTAAGGATGTTCTAGAGATTGTGTATTTAATTATAAAGACACTCTTTATCCCTCTGTTCTACTACTCACAGATGACCAAACTTGAAGGAGAAAGGACATTGTCACAAACAGCAAGAAAAGAGAAGTTAAAATTGTCTTGGAAGGCTCCAAAAATGTAATTTTCTTTCCTTTGAGGGATAGTAAAAATTATAATTCATAAGCGTTATTCTTTAGAAAATTCTGACTCAAAACCCCATTATTCTCATCATCCCATTTTCAGCAAGAATTGACTTTCTGGATTATGTAAGTTTTAACTATAAAATCTGCTCAAAGTTCTGCAGTTTGGAAAGAAAGAAGTAGGGCAGCATTTCTATTCCATGTGCTGAAGGAGGCCTGGAAAAGGAAGCAAAAAAAGCCATCACACTCCAGGAACTGCAGCAAGGCAGTATGACCTAGTTGTAGGCCCAGACATCTGGCATTCTATTCCAGTCTCTCTACTCTTTAGGCCACATCATTTACTAACTTCCCTGGCCCTGGTTTCCTCTCTGTGTTGAAATGTATATTAATGCAGGGGATTTACTATTGTGGTTATGCTCTTGTTGCTTTGGAAATCCCAACTAAAGTAGTCAGGTTGGTTCTCTTTCTCTCTCTCTAGTTCCCATTTTGCTTTATAAAGGCTCAGACTAGGCAAATGTTAGATTTCACTATATGTGGGTATACATTTATGATGTAGGTATACATTTACGATGAAAGTGTACATATACAATGATCATATTTATCATTACCATATCATATGTGTATCATATATAATCATTTTGTAGATGTTTAGGAACCATGCTTCCTCTATGTAATGTTATCATCTAAATGTTAAGAAAAGATCATTTTACACCATGGGGATATTGATGGGATGACAGGATCCAGCTCCTTTCATCTGTTGGGTTACTTTCCAAAAAATTCCACTGATGCAGATTAAGGGAGTTCTGCTCCTGCAGAAGTCTGCCTAGGGAGCTACAGCATTTCCCTTGTGTTTCCTGGGCTCCCCCTGCTCCATGAGCTCCTCATCAGCAGTGGTTCTCAAAAAGTAGCCTCTGGACCAATAGCATTAGCATCAGCATGACCTGAGAACTTATTAGAAATATAATTTCTCATACCTCACTCCAGATCCATGATATTATTTAGCCAGGCATTTCTATAAGATTTCTACTATCATTACAGGAAACGAGATAATCTTGGTGAGGTTTAAAAACTTGCCCAAGTTTAGAACATATTTTTCTTCCAACTATTTTGAAAGAATTCAAACCTACAGAAAAGCTGAAAGAATGCTACAATTAGAGACTTCACCTAGATTTGCCACTTGTTAACATTTCACCTCTAAATACACCATCATGTACCTTCTTAGACATCCTCTTACATTACCATATCACCATTATCACATCCAAGAAAGCTATTGTTGACACAGTAATATGCCTCATAATCTACAATTGGCTCAAAAATATCCTAGATAGCTGGGCTCCCCCCCCCAAATTATGTTCCCATCAAGGATTATGCATTGTTTTTGGTTATCATATTTCTTTTGTTTCAGTTTCCTTTAATCTAGAATGGTCCCCTCGCTTTCTTTTTCTTAATTTTTCACGACATTGACTTTTTTTAAATTGAAGTATAGTTGACACACAATGGTACATTAGTTTCAGGTGTACAACATAGTGATTCAACATCTCCGTACATTACGCTGTGCTCACCACAAGTGCAGCTCCCATCTGTCACCGTACAATACTATTACAATGCCATTGATTATATTTCCTATGTGTACCTTTAATTCCCGTGACTTATTCATTTCGTGACTGGGAGCTTGGACCTCCCACTCCCCTTCACCCATTTTGCCCACTCCACCCACCCCTGGCAACCATCAGTTTGTTCTTTGTATTTATGAGTCTGTTTCTTCTTTTCATTTGTTTGTTTGTTTGTTTTAACAAAAAGTGAATAAGTGAAATCTTATGGTATTTGTCTCTATCTGACTTATTTCACTTAACATAATACCCTCTATGTCCATCCATGTTGTTGCAAATGGCAAAATATCATCCTTATTATGGCAGAGTATGGTGCATGCGCACACCACATCTTCTTTATCCATTCATCTATTGATGGACACTGGGTTGCTTCTGTATCTTGGCTATTGTAAATAATGCTGCAATAAACATAAGGGTCCATATATCTTTCTGAATTAGTGTTTTCCTTTTCTTTGGGTAAATACCCAGTAGTGGAATTACTGGATCGTATGGTATTTCTATTTTTAATGTTTTGAGGAACCTCCATACTGTTTTCCTCAGAGGCCGTATCAATTTACATCCCCACCAACAGTGCACATGAGTTCTTTTTTCTCCACATCCTTGCCAACACTTGTTGTTTCTTGTATTTTTGATACTAGCCATTCTGGTGTGAGGTGATATCTCATGGCGGTTTTGATTTGCATTTCCCTGATGATGAGTGATGTTGAGCATCTTTTCATGTGTCTATCAGCCATCTGCACATCTTCTTTGGAAAAGATAACACTGACATGTTTGAAGAGTCTAGGTCAGTTGTTTGGGAGAATGCGCTGCATTTTGGATCTGGCTGATTATTTTCTTATTTTGGCAAGAATTTTATGTAGATAATGTGTATTTCATTTTATATCAAATCAGGTACCTAATATCAGTTTTGCCCAATACTAGACATACTAATTTTGATCCTGTGGTTCAAGTGGTGTCCAGTAGATATCTCCATTGCAAAAGTAACTTTTCCCCTTGGTAATATTTAAGTAACCAGCAGGATGATCTTTCCCAATACTTTATTCTGTTCTTCAGAAATCTTTTATCCAATGATATTCAGTACCCATTGATAATATTTATCTGAATAATTTATTATATTGTTGGCTGCCAAATAGAGATTTTTCTAGTTCTATCATTTCTTCCAAATAAATTGGTTGTCATTCTTTTATGAAAACACAGCTTTCTCTTTCCACCTCTCACTTCCTCTTTGGAGTATTACATGGACTTGTTGATTCTTTTTTTTTTTTTTCTAATCAATATATTATAGCCCAGTACCATCAGTTTTTTTGTGCTCACATGTTTCCCAGACTGGGCTTCCCAAAGGGACTCCAAGGCAGTTTCTTACCCTTTGGCCATGTTGTCATGATTCTTTGAGCCCTTCCCTGCTTCCTGGCACAGTAAATTATTCCAGGAGCATCTTTCCATGCCCCACACCTGAATCAACCATTTCTCCAAGAAATTCTGGCTCCCTTTAGTAGGCACGGATCTTTAGAAATCAACATCTGGGAGTCATAGCTGGAATTTGAACCCAGAACATGGAACCCTGAAGCTTGGGCTCCAAATACTATATGACTATAGTTAAGAATGGTGCTCTCTGGGTGCCTGGGTGGCTCAGTCAGTTAAGCGTCTGTCTTCAGCTCAGGTCATGATCCTGGGGTCCTGGGATAGAGCCTCGCATTAGGCTCCTTGCCCAGCAGGGAGCCTGCTTCTCCTTCTCCCGCTCCCCCTGCTTGTGCTTTCTCTCTCTCTCTATCTCCCAAATAAATAAACAAAATCTTAAAAAAAAAAAAAAAAGAATGGTGCCCTCTAATGAGTGAGGTACACAAAAGATGCTTTGGGAATATAAAGGAGGATGGGGGTGAAAGGAAGGGGAGTGTTTGGCAGGGAAGATTTGCCTTGCTAACCCACCTTCACTGTTATTTCCATGTTGGTGCCAGAGCTGTTTGATTTAAGCACCTACTCACAGTGGAAGCCAAGTCTCCCTTATCTGGGCCCCAAGTCTATCCCGAATTTTGGTTTTCCTATATTTCACCCTAGTCCCAAAAAGTCTCTGAAAGAGCTTCTCCTTCCTGGGCATTCAGAAATGTGTAAGAGAAGCTGGATTCACTCATTCTCCTGGGACTTCGTTGTTCCCTCCAAGCACATAAAGTTTGTTTTCTAAGTAATTCTCTTTCTCCAGAGTCATCTTTTGGGAGCTTCTAATTCCTTCCCTCCTGATAATAGACCTCTCCAGACCTCACTGTCTTAGCACAAGGGTTAGTACAGAATTTTAACATGCTTAAGAACCAATTCTAGGGACGCCTGGGTGGCTCAGTTGGTTAAGCGTCTGCCTCCAGCTCAGGTCATGATACTGAGGTCCTGGGATAGCGCCCCACGTAGGGTTCTCTGCTCAGGAGGAAACCGCTTCTCCTTCTCCCTGCCACTCCCCTTGCTTGTACTCTCGCTGTCAGATAAATAAATAAAATCTTAAAAAAAGAAAAAAGAACCAATTCTATATTTTCACTTCCTTGCCTTAGGCATGCAGGGGTACCTCTTAAACTACAACTATTTTAGGAGGACAATTTTTATCACCCTAGCTAAGTTTTTATTTGCATAGTGAGGAAGTATAGGAGAAAATGGGCAGCTTAGAGTTAACACCAGGCCAGGTTTTCTTAAAAGGGGCAGCAAAAGCAAGACAGCTGAGAGCTCACCTGGGCTGCATAACTGAAAATACATGGCCTTGGTGGGTTTGGGCACTTCTAGATGGAGCCTCTTTCCAGGTGTCTTTTGTTTGTGTTGTCTTGCACTTCTTTATTACTACGACTGCTGTCATTAATGAAATAACACCATCTTGTGCTCTTCAGCCATCTCAAATTTCTGTCCGTTTTGGCCCATAGTAGAGACAGCCAGCCTGTGACGCGGCAGTTGAGTAGTAATTAAGTGATCTTTCAGTGGCACAAAGGAAAGAATCAAAGGCCTGTTTAAAACCATTGCTTTAGATCTATTTCAGATCGAAATCAATAAAACATCCTTGCTTCGGATCACCAATTGGTCTGGAAAACAGATCCACAACTTAGAATCCTGGCCTGCACTGCACACCAGATCTCTCTCTGTCTGCTGACAAAGTCCAAGAGCCAGGGTAACCCATTACTCACTCCTAACCTGTTTTTTTGCTGTTGCTTGACCACAGGCCAAGCAAAACGACATTCATGTGGTGGTCTTGGCAGCCGCCCAGCTCCAGACTGTGTTTTCCACAGGCTGAGAGAGGCTTTGAAGCCGGCCTCCCCTCCACTTTGCCCCAAGCTGGGGAATCACCCTCAGAGGAGCAGAGATCAGCCAACACTGAGTCACGCTGCCCTTCAGGTCAGGCGACATTCAGGAAGGGCCTGGCCTATTGGCCTCATGACTTAGCAGAATGACTCGGCCCATTCCTTGTGCTTCAAAATGGGTCAGACTTCCTGCAAGAGCCTTTCTGCTGCATCTCTAGGGTAAAGAGCAGCATTTTATACTCACACTTTAAGAGTGTCCGTCCTTTGCCTGTATGTATTAGGTCAGAAGAGGGCCCCAGTTTAGAAATGTTTTGCAAACTCACACTCAGTTTACCAGTAATTAATTACAGGATACGGACTCATGTATGGTCAGGATTCAATACAAAGAGCACTGGAGTGAACGGATGGATAAATGAACAGATGAAGTTGGAATACCAAATGAGGGAATAGAAAAAAATGAATGGAAATTGAATGAATGTGCAGAAATCTGGATTTTGGTCCTGGCTCTGTCCCTCCCTGGCCTTTCATTAAACCACTTGGACATCAGCAGCCCCATCTAGAAAATAAAAGGTTTGGAGAAATGATTACTTAATAATGGTTTATTATTTCACTTGTGTGCACACACAGGTCAATAGTTAGGAATCAAACCAGTTTATAATTCATAGCCATTAGTAACATTCAAACAGCCTCTGAATAAGCCAGAATCCAAAACATCTCCAAATTGAATTACACCACTTGATTAACAAATGGTGAATTTGAATTTTGAGGCTGTCACAGGGTCAAGTAACTCAATCTCTGTGATACATATCATCACCTGTAAATATTCCGGACACATTTACCCTTAAACTATTTAGAAAACAGCAAAAAGGTATACTACTTACCCCAGGCTATGGTCCCAAGATGGACACAGATGAGCTCCTCCAAACTGGCTCTTATTTGAAGACTTCTAACCCTGGAGGAAATAATGAGTTTGAGTCACACTAAAGGTCTTCCAGTTAAGGAACAACTAAAGGAGTCCTTCATAAAGTGCCAGTATGCCAGTTAATGTGAATGCTTACAATTACCTAGATCGTGGTCTTTCTACTGCTATTATAGAAATGTCACTACTTCTGGTTATCCTTTTTCCTCTATCCTCATGCTCTGTTAATGTAAATCACTCTAAGAGCTGACATTTCAAAGAAGCTGAAAATAAAAACATCTTTGGGGTACCAAAATAGATCACCAATCTGTAAAATGGACTCTCCCACATCTCCCAAGTGATGTTTCCTTCTGACAAGCCGTCCTACATGTAATTAAACAATGAGGGCAAAAGGGCCGCCTGCATCGAATGTACAACCTTTCTTGGTACATACAGTTCCAATGGAAATCCAAGCAATTACTGGGAGGGATTAAGGAATGGATTTTATCATGTGTTCAGGATCAAATAAGAATATTTTAGTGAAAAATCGATTGATAAATTTTACCTCCCTTGAAATGTTTCACTTCATTCTTCCACTTTTGACATTAAGTCATAAAAGTCCTGGGGCAGAGTAAAACAGGCATGCTGAAGGAATTTAGACATCTGCTCTTATGCCCACACAAGGCCATAGTCCTTGTCAGAAGATGTTTTAAATTTCTTTAAGATATCAAGAACCAAACCTGGAAGACCTAGATCATACAGTTTCTCCAAGCCTGGATAGGATTCTTCTCCCCCAAAGCTTAGCCACAAAGCTGCAGTTGGACCAAAGAAGGCCATGGAGTAGAGGGGAAAAAAAGAGAAATCCTTCCCCCTCTGGTGACTGGGGGACTTTGGTTGGATGAAGGAAGGCAGTTGGAGAGAGGAGATTTGGACAGTATGGAAAAGATAATAAAACATACATTCTTTGATTCATTCTGTGTTAGAATGACAAGACTGTGGGCGCCTGGGTGACTCAGTCAGTTAAGTATCTGCCTTCAGCTCAGGTCATGTTCTCAGCGTCCTGGGATGGAGTCCCACATCGGGCTCCCTGCTCAGTGGGGAGCCTGCTTCTCCCTCTGCCCTTCCCCTCTGTTCGTGATCTCTCTCTCTTTCTCTCAAAATAAATAAATAAAAAATCTTAAAAAAAATGACAAGACTGCAGCACAGGTAATAGTGAAACACGATAAGAAAACATAGGAGGGAAGAATCCTTTTGTCACACATGCTTTAAGTTTTCAAGGAAGTGTGCTAGTCGTATTCTCAGAAGCTAACAAATAGGATGCTCTGTAGCACTTAATGGCCCGTGCCTATGGGAGCAAACAAAGAGCCCTGTTCAGAGACGAGGCAGATGGGGAAACAATGCGAATCTGAACAAACCATGACCTGTTAGGTTTGTGGAGAAGCAAGAAGCCTCTGGAGATAATCAACTTTTAAGCACAAAGCTTTTGTTTAATCCTCCAGGGATGAACCTTCTATTGCAAAGCACTTGATAACCACAAAGCTTGTAAAACATATTGGGTATAGACGCACATTATAGGAAACAGAAGTTACTCATTTGAAGTGTAAATGTAATCGCCAGCTTGTGTCAAGTGACATGCTACTATGTAAATTGTGTAGAGTCTTTTGTAAATGAGAGAGAATTTTCTCCTGCAGATTGAAGGAAACAAATGTTCCTTCTAGACGTTTCCAACCTTGATACATTGGGAAGCTCTGTTCTCCTTCAATGGTCTGCATGTAGGCCAGATGGAGGATATGGAAGAAACTCAGAAGGTGTACTACCTCAAGAGTGGGGTGAGGCCAAGTAGCTGGAATGGACCATAGGGCCCTGAGAGAGGTGAGCAGGAATACCCGTGAGTTCACAGACATTAAACATCGGCACTAGATGCCAGGTGGAGACCATCTCAGCAAAACTCCAGTGTACCCGAGCTATCCTCTCTGCCACCTTAAGTTTACACAAACCACACCATGCCTGCAAATATACCCAGGAGCCACATATTCTTGCACTATGCACCTTCAAAGAGGATGTAGAAGTGAAAATATGACTGAGTAAGCACTTATTCCAAAGACAAAGACTAAAAATTACCCAAAGGGCTGCTTAAATTATTAATTCAGGCTAATTTTTTTCAGGCTAAATTTGAAATGATTGAGGACTAAAAGTTAATTCAGTTTTTTTCCCTGCTGCATAGTAAGTGGGGATCACCAGGAAGGCCCGATTGGTTAGAGATAAAAGAAAGAAAATATATTTACTTTGCAGTTATCGAGCGAGTGAATTTGCAACCTTACTACATTGTCTATGAAATTAGAGATGCAAAAAAAAAGAAAAGAAAAGAAAAGAAATTAGAGATGCAACAACAACAACTCTGATCTGAGGGGCACCCATGAAGCCTCACCTTCCCCCAAAACCTTCTTTATTAACTTGCTACTTATCCTGGCCTGAAAGAATAATCCCCCAAGCTTTTCATACTAGTAACAAAGGTAGATGCTTTGAGTCCAGATAGTGGTGTTGAAAACGAACCTTGGAGGGTGTGAAATAAGCCCAGTCAGTTCGTCTGAAATTAACTCAGGAGAATTATTTTCCAGCTAGTCTCTGTGAGCCAGAGGAACAAGACAGAAGGAGAGCAATGAATCATTGAGCACTTCCTATGCACCAAATGCTATCCAGTAGAACTTCCTGTGATGATAGGAATTACATACCCACATCACCCAGTATGTGAGTCTCAGCCACACGTGGCTTTTGAGCACTTGAAAGGTGGCTAGCATAACTGAGGAAATGAATTCTTAACTTTAATTAATTTAAATAGCCACATGTAGCTAGTTGCTAGTGCTATTGTATTGGACAATGAAGGTTTATATAAATGTTAAGGTATTCGAGGCTCTAAAGCTTTAAGGGTATTCGGGCAAGGGACTATATTGACAACAATCTCTGGGATTTGAAAAACAAAGCATAAACAAAGTTTAAGTCAGGAATCGTGCCCATTTCCCAATTTGTATAAAGCTAGCTCTGCCCTAAAGTGCCAACACCCTTGGTTTGAGGAACAAATATTTAGGGCAATTATAGGAATCACATTCTGTCACTGAATTCTGGTTATGAACAGAAATGGGCTAAAGTTCTGCTCCTGAAATTGCTTGAAAATGCTTGGGGCAGTAAAATACCACAGGTAGCCAAGAGATGTTTTTGATTCTGAATTTCAAACAGTTTCTCCGTTCTCTTATCCCATCCTACTTCCTCACTCCTATGAGTTGATTTTTTTTCTTATTCCTTTGCTTTGCTTTTCAGAAATCATTGGAAATAAAATAAGAAAAGCTAAGCATATAAGGTTTATCATATAGCTTCATGTAGCTCAAATGATGAGGAAGCATTTTGAATATCACCTACTTTGCCACAATGCTCCCCTATTCTAGAGATTTTTTTTACAGTCTTGGTGACTCTGAAGCTTTACAGTTGAGGTTTGGATTTGGTAAATAAAATAGGCAGTATGAGAATGTTAGCATCATGCATGAGAGGCTAGGATATAAGGAGGGAAATATTCAACAGGAAGGCTGGCATATTTTTCCCTATATATTTAAACTGAGAACCAAAAATTGAAGTAAAAAAGCAAAATAAGAAGAAGTACATTTTAGAAACAATAGTCCATGTACTACCCTGCGTGTAATATTGATCTTTCAATTAAAACAGTCAAAAGAATTTTATTGATCAGCAAGAAGAATTGGGGAACATATAAAACATACATACTAAAAAATAAGGGCTCTGTACATGAATTTGTAGACCAATTAGGTGATGGCTTAAATTAGACAGAAGCACTGTAATGTGGCATTTGATGTTTATTCCGTCTCTCAGGTTTCTGGAAAATTTCTTTAAGTGTAGATGGACAAATTATTCCAATTAATAGAAAAAAAGAGCATCTGAAATCCATTTCTTACCATGTGGAGAAGTTGGCCCAGCACAGATTCTAGTATTTTAAATAGGATCATCAGCATGTCCTAGACAGAAATATATCAGGAATCTTAGTAAAGATGGGGAGTTTTCATTGTCTTAAGCAATCCAATCACAGGTTCCATCTATCTGTGAGTTGCTTGTATTCTCCATTGCGGGCAACTGCAGCTCATGCAGCCACACTTGCTCAAGATTCATCATTCACTGTGTCATTCCCAATTTTCATAATGCGCCCTTCATCGAGTCTCCATCAAAATGATTCAGGCAGGAGGTGGATTAAAATGGTTCACGTGGTAGAAAACTTCATGGGTTGTGAAGCCTGAGGTGTGGAGAAAAAACATATATACACCAGCACACACATTTTACAAAGGAAATTTAGTAGCCAATTCTTTATTTATAATGCTCATAATACCATGTTGTTCTCAATATGTTCATGCGGCCCTAAAGTTCCAGAATAAAAAAGTTAAGATTTGCTTCAAATTCTTTTCAAAAATGGAAAAGTTCAAAGTACCTACTGAACACTGATCTATTTCGTTACTCCTAGATATTCCCTTTAAAGAGTGTAAGCAGAGACCGGATAAAAGACAAATGGTGGAAGTAAAGGGAACCTAACGGCCACATCCATGACCTCTAATGGTGTGCATGTTCTCTTCTGTTTACTTTGATCCATAGCCTATGCTGCCAGCCTAGAGATGTAAATGCAACTGATGGCAGAGTTGACAGATAAATTTAAAAAGGTAACTCTTTGGGGAAAAAAGTG
The DNA here is from genome assembly GCF_054177405.1 of Leptonychotes weddellii. Taxonomy (NCBI): domain Eukaryota; kingdom Metazoa; phylum Chordata; class Mammalia; order Carnivora; family Phocidae; genus Leptonychotes; species Leptonychotes weddellii. Next base: position 83,231,848 of record NC_138372.1, read on the forward strand.
AATAAAATACCTCTAGATAATTTAATTAAGAATTAAGAATAAAGAAATAAGACACATGGATTTAATGACAGATTTCAAGATATTTTAAAGAAATCATGAATAAATATTACATAAAATGCTATACTGACTTTTTTTTTTAAAGATTTTATTTTTAAGTAATCTCTACACCCAACATGAGGCTCAAACTTACAACTCTGGGATCAAGAGTTGCATGCTCCTCTGGCAGAGCCAGACAGGCACCCCAAAACTTTTAAAAACCTTAATAAAATTGATGATTTCCTGGAAAAATTGAAATAAAAATGGACCCAAATATATGAATCCAAAGAATAGACACCCCCCACAGAAAGTTCTTGATCCTTAGTCAATAAGAAATAAAGAGAAAGTGTTTAAGATTTATCTTTCAAACAGGTTCAAGGACCATATCAATGAGTTCATAATTACATTTATTAGATCTATTTATTAGACACTTACTATCTGCTTGAGATTGCTTTACATGATTTACATGCCTTATCGTTTTAATCTTCAAACAACCTCATAACAGGAATTATTATTTTCCAAGTTCTATAAAAAAACCTGAGGCTTAGAGAGAGCTCATAAAGCTAGTATATGCCTCGTCCTGGATTCAAACATAAGGTACAAAGAATTCCTTAATAGATAAATTATTCTACAACATGGAAGCCTCTGGAAATCTACCTAACTCATTGGATCAAATACAAACACCTGAAAAGAATAGCTTGCTCCTGGAGTCCTCAGGCAGGCTGGCCTGGAGCCTGAGTCAGTGTGTGTGCAGGCTTGTTGTCTGGGTTCACATAGGCCAGCCTGGTGCCTGGGTCTATAGGGTCAGCCTGGTACGGGCCAGGCCAGGAGCTTGGGTCTACATAGGCTGGCCTGGAGCCTGTGTCCATGTGAACTAGGCTGGTGCTGGCAGCAGATACTTTCTTACACCATACACAAAAATAAAATAGACTCAAAATGGATGAAAGACCTAAATGTGAGACAGGAATCCATCAAAATCCTAGAGAAGAACACAGGAAGCAACCTCTTCGACCTTGGCCACAGCAACTTCTTGCTAGACATGTCTCTAAAAGCAAGGGAAACAAAAACAAAAAAGAACTATTGGGACTTCATCAAGATAAAAAGCTTCTGCACAGCAAAGGAAACAGTCGACAAAACCAAAAGGCAACCGGGGCGCCTGGGTGGCTCAGTTGGTTAAGTGTCTGCCTTCGGCTCAGGTCATGATCCTGGGGTCCTGGGATTGAGCCCCGCATCGGGCTCTCTGCTCAGCGAGGAGCCTGCTTCTCCCTCTCCCCCTGCATACTGCTCTGCCTACTTGTGCTTTCTCTCTCTCTGTGTCAAAAAAAAAAAAAAACGGAATGGGAGAAGATATTTGCAAATGACATAACAGATAAAGGGCTAGTCTCCAAGATATATAAAGAACTTCTCAAACTCAACACCCAAAGAACAAATAATCCAGTCCAGTCAAGAAATGGGCAGAAGACATGAACAGACATTTCTGCAAAGAAGACATCCAAATGGCCAACAGACACATGAAAAAATGCTCCACATCACTTGGCATCAGAGAAATCCAAATCAAAACCTCAATGAGATACCACCTCACACCAGTCAAAACGGCTAAAATTAACAAGTAAGGAAACAATAGATGTTGGCGAGGCTGTGGAGAAAGGGGAACCCTCTTACACTTTGGTGGGAATGCAAGCTGGTGCAGCCACTCTGGAAAACAGTGTGGAGGTTCCTCAAGAAGTTAAAAATAGAGCTACCCTACAACCCAGCAATTGCACTACTGGGTATTTACCACAAAGATACAGAAATAGTGAAAAGAAGGGCACCTGCACCCCTATATTCATGGCAGCAAGGTCCACAATAGCCAAACTGTGGAAGGAGCAGAGATGTCCTTCAAAAGATGAATGGATAAAGAAGATGTGGTATATATACACACACACACACACACACACACACACACACACAATGGAATATCACGCAGCCAACAGAAAGGATGAATACTTACCATTTACACTGATGTGGATAGAACTGGAGGGTATTATGCTAAGTGAAATAAGTCAATTGGAGAAAGACAATTATCATACGGTTTCACTCGTATGTGGAATATAAGAAACAGTGCAGAGGATCATAAGGGAAGGATGGGAAAACTGAATGGGAAAAAAATCAGAGAGGGAGACAAACCATGAGAGACTCTTAACTCTGGGAAACAAACTGAGGGTTGCTGGAGGGAGGTGGGTGAGGAGATGGGGTAACTGGGTGATGGGCATTAAGGAGGCACGTGATGTGATGAGCACTGAGTGTTATATGCAACTGATAAATTATTAAACATTACATCTGAAACTAATGATGTAGTATATTTTAACTAATTGAATTTAAATAAATAAATAAAATAAAAATTAGGTACAAATGGATTAAATAATTAGGAAATCCAAATGATAGTTTATCTAATATCTGACATGGAATGACTATCCATGTAAAAAAGCAATAAAATAAATCATAAAAGAAGGTGAAAGATTTGAACATGCAAAAATTTAAAATGTCAGCATATCAAAGATTATTGTAAAATGTCATGATGCACCCAACCAACTGAAAAATAAAATGTATGGCAAACTGCCAACTAAAAGGACAGTTTCAGGGGTAGAATATACTGATTCAACAATTCCATACATCACCAGATGCTCATCACAAAAGTGTATGTTTTAATCCCCATCACGTATTTCACCCATCCGCCCACCTACCTCTCCTCTGGTAACCACCAGTGTGTTCTCTATGGTTAAGGGTCTGTTCCGTGGTTTACCTCTCTCTCTCCTCTCTTTCCTTTTTTCCCTTTGCTCATTTGTTTTGTTTCTTAAATTCCACATATGAGTGAAATCATACGGTATTTATCTTTCTCTGACTTATTTCACTTAGCATAATACTCTTTAGCTCCATCATCCAGGTGATTGCAAATGGTAAGATTTCATTTGCTGAGTAATGAAATGGCTGAGTAATAGTCCTTTGTGTATATATACCACACCTTCTTTATCCATTCATCTATTAATGGACACTTGGGCTGTTTCCATTATTTGGCTATTATAGATAATGCTGCTATACATACCGGGTACATGGATCCTTTTGAATTAGTATTTTTGTATTCTCTGGTTAAATACCTACTCATGCAATTGCTGGATCATAGGGTAGCTCTATTTTTAACTTTTTGAGAAACCTCCATTCCATCTTCCAGAGTGGATGCACCAGTCGACATTCCCACCAACAGTGCAAGAGGGTAAGGGAAAATATTCTTAATATATTACATACTTCATCCAAATTAAAGATAAAAACATAAAACCATTACAGGAAATGGACAAAGAGTATAAATAGACAATTTACAAAAGAGAAATTTTAAATGTCTACTAAATAAATTTTTAAAAATCAAAGAAGTAAAAAACTAAAACATTAAAAAGATATTGTTTTAATTTGTCAAATTATCAAAATAATACTAATCCTGATAAGACTATGATGAAAGAGAAGTTTCGTACACTGGGAATGGAAGTCTGTATTATTTATCCAAAAGCCATTTGGCAATATAGTACGAAGTGTCTTAAAACTGGTTGTACAGAGGGCGGATCAAGATGGCAGAGGAGTAGGAGACCTGGATTTCGTCTGATCTCAGGAATTCAGCTGGATAGGGATCAAACCATTCTGAACACCTACAAACTCAACAGGAGATCAAAGAAAAGAATAGCAACAACTCTCTGAACAGAAAAGCGACCACTTTCTGCAAGGTAGGACGTGTGGAGAAGTGAATCCGAGGCGATATTCGGGAGGATAGACGGTGGGGAAGGGGGCCTCTGTCGGCCGCTTCTGGCAAGAGATAGAGCC
>NC_138372.1:83236229-83275144 GCF_054177405.1 Leptonychotes weddellii
CCATGAGAGACAATGGACTCTGAAAAACAAACTGAGGGTTCTAGAGGGGAGGGGGTTGGAGGATGGGTTAGCCTGGTGATGGGTATTAAAGAGGGCACATTCTGCATGGAGCACTGGGTGTTATGCACAATGAATCATGGAACACTACCTCAAAAACTAATGATGAAATGTATGGTGATTAACATAACAATAGAAAAATAACAAATAAAAATAAAGTATATCGAGAAAAAAAAATGGTTGTACATTTTAACCCAATAATTCCAAACCTGAGTTTATCATAAACAAATAATTTGAAGTGCAGGCAGAACTTCATGTATAAGAATAATACACAGTATTATTTATGATATACATCCATAAGATGTGGCTATTAAGAATTATGTTCCAGGAAATATTTACTAACACCAAAAAACTTCACATCATTAAGTTCATGTTCACACTGTAATGTTCATACGATAAATATAAATATATATAAATATATAAGACTAGAAAGAAATCACCTGAATGTTCATAGGATAAAAATCAGTGAAATCATTTTAAATTTTATGAATAATTTTTAATAAAATGAAAAAAGACTCATAATATGTAGGTTTTTTAAATGGAGTATAAAATATATACAAATAAATGTGCAGAAAGATGGTAATCCAATTCAGTCTCTAGCTACACACAGCTCAAGCAGCAATCCAAACAGCTTGGGATTCCGAGTAGCCAAGAAAAGGGGAACCCAGTTATCCATGGTAGGAACAGGTGAGGAGTTTGAAACCAGGAAGGGAAATAGTAAAGATAGATATGGGACCGCACTGCTTACAAACTGCCTGATGCCAGAGCAAAGGGCATCTGGGCTAGTGGCTCCTAATATATTATTTCCTGTAAGGGCAAGAATCAGGGTCTGTGTGGGGCTAAGTCTGAATGAGCAGCTGTCTGAAGAATGAGAGAACCGATACCGGGTAAGATGCACACAAAAAGAAGAGGTTTAATATTGCAGGTGGTCTCTGACGGATATAGGAAGCAAGCTTGAAATAAAAGGCTTCCACTTTCTACTGAGAAAAGAGAGAATTATTGATACCAAACAGTTCAACGAGGCTTATAGGGCAGCCAAGTAAATCAGCACAGCTCAGGATCAGAATGAATCAGGCCAGGTGTGCCATAAAATCAACACAGCCTGCACTAGACTGACAGAACTGGCTCTGCGAGGCTCCAGGCTCACCAATGTCTTGTTGAATATGGAGGGTGCTGACGCAGGGACTATGGACTGGCTGCTTTTTTAATCAATAGAATAATGTTTTAATGCTCTTTTAGGGCTGTCATTGAATGCCTAGCGAGCATGACAGCTACAGGTCCCTCGGTCCCATCACCTAACAGGTAGGAAAAATCCAGTTATTTTTCCTGTTGAATTACCTTGCATAAGATTCCAACAGTTTACTTCGGAGTCCATCAGAAAGAAATGAGTTTACCTATGTTTTGCTCAACCTTTTGAAAGAAAGGTTGGAAATGAAAATTTCTGTAAGTAAAGAATTGCTGCTTAATGCTTTCTTCATTCCCATAGTAGAGAGACTGAAGTAATTTTTTTCTACCCAACTTCAGTCCTTGCTATACCATAGTCTTTTAAAATGTATCTTTGAGGGATGCCTGGGTGGCTCATTAGGTTAAGCATCTGCCTTCGATTCAGGTTATGATCCCAGGGTCCTGGGATTGAGTCCTGCATCAGGCTCCTTGGTCACAAATCCTGGCCCTCCCAAAGCTTATACTCACCTGCTTCTCCCTCTGCCTGCTGCTCCCCCTGCTTGTGCTCTCTCTCTCTCTGACAAATAAATAAAGAAAATTTTTTAAAAATGTATCTTTGACACACTACATATCCAGGGCATGGAGGAGGAGGTGGGCAGACTGTTTACCCTTTGTGAACTTGTTAAGAGGCTTGCAGTATTATACTTTGGGGGGTTTAATCTCTGTACCCACTGCATACAGTTGCTCTTGATTGCAATCATATCAGATAGTGATTTACTTTTTACAGGACCATTTATATCATTCCTTTCTTCCCCCTCCCCCCTTTATGGGATGATTTTTAACATCCCATAAACTAATGGGCATCCTTGATAAAATGCCGGGCAATGCCTTGCTTTGTTTTTCCAGATCTACATGTGGTACTGAACCAAGACAGCAGACATCTTAGGGTTGGATTACCCCAGGGGATGCTATCCACCACCCCCTCCACCCAGAAACTTGTTAGAAGTAAGCAAGTGACTTTAACCTTACAGATGATTGACTCAGAAATACGGAATATACGGTTACACCTAATATAACCTGTCTGTTTAAGACCTGTCTGGGCAGTGGAGAAAAATGTAATAACAGAAAGCTTCAAAGTAAAATTACACTCTAGGACTTACTAAGAGCTCATTGTACACAGAGCCAGAGTGGAAGGGGCCTCCCATAGCCACATAATCTCACTTTCTGTGCCAAAGCAGAATTGAAACCGAAATTAAATAAATGTAGGCATTCAACATTTAATAGGGAGCTCTGCCAAAAATTGAAATTAGACCACCCAAAAACCTGCCATGAAGAGAATATTTCTTTAACTAAAAGGCTTAAGTATCCTTAACACCTAAAATTGGATCCTTAGTCTTCTGTGAAATGTAAGTCGCTCCCCTAAAATGAGCATTCATAATGAGCCAACTGTCTACCCTGTATTGATTTATCAGCACCTGCACAAGAACCTGAATCATGTATCCTAATTATGATTAATGCAATAACTCTGTCTTATCTTCTAACCCAATGTAATATCCATAATGTTTCTAGAAATGTCTACAAAGGAGGAAGTTTTATGTTTTCCCTGACCAACAAAAACATATAGGTAACTGTAAACATCCCAGAAGTATTGTCTTCTAAGCTAAAATTTCTACCTTCCCCTTGTTAATTACTAATTCACAATACATAATTCTGAGTTAAGACATATAAAGCACTAGTCTTTATATTATTTTACAGTGATAATACTCATGGGGAAAAGGAAGTACAATAATGGTTTTCCATCTTTCCAAGTCATTTTCTAGAATTTACTCATTCACTCATTCAAGTGTTTATGAAGCCAGGTACTGTTCTAGTTAGTAGAGACAAAATAGTAAACAAAACAGACACAAATCCTGGCCCTCCCAAAGCTTATGTTCGGGGGGGGTGGGGGGGTGGGTGTGGTTTATTCAATCGATTACAATGTATACCTTTTCCCGAATGCATTTACTACCTAAAGTACAAGTCGAAAATACAAAATTATCATTTCTAGAATTATAAGGGATATATGTGTTTGCCAGATCCTTCCAACACAGAACCAGAACTGTGTTAACAAACGGCATGAATGCTCTCAACTTAGGCATTCTCTTAACATTATATAAAATGGGTTCTTTTAACATGGAACTTTACTTCCCAGAGTCCCTCCTGGAGCCTATACTGGATCTAAAACACCAGAATTTCTGGGTCAAAAACAGGTACATTTTGGGGCACCTGGGTGGCTCAGTCAGTTAAGCGTCTGACTCTTGATTTCAACTCAGGTCATGATCTCAGGGTCATGAGATTGAGCCCCGAGTTGGGCTCCGACTGGTCATGGAGCCTTCTTAAAATTCTCTCTTTATCTCAAAAAAAAAAAAAAAAATAGGTACATTTTCAGGTTTTTAGCACACAGTACAAAAATGTCCCTTTAGAAAGTCTGAGTCAATTTACCCTTCTAACAGCAGTGCAAGAATACCCATTTCAACAACAGATGTGCACTTGCCAGTACTGGGTGTTTTTTACCGCATCTTTTTCACCATGATAGGTGAAAACAGTATCACATGGTTCTCACAGTTTGCGTATAGCATGGACAGTTGTAGACAGACTTAGCTGTTGGAGAAGCAGACAAGTGAGTGAGCTTTGAAAACTTCCATGTGATTTTTCCCTCACCATAATCTTGGGTCTTATAAGCTTTGTTGTCTGAGAACGTGGAGCTCCTTTGATGAGTTACCTCTGGTTCATAATATAAAGAACCCCTAAACATGCCTGGCACTTGGTACTTGAGTTCCCAAACATCCAATCTTGCTCCATTTACCCTCTAGCCCACCTTGGCAATTAAATTCATCAAGACTCATTTGGTTGCAAGTGAAAGAAACTAGACTCTATGTTATGCAAGGAAACAGAAAGGGGATTGGCTCAAATAACTGGGAAGTCAAGAGGTAGGTCTAGCATGGATTGATTCAGAAGCTCTAACAATGTCAATTCATCCTTTCTCTCTCTCTCACCCCTCCACCCCACCCCCCACCTTTTTTTCCACTTGTCTCCACCATTCTTTATCCTTCATGTTCTCCTAGCAGCCTTCCCTGCCAGCTGCCACAGAGATAGTCCAAAAAGGAGGAGGGCCTGATTTAGGTGTGTGGCTATCCCCAGACCAACACATTTGCCCAAACTGAGCCATCTGCCCACTCCTGTGGACTTTGAAGAGAAAGGTATGAGGTAGCTATGTGGAATTTAAGAAACAAAACAGAAGATCATAGGGGAAGGGAGGGAAAAATAAAACAAGATGGAATCAGAGAGGGAGACAAACCATAAGAGACTCTTAACCATAGGAAACAAATTGAGGGTTGTTGGAGGGGAAGGGGGTGTGGGGGATGGGATAACTGGGTGATGGGCATTAAGGAGGGCACTTGATGTAATGAACACTGGATGTTATAAAAAACTGATGAATCACTGACCTCTATCTCTGAAGCTAATATACTATATGTTAATTAATTGAATTTAAATTTAAAAATAATAATAATAGGGATGCCTAGGTGACTCAGTTGGTTAAGCACCTGTCTTCAGCTCCAGTCATGATCCCAGGGTCCTGGGATCAAGTCCCACATAGGGCTCCTTGCTCAGACGGGAGACCTCTTCTCCCTCTGCCTGCCACTCACTCTGCTTGTGCTCTCTCTCTGACAAATAAATAAGTAAAATCTTTAAATAATAATAATAATAATAAAGAAAGGTATGAGGTAGGGAAGAGATACACTCTGATTAATAGCTTTACTCAGATGATGTGGAATGGAGGAGTTCACCAAAGGAAACAGATGGGAAAGCTCGTTAGACAAACTATAGTTACCAACTTTGTCTCCACATTATGCCTTGTCAGTTACATATAACACAAACCTGACACCCCATTTCCCCTGGCCTTTGATCTTTGCTTTCTGCCTGTCACACTTTGTGTATCCCACTCTGCTTGGGCTGTCCATGGAGTCCAACCATCAGATGACCCCTTCCAGACAGTTGACTCCTTCCAGATCAATTGTCCCAGCTTAATGACTGAGGCTTATAAATTCTGTCCTCTCTGCCCCAATCAACAACAGCAAATTAGAGTAAGAGATGGATCATCTTGATGAAGCAGCAGTTTCTCAGGCTTCTAAATATCCATTCTTCATCAAATATCTGTAGGCATTTTGAGGCAGCAATGTGGGAGAATGCCAGGTGGGAGAGGACTGGGTTTGTTAAGGGCTGTGAGGTGGCTAATTAAGCTATGGAGTCTGGATGGGGTGAAGGTAAGAAGGAAAGTGAGCAGAAGGGAAGGAAGATGGAGAGAAATCAGTGGGAGGTGCACTTCCCTGACGGTAGCTCCACTTGCCTTTTCCCTAAAGACCCACCCCAGCAGGAGCCCTGAACACTCTGCCCTAAGCTGCCCAAACTGAGCCCTCCCTCCAACTTGGTTCTCTGCTTTCAGTGCCTCCCCTCAGGAATAATCCTTCTCTAGAACGCCAATATGACCACCTTATTGAGCAGGTCATGAAGCAGGTTTCCATCATCTTCATTATAGTAAATAGATCTGACTGCTCCTTGAAAAGAATTCATCATTTAGCAGAATGTGTATTACCATTTTAGTATTTGCTGTATTTGCTTGATTTCATTTATTACTCTTGTGTCTCTTTCTTCTCCATTGTTTTTTATTTTTAAAAAGTTTTTATTTTAATTTCAGTTAGTTAACATATAGTGTTATATTCATCTCAGGTGTACAATATAGTGATTCAACAATTCCATACCTGGTGCTCATCACAAGTGCTCTCCCTAATCCCCATCACCTATTTAACCCATCCTCCCACCCACCTCCCCTCTGGTAACCATCAGTTTGTTCTCTATAGTTACGAGTCTGTTTCTTGGTTTGTCTCTCTCTCTCTCTCTTTTTCCCTTTTGCTCATTTGTTTTGTTTCTTAAATTCCAAATATGAGTGAAATCATATGGTATTTGTCTTTCTCTGATTGACTTATTTCACTTACATAATACTCTAGCTCCATCTAAGTCATTGCAAATGTCAAGATTTCATTCTTTTTTATGGCTGAATCATATTCCACCATATATATCACATCTTCTTTATCCATTCATCAATCAATGGACACTTGGGCTGCTTCCATACCTTAGCTATTGTAAATAATACTGCTATAAACATAGGGGTGCATGTTTCTCCATTATTTTTACCCTTTTTCTTTTAAGTAGGCTCCACGCCCAGCATAGAGCCCAACACGTGGCTTGAACCCATGGCCCTGAGATCAAGACTTGAGCTGAGATCAAGAGTTGGATGCTTAACCGTCTGAACCACCCAGGCACCCCTATTTTTATCCTTTTAAATGAGGAACAAGAAAGAGGCACAGCCTGCATTAAGGCCATACCCCAAAGGAGGGAAACTGGATGTCCCTTCTCCGGTTTCCTCCTTTCTCAACAGCCACACCTGCCCCCACAACCCATCTGACACTTCCAGCCAGTCTCTGAAGTGAGCCTTTCAGTACCCTTCAGTCAGTCAGTCACTCAACAAATGCTGTATATCTACCAAGTGCCAGGGCTGGGCTTTCAGATGTAAGCTTACCTCACACTTATGGGGGATTCCCAGTCTAGTCACTTTGACCTTAAAGATCCATCTCTGGAGAGAACCAATGATCATATTATTTGTAATCTTACAAACGTGGAAACTGAGATACAGAGAGGTTAAATAATTTGTCTAAAATAACAAACTCATAGAGTATTTAGATGAGGCATTTTTTCCAAATCCCTTGCTCTTTCTTTCCATTTAACAATGCAATCTCTTTAAATATGCAAATTCACTGGGAATGGGTTGTATTTGGCAGGGGCTAAGATTTTAATTGCATGTTTCTTTCTTTCCAGGTATTCTGTCTGTAATTCTGACACTAGATGAGGCAGTCTGCCAGGTTGGGGGATCACAGAGAACAGCTCTCAAATTCCCTAGGGTTTTATCTAGAAATAAAACAATCCATAGTGATTTTCTAATATTACCCATTAAGTAACACATTGATATGTATGAGTCGAAGATTTAAGTAACACATTGATAAGTGTGAGTCAAAGAAACAATTTAAAGAAATAAAAAAAAATTTAGATAACGTCAATAGAAAGAGGACTGCAATAGGAATTAATGGATATAGGCTTAATTCTTAGTTCTATCACTGCTGTGTTGGGCAATTTATTTCCACCTCTTGAGGCCTCTGTTGCAAAAAAAAGAGACTTTTAATTAGATTCTCTCTAATACCCCTTCCAGCTCTAAAATTCTATGATTTTGATATACACTTTATGAAATGTAATTTATCTTTCATTTCCCTTTTTTTCCTCTAAGGAGAGACTTTTAACTTTTTCTTACTTAAAGTACTTGGGACACTGAAAAGCCCCAGAGTTTAAGGAACCATTTTCTTCCTCTGGAACTCTGTCAGGTACAGGCTCTAACTGCCCCTGGAAAGATCCTCATCTGCAAGGCCATTCCTTGTCCCATTGTCACACACAGAGGTGTTCCTACCCCAGCAGCAGCCTGCTCCCCTTAAAACATCTGGCAGTAAGATATGGAAGCAACCTCAGTGTCCATAGATAGATGACTGCATGAAGAAGACATGGTATATATGCAATGGACTATTACTCAGTCATAAAAAAGAATGAGATCTTGCTACTTGTGACAACATGAATAGACCCAGAGGGTATTGTGCTAAGTGAAATAAGGCAAACAGAGAAAGACAAATACCATATGATCTCATTCATATGTCGAATCTAAAAAAAATTAATAAACACACAAACAAAAAGCAGAATCAAACCTAAAAGTACAGAGAACAAACTGATGGTTGCCAAAGGGGAAGGGGGTGGGGGGAGGAGCAAAATAGATAAAGGAGATCAAGAGGTACAAACATTCAGATATAAAATAAATAAGTCACAAAGATGAAAAGAACAGCATAAGGAATATAATCAGTGGTATCGTAATAGCATTGTATGGTGACAGATGGGAGCTACACTTCTTATGGTGCACAATGAGTAATGTATAAAATTGTCAAATCAGCATGTTGTATACCTGAAACTAATATAACATTGTAGGTTTTTAAAAATCCTGCAGAGCAAGGGCTCTGAGTCAGGGACACACTGCTATGCTCATAGCTGTGAGATCAATGTGTTGTGGAAGAAGTGGGCTCTCCACTCTGTCCCTCCTCCTCTTCCTGGGGAGATTGTGGGGATATTAGAGAGAACACTGAGGAAGTCTGTGAGGACTCTATGTGCCCAACAAGTGGGAGTTTTTCCTTTCCTGTCAGAGGGGCCCTAATCTTCAGGTTTAGGGTTCTTCCTTTGATTCAGTCTATCCTAATGACAGTATAATGGAATCAAAAGTTTTTAAAGGGCTTTTAAGCCACTCATTTTCTTTCTTTTTTTATTTACCATTGTTGATTTGATGCAAAATGTATTTTAAAGGATATGAATGAACAGAAAGATAAAGAGATACATACAGCAAGGTCTGGAAGGTCTCCAAACCCACGAGTTTCTGTCTCTATGGAGTTGGGGTGAACCACCTTCCCTGCACATGGAGGTGTTCACCAACCTGAAAGCTCTCCGAACCCTGTACCTTTGGGATTTTTATGGAGGCTTCATCATGTAGGCATGATTGATTATTAATTCTATTTCTAGCCCCCTCCTCTCTCTGAAGAATGGGGGTGAGGCTGAAAGTTTCAAGTTTCTAATCATGGCTCGGTCTTTCTAGTGAACAACTCCCATCCAGGAGGCCACCATGAAGAGTCACCTCATTAGAACAAAAGATATTCCTATCACCCAAGAAATTCCAAGGGATTTAGGACTTCTGTAGTAGACACTTCTATCACTTAAGAACTTACAATGTCGTATCAGGAACTGGGGTCAAATACCAAATATTAGTAGGAGCCAGGGGCAGAGACAAATACATATATTTCTTATTATTTCACTATATAGTATTCATCAAGTAAGTAACTTTTAAAACTGAATTAGAAAGTCATGTTAAATTGTTTTAAGATGACAAATACAAACGCCCATTCTAAAATGGTTGTCTCATACGTATTTTCTTTACTTCCATGTGTTTTTTAATTGAAGTATAGTTGACACACAATGTTACATTAGTTTCAGGTGTACAACATAGTGATTCAAGAACTCTATACCTTATGCTGTGCTCACCACATGTGCAGCTCCCATCTGTCACCATACAACGCTATTATAATGCCATTGACTATATTCCCTATGCTGTACCTTCTATCCCTGTGACATTCATTCCATAACTGGAAGCCTGTACCTCCCACTTGCCTTCATCCACTTTGTCCATCTTTGCCCTCCACTCCTCTCTGGCAACCATCAGCTTGTCCTCCTTATTTATGGCTCTGTTTCTGCTTTTTTCGTTTATTTGTTCATTTGTTTTGTTTTTCAGATTCTACATATAAATGAAATCACATGGCAGTTGTCTTTCTCTGTCTGACTTATTTCATTTAGCATAATACCCTCTAGGCCCATTTATGTTGTTACAAATGGGAAGATCTTGTCCTTTTTTATGGCTGAGTAATATTCCATTGAATAGTTATACTATATCTTCTTTACCCATTCATCTGTCAATGGACACAGGCTGCTTCTATATCTTGGCTATTACAAATAATGCAATAAATGTAAGGGTGCATATATTTCTTGAATTAGTGTTTTGGTTTTCTCTGGGTAAATATTCAGTAGGTAAGCCACTCATTTTCATCTGACATTTCCATGTAAATTAGCATTATACTTTAAATATAATATGTAGCAGTTAAATTATCCCAGACTTGACCAGTTGTATCCAAACATGAGCACACTTATGTACAAATGTACACTCAACTGGAAAAAGAAAGCCACCATTTGCAAAACAAATTTCTTGGCGTCCTTTAACTTGGGTGCTTATCAGAAAATGACCTGATTTTAGGAGTAAAAGAATGGAGATTTAAGAGATGGTTTACCTGGGGTCACAGGAGTCACCTTCAGAGCTCTGAATCAGACCTCCATATGCATGTCAGCTGCAGCCTTTGCCCAAATCCATCAGTTTCTCATCTAGCAAATAACTTTTTTTTTTTTTTGCAAGTAACTTTCATATGACCTCAGTCCTCCAGAATTTGGACACATAAACCCTCACTTTAACATATCAAAATGGATAGATCTCATAGACAGTCCCCTCAGGACCCTGCGCTCAACTTGGGAAAATGAGCTAATCTGCTAAATCAAGCATGAGGCCACATATAGCGCTAAGGGCTTCTGTTGCCCTCCAGTTCTTTGAGTGCACTTCCATCTGGTCAACTCAGGGCCTTCTACATGCAGTTTACTCTGTCTGGAACAATTCCCATCCCCCCAGCCTGGAAACTCCCCTTTATCCTCTAGGTCTCAGTTTAGAGGTCATTACTTTCTGGAAGCCTGCCCTGACTCCTTCCGTCTAGGTCAGATCCTAATGTACTGGCTACTATCTTTTACAGCACATATTACTCTCTCATACCTGCCTTTGACCTGTCCAGGTTAACACTAATGGAAGTTTCTGCAATGATGGAAATGTTTTAACTTGCACTGTCCAACATGGTAGCCACCAGCCACACGTGGCTATTGGAACACTTGAAATGTGGCCAGTACGGCTGAGTAAACAAACTTTAACTTATTTAAATTTACTTAGTTAAATGTAAATCACCACGTATGGCTAGTGGTTGCCATACTGGAGTACATAGGTTTAGACCTTACATTTCTTAAGTTATGAGAGCTGTGTTTTGTTCACCTTTATTTATTTTTTAAAGATTTTATTTATTTATTTGAGAAAGAGAGAGACAGCGAGAGATAGCAAGAGTGAGGGGGAGGGGCAGACAGAGAGGGGCTGAACAGGGAGCCCCCCTATGTGGGGCTCAAACCCAAGACCCTGGGACCATGACCTGAGCTGAAAGCAGATGCTTAACTGACTGAGCCACCCAGGCGCCTCTATTTCACCTTTTTTTTTTTAAAGATTTTATTTATTTATTTGACGGAGAGGGAGAGCACAGGCAGGGGGAGCAGCAGAGAGAGAGGGAGAAGCAGACTCCCCACTGAGCAGGGAGCCTGATGCAGGACTCGATCCCAGGACCCTTAGATCATGACCTGAGCCGAAGTCAGATGCTTAACCAACTGAACCACCAGGTGCCCTTATTTCACCCTAAATACCACAAAGTTAATAAGTGCTGGGTAAATATTTATAGAATGAAAGAATTTAGGGAAAAAAAGAACCCTGAATTTTTTTGTGTATGTGTGTCTCACCAAAAGAGCTTTCATAGTGGGACATCTAGACCAGGTAGAAAGAAAGGTGATGCCTTGACTAACAAGGAGGAAGCTTTTAAAGTGCAAATGAGATTGTTACCCAGGGGCACCTCTAAGCCAAATTCTTTTTTTTTTTTTTTTTAAGATTTAATTTATTTATTTGTCAGAGAGAGAGAGAGAGCGCTCACACGCGTGCACAAGCCGGGGTAGCGGCAGGCAGAGGGAAAAAGCAGGCTTCCCCCTCAGTGGGGAGCCCGATGCAGGGCTCGATCCCAGAACCCTGGGATCATGACCTGAGCTGAAGGCAGACGCTTAACCGACTGAGCCACCCAGGTGTCCCTCCTCTAGGCAAAATTCTGAAGAATGAGGGTGCCCTTTTGGTGCCTCCCTCTTACTCTCTCAGTACCCTTTACCCTCCTCTCAAGGTGTCTTACCTTGAGCCTTTGGTCTCCCAGGGCCAGTCCACTGCTTCATACAGATGCATCCCAGTGTCAGGGAGATTATTTGGTTGCCACAAGCAGAAACTAACTCTGGCTCACTTTGTCAAAAACAAACCAAAAAACAACTAGAAGGATATGGGTTAATTCACTTAACTGAAGAAGAGTTGGAGGTTTGGGCTTCAGAATGGGTAGGAACTAGAACAGCTCTAGGAATCTTGGTGGTAGGCTCTAATGAAGAATCTCTGGAGGGTGCTGCTCTTTGGTTGATGGAATCCAGCTGTCTCTTTGCATCTCTCCCAGGATTCAAATCTAGGAAGAGTATATTTGATTGGCCCAGCCTTCGACAGGGAAGGGTGAGCACCTTCACTGAAGGTTGTCAGACATAAATCTAATGAGAGGCAGGGGTTCCCCCAAAGCAAAATCAGAGTGCTCAAACTAGAATAGATATTGGCAGACAAAAATAATAGATGTCCATGGTGACTTCGATTGGGATTAGTGCACCAGAGCAATTTGCTTACAGATCTTTCCTTTCCTGCTCCATCTTCAGCCCAACCTCCAGCCTGGTCCACCCATGAAGAAGACCCAAACATCCATTATCTCAATTCCCCTTAGTTGATGGTATTGAAAACTTGCCTGTCAAGCCTTTGACAATCCTGTTGTGTTTTTTTAATAGCATACTTATGGTTAAAAAATTAATCAGAGTATACAGTTGATGATATTGTAATAGCATTGTATGGTGACAGATGGTAGCTACACTTGTGAGCCTTTAGAGAAGTTGAATCACTATGTTGTGCACCTGAAACTAATGTAAATGTATGACAATCACACTCAAATAAAAAATCTTTTAAGGATATTTTTTCAAAGATTTATTTATTTTACAGAGAGAGTGTGTGCAGGGGAGAGGGAGAGAGAATCTTAAGCAGACTCCACACTGAGCGCAGAACCCTAGGCGGGGCTCTATCCAGTGACCCTGAGATCATGACCTGAGCCAAAAGTCAGATGCTTAACTGAATGCGCCACCCAGGTGCCCCTCAAATAAAAATTTTTTAAAAAATTAATTAGCGTACTACACACACTAAGATTACTTTCATTTTTAAAAATGATCCTCTTTAAAACTCAAAGAGTGATGGAAGAATATCAGCTCCTATGCAGGGCAAGGGGGATAAAGATATGCAGGCAGAGGGGCCCTCAGACCACTCCTTCAAATCAAGTACTTGGCCTACAAATAGGTTTCATCCCGGTTCTTACTTTCTTTTTTTTTTTTAATATTTTATTTTTTTATTTGAGAGAGAGAGCCCAAGCAGGGGAAGCAGCAGGCAGAGGGAGAGGGAGAAGCAGGCTCCCCACTGAGCAGAGAGCTGACATGGGGCTCAATCCCAGGACCCTGAGATCATGACCTGAACCGAAGGCAGCCACTTAACCGACTGAGCCACCCAGGTGCCCCCCGGTTCTTCCTTTCTTCATCTCCTCACCCTAAGGGGAAGAAAAAAATCATATGCAACTACTTCTTTAGGAGAATGGCTGCAAATATCAGCTACAATGTTTGATACAGCATGTAGTTTATAAATAAAAGATTCTACACTTGCATTTATTTTTTTTTTAAGATTTTATTTATTTATTTGAGAGAGAGAATGAGATAGAGAGAGCGTGAGAGTGGGGAGGGTCAGAGGGAGAAGCAGACTCCCCGCTGAGCAGGGAGCCCGATGTGGGACTCGATCCCAGGACTCGAGGATCATGACCT
This sequence comes from Leptonychotes weddellii, assembly GCF_054177405.1. Classification (NCBI taxonomy): domain Eukaryota; kingdom Metazoa; phylum Chordata; class Mammalia; order Carnivora; family Phocidae; genus Leptonychotes; species Leptonychotes weddellii. The sequence goes on from NC_138372.1 coordinate 83,249,949, forward strand.
GAGCCGAAGGCAGTCACTTAACCAACTGAGCCACCCAGGCGCCCATACACTTGTATTTAAATATTGTTAATCCAATGGTGAGAATGATTGGTCAGCTTAGGTGTCCATCACCAGGAGGGAGAAGATTTAAGAAAAAAATCCAAGTAGGAAGTGACATGGGAGAAATCAGAACAACTCTGCCAAGTCCCTGGTCTCTGCTTTATCAGGCAGAAACACTCTACAGATTCTTTGAGGTCTGGAGCCCTCAAAGTTGAGAAATGCCCAAAATAAATAGCTCCCTGAGCCAAAAGATCATTCTTATAGAGGCATCCACCCAGGTCTCTGCTGAAAGTCGGGGGGCCATTCCACGTAGAAAATGGTTCTCTACACTATGACCAAGGTGATGGCCGACAATTAACAACCAATTCAGCTTCTGACCTCACTATCCCAGCCCGGGAATAGGGAGCAGCAGGAAAGGCAAGGCTAGCAGAAGCCGATGATAAAAACTCACCAGACCATCAGATTTCCTTACACATTCCCTGTGCTTAATCTAAACCCAGCTGCTTAATCTCTGGCTGGGTGGCTGGTCTAGCTCTCCTCCCCACGATTGTTCCAGCTGTCAATTATGGCCAGTGAGTCACCACTGCAGAGAGATAAGCATCCTGCTACAGGGACAAACCCAAGTGTCATCCTGGGAATGCTTATCATTTTTTTCTCACACCACAAATGTTCCACTCAGCTTTTTCCATCTGGCATTTCAGCACCTGAAAAGTTTCAAACGTGGAGTACAATCCGCATCGAGCTTCTGAGGGCTTTGAATCTCTTTGGAGGCTTCTGATTTTTATAGTGCTACAGGGAAATCAACCAAGAAGACCAGTGATCACTGCACTATAGTCAACAATGTCTGGTGTGGTTAAAGCCCTGTGTTGTGCTGGGGATGCACACAGTATGGTATCCAGCATTACATGCAGTAGGGAGAGATGAAGAACGTCAATAAAGCTACCCAGCAAATGAGTATTAAGGGAACAATAGGTATCTCATACGCTGTCGAAACTTTAACAACAGACAGGCATCACTCAGAATGAGTTATTAAAGGAAAGAAGAGCAAACAAAAGAAGTAAGAACATGACATACATTGAAACATACTTTGACATGGATGACCTAAAAGTACATCACACTGAGTGGAAGAAGCCAGTAACAAAGAATCACATATTGTATAGTTTCATTTATATGAAATGTTCAGAATAAGCAAATCCACAGAAACAGAAACTAGTGGTTTCTGGGGCCTGAGGAGAGGGGGGAAATGGAGAGTGATTGCTAATGGGTATGGTTCTCTCTTAGGGGGAGAGGAAAGTATTCTAAAATTAGATTGCAGTGATGGTTGTGAATATACCAAAAAAAAAAAATCAACTTGTACACTTTATTTTATTTTTAAAAAGATTTATTTGAGAAAGAGAGAACACAAGCAGGGAGAGGGGCGGAGGGAGAGAATCTCAAGCAGACTCCCTGAGTGCAGAACCAGACACGGGGCTCAACTTCAGGACCCTGAGATCCTGACCTGAGCCGAAATCAAAAGTCAGATGCTCAACCGATTGAGCCACTCAGGCGCCCCAAATTATACACTTTAAATGGGTGAATTATATGATATGTTAAATACATATCAACAAAGCTGTCTAAAAATATATTCTGGGAAGTTTTTTAAAAGTAAATAATAATTGCTAATTCCAGTTGTTCTCGTACTATTTGTTTCATTATTCTAAAACTCAAATTAATTTTTGGAAAAATGGGAAAAGTCAAATTAATCACAATTTTATTTTATATTCTCTATATCCAGAGTGAGGAAAGGTCTTGAGGGCTGCCCACTGTCTTTGGGCATCCCGGAACTTAGCTGTCAGTGCTATAAGCCGCCCCTTCTAGCCCACAATACTCATTTTCTTCATTTTCTCACTAACTTATCTAAGAAATTGAGTGCCTGTAATGCACTAGGTCCTGAGGAGATAGTGCTGAATGAGAGACAAAGTCCCTGGCCATGCAAAACTTTAATCTCAGTAAAAGATAGGTGAAGAGAGGCAAAAAAAGCATGTCAGACAATCCCTTGGCATCTCAGGTGTGGCCAGCCGTGTAGAGAGCATGTCAGGAAAGATTTTAGCATGAAAATATTCGGTAAGCCCATGAGCTGGATTTTGGTCATCCACTGTTGTCTCCTGTTACAGACTGAATGTTTATGGTCCCCCACCCTCGCCAAATCCATGTTGAAACCCTAATTCTCCATAGCATTTGGAGATGGGGCCTTTGGGGAGTAACTAGGTCTTGAGGATGGAGCCCTCATGAATGGGAATCGCGTCTTTGTAAGAAGAGACACAAGAGAGAGCTTGCTTTCTCTCTCTCTCTGCTCTTGGCCATGCGAGAGTACAGCAAGAAGATGGCCATCTGTAAGCCGGAAGACAGTCCTCAGCATAGCCTGCCCATGCTGGCCCCCTGATCTCAGACTTCCAGCTTCCAGAACTGTGAGAAATACATTTCTGTTGTTTAAGCCACTCAGTCTATGGTAATTTGTTAGAGCAGCCTGCGAAGACTAAGATATCCTCCCTGTGCAATATGGAGCTCAAGCATTCCAGGCACTGAGCAGAGTTGCTGGAAAAAACTGTATGGGTGCAGCGCAAAAGCCCAGGTGAAGGGTGCAGGAGTCAACAAAGGGCAGTTATTGGGTCTGTGAGCCTCCTTGAAAAGGGGAACCAGGGCTTTCAAACTGGGTGAAAATGTATCAAGGGAATGAGAGACAGGAAAGCCAAGATAGCTGACTAAATCTCCCCAGTAGTCCTGTTAGACCCATGACAGTCCTACCCATGGAATCACTTTCCTCATCAATAAAATAGATATAATAATAACCCCTTGGGAACACCTTGTTGGGAAGAGTAAATTAAATCAAGCACATGTAGGTACGTACCAAAATTACCTGCAAAAAAAATGTTTAAAAAATTCAATACATTTTAGGTTTTTTATTTAAAAATATTCTATTATGCATTCTATATTCATTATAAGGTATTATTCAATTACATAATAATGAAGCCAATAGCTTTAACTTTTTTCCCTCAAAAAATGTACAAGTAGACTGCCATTTTTTTACTTTCATTTCCCATCTCCTCGTAAATATGACATTCAATTACTTTTCAAAGTATTGCTTATCATCTCTGTATACTTACTGATATGTAAGTATGCTGTCAAAATAGTATGATAGACTATTATAGAAGCTATTATATAATAGCATGATAAACTACTTACTATGTAGAAGAAACTAAATAAAGCAAAGACTCTGACCTATCCTGTTAGCACCTCACAGCCCTGAGAGAAAAATGAAGACCATGGGGGGATTCAGGGGTCATTTACTGACCACAGGCATTGTTCTAGGCTGAGGATAAATCCTATCCATTCAGAGTAGAGAAGGACGTTCTTTTAGAACATTTAGAACATAAAAGAACATTAGAAAATGTTATTTTAGATAGGTGGTCAGGGAAAGGTCTGAGATGGCAATATTTGAGTTGTGATCTGAACGCTAAGAGGTATTTTGGTTTTAGGGGAAAGCCTTCCAGGCACGGGGAATGTAAAGACCTAAAGCCAACATGAACTTGGGTGGTGGGAGACAGCTGAAATGCCCACATGGCTGGAGCAGGGTGTGGTAACAGAAGAGATCAGAGAAGCAGCCAGAGGTCAGAATTTAAATGCCACGGGTCAGCTCACTGCAGAAACGCTGACTTTAAGGGTAGAGTTGTAGATAAGTTGGTAGAGTGATGGTGGGAATTTGAAGAATCTCAATAATAATAATAATAATAATAATAATAATAATAATAATAATAATAAAATGGCCTGGGGAAAGTGAGAAGGAGCAAAGAGAAGTAGGACTGCAGGGATAAGACATGGGAAAGAGTGGTCTTAGAGGGTAATCTCATGGTCTGATTTTCTATCTCGCCAGAGGTCTCTAACTCCACATTGTTAATCATCTAGCCTGGATCTTGAAATGTGTACATGTATTTCTCTTTAACTTTGAAGTCCCTAAAATTCTAAGGGAACCTTAAGCTACATAAATATACTTTTCTCTTAACTTGATAGAATCTTGCAATCTTTCATATTCTTTTGATAATACATCTCTTACCAATATTTAAAATGATATCTCACTGAATTTTGGACACTTCAGTTGGCTTTGCCTGACTCTTAAAACTTGTGAGGCCATTTTACCAACAAGTAAAAAAAGCAAAGAAATCAAGGGTGTGCACAAGTTGAGAGGCACATAGAGTGGTTGAGAGCACAGACTCTAGAAACTGGCTGCCTGGATCTGGATCCAGCTTTGCGTTTTACTAGTTATATGACCTTGGGCAAGTTGCTGAATATCTCCTTGCCTCACTTTTCCCATCCATAAAATGGGTTTAAGAAAATGAATGAGCATGTATGTGTCTCCACCACCTTTAAGTACTCCTCCAAGTCTTTTGCCCCCATTTCCCCCACACCCCCGCCTTGCTCCACCTACCTCTCTAGTGAACAGTTCCCTCAGGCTTGACCAGCTGCACCGAGGAACAACTGGACAGCCCTTCACTCGGGCACTCCTTATACACCTACTGCTTCCTGTCACATAGATTCTCTGATGTCCGGTGTAGGACACCCACGGGAACACACTCTGAACTCATATGTGTACAATCTCGAAGTGCAGGGGACTTAAAGTTGTAAGCCCATCCTTGATCTGTGAGGAATAGAAATCTCTGCCTCTTTTTCCTGGGCAGACAGTTCTGAGAAGCATTTTATAAGGTTTCCTGCCAAGGATCAGTTGTCTACTCAATAAGGCATCCTTGTCGGGGCACCTGGGTGGCTCAGTCGTTAAGCGTCTGCCTTCGGCTTGGGTCGTGATCCCAGGGTCCTGGGATCGAGCCCCCATCAGGCTCCCTGCTCTGCGGGAAGCCTGCTTCTCCCTCTCCCACTCCCCCTGCTGTGTTCCTGCTCTCGCTATCTCTCTCTCTGTCAAATAAATAAATAAAATCTTTAAAAAAAAAAAATAAGGCATCCTTGTCATGACTTTCCCTCCTTCTGTATTTCATTGGCCTTTGTTCCGCACTCCTATTCCCTGGAATCATTTCCCAAATAAACTACCTATATGTAAGTCTTTGGCTCAGGCTCCACTCTGGGGGAACCCAAGTGAAGACAACATGGAGAGTGCTTGGTGCAGTGCTTGGCACATGGGAAACCCTACATAAGAGCTAGCTATTATTATTTTACAAAGGAGTAACTATGGTAATGGGCCATGAAACTTAAGCTGGATTAGGTGGGAAGTGAAGAAATGATAAAGATGCTAGAAAGTGAAAACATTGTCAGGCCAGTGGATTGGAGGTTGCATAAGGTGCTGGGCTGGGGCATGAATAGGGGTAACAGAGCAAGTGAGCTGAAAGGAGGTGGTCAGACAGTGAGACTCTTGAAATGGAAATTTCATGGTAGTACAGTTCCTGACAGTAACATAATCTAGAATATGACCATGGAGATGGGTGGCTGAAGTGAGACAGAAGAAAAGACCATTAGAGTCAAGGATGTCAGTGGCTGAGAGGCCACGGTATTTTATCTACATATGAATGAGTCAGCTATTAGTGCAACTGCATTATATAATAAACCATCTCAAAACTTGATGACATGCACCACTACTGAACACTTAGCATCCTGTTCACAGGGCTGCAAAACAGTTGGCTAACGTGGGCTGGGCCTGGCTGAGTAGTTTGTTGGGTTTGGTTCAGGTCTGCGGCAGATGTATTTGTTTCTGTGGCCGAGGCGGAAGGGGTGCTGGCAACCTGGGGCATGTTCATCTCATGCAGCCCCCATGGTGAGAGCTAGGCCAAAGCCTACAGGTATATTCACAATGTCCTCTAACATTACACTGGCCGAGATAAGTCACGTGGTGCCAAAAAACCCAGCACCAATAGTTCAGGGAAAAGAGTGGATATTTGCTGGACGACCGATGGTGCCATCACCAAGGATGATGAATGAGTCATGTGAGGAGGAGGAGAGTAAGCCAGGGCTGAGGTCATCCAAGCACACACTGAATAAGAGGACTTGTAGGGACAATTAAGCACAATTTCCCTTCCCACACAGCCCATTCAAACACATTTTGCGGACCTGGATTTTTCCCTACGTCTTTATGAAATCTTAGGCACATATTTTTCAGTTATCATTAGATAATAAAGTCCTCTATTTGCTTTTAACTGCAAAGTCTGATTTTCGATCATTAATAGGTCCAGTTCCCTGTAATAACCAACACTTCGGATTTCATTCAAAATTCAAGTTTCTCTCCTTCCTGATTTAGACCTGCTGAAGGAGGGAAGGCTGTGATGAGAAGAGGGGGTGGGGTTGGCTCCCTTAGTTCTCTGCCTCTCTTCCTTCTCACGTGGATGCTCTTGGCTGGTCTAGGATTGACGTGGTGGCGGGGGTTGAGTACAGAGATGTGCAGGCAAGCAAAGCCTCATTTGACAGATGCTGGTGAGACCGGCATTGGCTTCCTCTGACAGTGGTGGGTGTTTAGAGCTGACTGGTATTGACAGATGTTCAAAGTTGCCTCTTTCTGGGACACATTAGTGGTTTCTTCAGAGACATCCCCTTCTCCTCTTATTTCCTGGGATTTCTCACTTTCTGTTCCTTTGGAAGGCTATTCCTCTTTCAGCACTTGCTTATAAGACCCTTCGAGCCTCTAGTTTTATGCCACACAGATTCTCTGTTGGGGTCCCATTGCCTTGCACATTTATGCTTCTTGGTCACAGGTCCAGCATCAACTCAGTGCCCTCAGGGACTCCAGGGGACACAGGTCCAGCTCTCTGAATGATTTCCTTGAAGCTTTTCTCACCAGGCTTAAAGAGAAGGGACTCATGCCCACCCCTCCTCCATGGGGAAGATTCAGACTTTATAGCACACTAACAGTTCTCGCCAAAGAAATTCTGCCAATAATCTCCCACTCCTTTTTTGGAGCTGGATGGTCATCTGACAGCTGCAAACCCTGTTCTCAGTTCTCCTTCATATATCCTGCTTGGGTGACCTAGTACCCTAGTCTGTTTGGGGAGCAATTGCATCCACTGTCTTGGAGCCACAGTATAAACCGAGGCAAAAGAGACTCGTTTTAAGGTCTTGCTTCTCGTGAATGCAGGAGAGTAACTGACAAGTCACCAGTGGAGTGCAGAGTGGCAGCGTGGGTGGAGATAAGATTTTTCACTCTGCAAAAGCAATTCTCCAGGAGAGAACTGATTCTCCCCTTTGGAATCCTTTTCCCAGATTCCTAGTCATTGGATTCCTTCAGGAGGAGTGAGAACAGAGCTACATGAAGTTACAACTTAAGGGCCCATATTAGATAATGTAGAAGGCCATATTATTGTTTGCTAGTAGAAGATTTGTTAAGATCTGAGCTTCGGGGGCTCAGAGTAAGAACCATGATGAAAGCTGAGTCCTGAGTTGGGAAAGACAAGCACTCTGTTGGCTGCCATGAAGAGAAAACTTACAGTCTGCAGAGTTTACATATAGGATACCAGAAAATTGATCCCACATGAAGCAAAAATTCAGGGCCAGCACCTGGGAAAACTGTAAAGGAAGTCAGTTCTAAGAGTGCACCCATCAGCCTTTCTGAGGTCAACCCTCATTCCCTTGCAATCAGGAAACTCTTCCATTTAGGAAAGTATCTTCCAAGAAGACAGGTGATAGCCCTAAATGTTCCACTCCATCCAAGGCACTCCATTGACAAAGAAAGTGTCCCAGAACCAAAGCAGTCACAGGCATTGATGGAATTTAAGCAAAGTCAAGACATGGTCACATTTACATTTTCAAATGATTATTCTGGTTCCAGTGTGGTAGAATTGGGGAATTATCAAGAGATAGAGAAAGGGACTTCATAATTCTGACCACATGTAAGTCAGTTTTATATGTTTTGGGAGCAAAATATAAGTATCATTATGTAATGACCAAAATGTAAATATCATTATGTTTACAAAGTAACTATAAAACAAGACAAAGCCATGGGATACTTGAATTTTAAATCATTCAGATGACATTTACAAAAGCAGATATGATGTCTGGTTTGTCTTTGAACCTTTAGTACCTAGTACAGTGCCTGACCCACAGTAGCTACCGAAGGATGTTTGTGAAACTGAATTGAATTGAACACATGGTGTGATCCGTATGCCACAAAAAAGTGAAATCTCAAGGTGGGATTTCTTAAAATGTTGCTCCGATAAATTGCTATGTTTGCTCTTTTCTGACAGTGAGAGCTATTGTTTATATAGTTTCCCCCTTTGCCTTAGCTGCCAGGGAGCTTAGTGCCAACTAATTATTTTAGCCCTCAAGTTCAGTACATTTGCTTCCTTCTCTCTTTGAAGGGTCTCAGTAGTTCTTTCTATCTTATTAACTTTATAATGTTGCTTTATATAATCTTAGAAAGAAGGCAGGACACAAATTAAGTCATATGCCTGTGTTCTTTGCTCTAGAATGGGGGTGAACATCAAAGTCTGATTGGTGGTCAATTCCTGGAATTGAGGAGGCCACTTTAGGACAAAGGCAGGGCAACAGAAAACAAAGGTGGTTTTATTTCTGGGAGACCTATCTGGTGCTCTGCTGGAAATCTGTCCCTTCTGACCTCAACTCTGGGGCATCCTGAGATACTAATAAATGTTTTTCCTCTTAGGGAAACTCAAAGGCAGAAGAACCACAGGAAGACAAATAGAACATGGGCTAACTAAGGCACAGCAGCCAGTGTGAATGCTGGCTGCCCTAGGATAGAAGAGAGGTGGGGGGAGGGAAGCAAGGGGACAAATAACAAGAGGAGTAGCAGCAGAGTGGCATTAGCCTTTGAAGGGATGGGAGGCGACAAAACAGAAAAGAAGTAAGGGAGAAGGAGAAGGTGGGGGAGGGGTGTGTGTGAATGACCATTTATCCAGTACTATTAATTCCTGGAATAAATGCCTCCTTTGTGCTAGGAACTAAGGCTATGATGATAAACAAGAGAGAAAAAATTCCTGCTCTCATGCAGCTTACATTCTAGCTGGGGGAGGGGGGAAGCTTTTAACAAGTTGTTACAGATTAGAGACCTAATCTAACTCAGTGAGTTGAAAGAGAGATGAATAGGTAAGACCAAAGGATGAAGAGGAACTGGGTGGAGGCAGAGTGGGAGAACACACTCCACAGAGTACAGCAGGTACTCAGCAGTGAGAGAGGACCAGCGGGAGGCGTGGAGGAGGAAGGAACTGCCCGGGGCCTGGAGGTCAGGGTGAGGATGTCTAACCATACACTAAAACCAACTTGCTTTCCCACCAACAGTGTAAGAGGGTTCCCCTTTCTCCACAACCTCTCCAACATTTGTTTCTTGCCTTGTCAATTTTGGCCATTCTAACTGGTGTAAGGTGCTATCTCAATGTGGTTTTGATTTGAATTTCCCTGATGGCTAATGATGATGAACATTTTTTCATGTGTCTCTTAGCCATTTGTATGTCTTCTTTGGAGAAGTGTCTGTTCATGTCTTCTGCCCATTTTTTGACTTGATTATTTATTTTTGGGGTGTTGAGTTTGAGAAGTTCTTTATAGATCTTGGATACCAGCCCTTTATCTGTAGTGTCATTTGCAAATATCTTCTCCCATTCTGTGGGTTGTCTCTTTGTTTTGTTGACTGTTTCCTTTGCTGTGCAGAAGCTTTTTATCTTGATGAAGTCCCAAAAGTTCATTTTTGCTTTTGTTTCACTAGCCTTTGGAGATGTATCTTGAAAGAAGTTTGCTGTGGCTGATGTCAAAGAGGTTACTGCCTATGTTCTCCTCTAGGATTTTGATGGATTCCTGTCTCACATTGAGGTCTTTCACCCATTTTGAGTTTATCTTTGTGTATGGTGTTAGGGAATGGTCGAGTTTCATTCTTCTGTGTATAGCTGTCCAATTTTCCCAGCACCACTTATTGAAGAGACTTTTTTCCACTGCATATTTTTTCCTGCTTTGTCAAAGATTATTTGACCATAGAGTTGAGGGTCCATATCTGGACTCTCTATTCTGTTCCATTGGTCTATATGTCTGTTTTTGTGCCAGTACCATGCTGTCTTGGTGATCACTGCTTTGTAATAAAGACTGGAGGAGATTATGCTGAGTGAAATAAGTCAAGCAGAGAAAGTCAATTATCATATGGTTTCACTTATTTGCGGAACATAAGGAATAGCATGGAGGACACGAGGAGAAGGAAGGGAAAACTGAAGGGGTTGAAATCTGAGGAAGAGACAAACCATGAGAGACTATGGACTCTGAGAAACAAACTGAGGGTTTTAGAGGGGAGGGAGGTGAGGGGATGGGTTAGCCCGGTGATGGGTATTAAAGAGGGCACGTACTGCATGGAGCACTGGGTGTTGTACGAAAACAATGGATCGTGGATCACTACAGCAAAAACTAATGATGTATTGTATGGTGACTAACATAACATAATAAAATAAAATTTTTTAAAAATAAAAATAAAAATAAAAGCAATGGGAGGTCATCAAAGGGTTTGAGGAAAGTAATGACCTGGTCAAATTTCCGACATCAAAGGATCACTCCAGCCCTGATGTGGAGGATGAACTGAAGTGGGTGTGCACGGAGGCAGGGAGAAGGGAGCTTATCACGCTTATCTAGCTTAGTGGATCAGAGGAGGGTGGTGGCCATGGGGAAGGGAGTAGTCAGATTCAAGGTAGACTGGATAAGGATAGGTTACTTGTTGCCTGTGGGAGAGGGGGGGTGTAGGAGAGGGAGAGGCCAGAATGAGTCTCTGGGTGAAGGGTGAGGTCATTTTCTTAGAAAGGGAAATCTGGAAGAGAAAGAGGTTAGAGTGAAGAGACAGGGATAGGTCATGAGTTCTGTTTCATATAAGCTGAGTTTGAGGATCCTGTGAAACAGTCAAGTGGACACAGAATATAAAATTGGATGTACGGGGGTGCCTGGCTCAGTCGGTTAAGTGATTTCAGCTCAAGTCATGATCTCAGGGTTGTGAGATCAAGCCCTGCATTGGGATTCCCTCTCTCCCTCTCCCTCTGCCCCACCCTCATCTTCCACTCTTGCTCCCGCTCTCTCTCAAAAAAATAGAAAAAAAAATGGATGTATGAGTTTGATCTCAAAGGAGATTCTGGGCTTGAGACACAGTAGTTTGGGGAGTTGTTGGGCCATAAAAAATAAATGAAAAAATTAGGATTGATTAAATTCACTTAGGGAGTGTCCTTGAAAAGGATCTAGAACAAAACCCTGAGAGTCTCTGCCTTTAGTGGTCAGGGAAAGGTGGTAAAGGATACTGAAAAGTAGTTACCAGAAAGTTTTCAGTTGGTGTTTGGTTGGGAAAACAGGCATGACTTTAGATATGTAGGAAGGTATCGATACAGGAAGTTAGGTGCTCAAAACCTCTCAGAACTTAGAGAAAGCAGAATGGAAACACTGTTCTCAGGTTTACTGCTGTCAGAAAATTAGGAAGTTGAAAGAAATAACAAAAATTCTTGAGGTGATGCCATCTACCTGCTGCATGGAGATGCTGATTTGCAAGAGAATGTCAGAGGCGGCTACAAAACTCCAAGGTGCCTTCCATTGTTGGAGGAAAAATAACTTCTGTTTCTCCCTGCCTTCCAAATCTCATGCAAACAGCTCTCTTTGGTAGGACCTACGGCAGAACCCTGTTGGCAAGGAATGCTGGAAATTGAGTTGCCCAGACTTAGAGTCCCTTGTAATACAGGGAGAGCATAAAATGGAGTGGGGTTGGATGCTGAATGCCAAACAAAAATCAGAACAAGGGCAACAACAGTAGCAGGGGCACCAACAAAAATAACAATAATAGTAACAGTATCCAGCCTAGGTAGGAAAGTATAGTGTCTCCAAAGCTCCGGAAAGAGTGTTTCAAAGAGTGGACTTTGCTCCTCTGGCCTTTCCAAATGTTTCCTAAGTATCCAGTCTCCTGCCTTAAACTCCTTACTCTTTGAAATACCCAGGGTGATTTCTATTTTCCTGACAAAAACTCCCTCTCTGACAACTGCATCTCCTTTGCTGTTCACCCTTCTTTACACACAACATGGTCATTCCTGTTTCGCAGAAGAAGAAAGGAAGGAGGGGAGCAATGAAACAATTTGCCTAGGATTAGAAAGCTAGTCCTAGCAAAGTTAACATTTTAATCCAGACTAATCTCCATCTAAATACCAAGCTTTTTCTATCACAGGAATCTTTTGTACACAGAGTGTGGAAAACAAAGACTATGAGAGAGAGAAAGAGGTGGGGGAAGAGGGAGGGAGTGAAGAAAGGGAGGAGGGGGAAGGGGGAGGGAAGGAGGGCGGAGGAGGGAGGGGTATAAAAGAAAAGCAAAAGACACAACTGCATCAGGAAATGAGAAAGTAAGGAAGAAGGAAAGATAGCAGTCCTTTCTGATCTCAACCCATCCCAAAGTTGCTTCTTGTTTTCGTTCTCCTTCATCAGCACCAGGATCACCCTGCATTCCCATTCCAAGCTTTCTCCTCCACCCTCAACCCCGCCCCCCCAAACTCCACCCTCCTTTCCCTATTGCCCTCACTTCAGTTCAGGTCTTCATTTCTTGTCTGAATGACTGCCACTTCTTGCCTTTCCAGCCTTGCCCCTATCCAATTCATCCTTCACATCGCTGCCAGAGTCATCTCCCAAAGCAGAAAATTGACCTCATCTATTATCGTCCAAAAGGGCCTCATCATCTTTTGTAAGAAGTTAAAATTTCTTGGCATGGCCTGGTCTTGTCCCAGCTGGCCTTTCCATCTTCATGGCATCCATTCCCTTGCCTGTGTCCCATGGGCCACCTACACCAGTTTACTCACTGTTCATGCCCAAGTCATGATTCCTTTGACTCCAAACATCTGCTGAGGCTGTTCTCTCTGCCTGGAATGTCCTTCCCTTCCCTTGCCAGTCTGACTCACTCCCGTTTCCTTCAGTGCTTTGCTCAGGAAGCTTTTGCTGACTTCTGGAGCTGTGCTAAGTGTCTCTCTTCTCTCCACTGGCACCTTTTCCTAACCTCTACTAGAACACTCACCACACTCCGTGGTAACTACTGGGTAGTTTTTCTGTTTTTCCACAAACTGTGAGCTCTTTAAGGCAAGGAATCCTCTGTTTCCAACAATAGGTATTTTCTATCTCTTTGATATTTCAATAGTGGCTGACTGGGTGGATGAATGAATGAAGCTGTCTATAAGGACTGTGCAAGATGGAGAGAGTATCTGTTGCCACAGTAACCCATTGAGGTGAATAAAATTGTCTTCATGAGATGATGGTCAATTCAGTGAATGAAATCAATGAGGATAACATGGCTTATAAAGAGAAGTTGACCAAAGGCCAAGAGGCCAAAGAATTGGACTGAAACACAGACTTATTACTCTTGGCCATCAATCAGCTGCCAGCTCCCAAGTAAGGAGGAATTGGTGAAAGCTCAGCTTACATTCTTGCTCTCTGTTCATGGTAACATAAGAATATAATGAGCTACATATGTTTGTTTTGATTGCTCAGTAAATCTGTTTATGATTTTGTCCATGTTGTATAAATTGAATTATTGTGAAGTAATCCAATTTGTCAAAATTCTGAAGTTTAAATCCCTAACTAGGTAACGAAATTAGAAACCACTGACTCCAGATGCATCCTATCAACCATCTAGTGGGGACATCATAGGCAAGAATAGACCGTTCTAAAGGCAGCCCCTTGTCTCACTACCTAGTGGTTAGAGAAGCAGGTAGGGAGGAAGTAACATTTGTATCTGAATAATAATAGCAGTATTTATTGAGGACTTTCTAGATGCCAGTGGGCTAAATCCTTTCTATTCATTATCTCACTAAAGCTTCATACCGATTCTATGGGATCTGTGTTACTATGCCACTTTACTGAGGGGGGTAAGAGAGGCTTTGAAGGGTTAAGCTCATTTCCTAAAGTTGGGGAGACGTAAGCAGCAGAGCTATGATTCCAGTCTTTCTGACTCCTAGGGCTGTGCTTTCCACCACTGAGTGGCTGCACTTGGCCGCCTCTCTGAAATGACTCAGTGAGGGGTCTCGATAATGGGCAGCAGAGCTGTTTGGCTAAGAGAAAAAGAAAGCATGATACCATGACTTACCGAAGTGTCATTGACTACTACCACGGTAGAGTCACCTAATGAGAACAGGATTTTGTTTGGCCTGGCAAACTGAAATTCATTGTTTACCATTCAGTTCAAATGCACCCCCTCCACCGTGGGTGGGGCCTTCCTCAGTCCTCTCACCTAAAGCCGACCGCTCCCTCCTCTGTCCATACTTCTACATATCTCTAGAAGGAGGCTTTTTTTTTTTTTTAATCTTCTATTGTTAATCATCTGTGTGCCTGCTCCTTAATGAAACTGTAAGCTTCTGGAAGAATGGAATGATGCCTCATTCACCTCCCATCCCCAGCTTCTGTCATGGTGCCCAGTACATGCAAAACAAGCAAATGCTTGTAGAATGATTAAATGAGTGAGTTATATAAACAATGAAGGCTGTAGCACCATCTGAGATAAGGGGGAAAAAATGAGAATGAGCATCTGCCAAGTTGTGCACACAGGATGTGACCTCAACTTCCTCTGCTTGAAAAGTAATGCTCATATTTTGAGTTGTTGCAGGAACAAAGGAAAGAGAATGGAAGAGACATCATTGGAAGGCAGAAGCAGGAGTTTTCCTGTTCCTGGGGCTCTCCGTGGGGGGGCTGGTGGCCTGGCTGGGATTAGATTAGCACCTTCCACCTCTGGGACACTGTTGCTACACAGAGGGGCTTGTAGTCACCTTCTAGTTACAAAACACAACAGAGAGATTCTGGTAACAGGCCTCTAAGCAAAACAACACACACATACTAACTCATAAAATCCAAAACAAACTTAGCACAACTCGAATTGCAAGCTAATTCATTATTTCCATGTTGGCTTGCTCTGTCTGTAAATACCTCACAGGCAGATGACGTAGCAGGCTTGGAGTCGACTATCTTTTCAAAGCCACACATCATGCCAATCTGGAAAGCCTGTAGTCACCCAAAATGACAAAAACTCTTAAATTAGTCAAGACCTAATTTTAAAAGACAAGGAGAGGCCTTCTGGACCCCATGCCTCATGGGTGTGTACTAGAAAAGCCCTTCTGTCACAGGACTTGGCACAGAGACTTGCACTTAAACTGTTTAATGTTACAACTACAGTTTTCAGTCCCATAGACTAAACTCTGGAGAGGAAAATGAATGCTCAGTACCTGCTGTCAGCTCTGGCACTTGGAGCTGGAAATGAGCCTCCTTCCCATGAGAAGTGGAAATAAAAACAAACCATTCAGACAGTTGTGGCCTTTATGTGGACTTATGAGCATAATCTCCCTCCCTCTCTCTCTCTCTCTCTCTCTCTCTCTCTCACACACACACACACACACACACACACTCCACGTCATGATCCCTAAGTGGAACAGGTTCTTATTAAGGAAAAGTAGTCTTGAACATCTGATCAAAGCAGAGAAGGAGACCATCCCAGTCTCTAGGACTTTGCCATACCCAACATCATGTTTATTTCATGTGCTTTGACCAGCACTCATTTTGATCCAGCAAAAAGTACAAATATACACAATGCCATGAGAGCACTCTTTGTGAAGTCCTTTCCTTCCAGTTGAAGAGGAAATAGGGCCAAGTTTTTTCTCAAATAAGTGAAATCATCTAGTTATTACTGCATGAAACTGTTCAGTCTTTTAAGGTCTTTGCTGTGCGGATCAATAAAAAATATAATTTTCTCTGTAAAGGCTAGTGCCTGGCACAGAGCAAACATTCCATAAATGTTCATGAATGACTGAATAAACAAACAGATGAGAGGGAATAGTCAACTATAAAGATAAAGATGACAGATTTCATTAAAATGCAGTAATGTTATTATGGTCTTTTATCAGCTGGAACGCAGACAAGGGAGCCATCTAAACAGGATCATAATTACAGACCTGCCACAAATTTTCTAGGTTTTATGGAAAATGTTATTTGGCTCTACCAAGACTTTCTCTAATGTGGGCAAAGTATTTATCTCTCTTTTCCTCACAAGGGTGTCATAATCCATCATGTAAGTTGGTGTGTTTTTTATTTCAATCTGTAGCTTAAAACTGCCACAAGCTAAAAATTCAGCTCACAGGTAACAGCAATCCTAGTGGGGCCCTTTATATATTGGACACCAGTTCAAAAAGCCCACTGTGGATTCTGTCTCCATAGGTCTCCAGGACCTCCTGGGACTCAATAAGAAAATCCAGCTCAGTTCAGAGCCCCAGGACTCTCCCTGAAAGTCCGAATAGTCTCAGAAATGACCTATCCTTGGGCCAGGGAGGCCAACCCTTCCTAATGTACCATTGCAAGGGCAATTCTAAGGCACACTCTAGATGAGAGCTCTGCCAAATTTAATGAGCATCATCTGGGATTATCAGGGAATCTAGTTACAATGCAGATTTGGATTTCAGAGGTCTAGGATAGGGCCTGAAATTTCCCTTTCCTAATAAACTCCCAGGCAATGGTGATGCCCCTGGTCCACGGATGGGCCAGCCCATGGTAACAAGAATCAGGAGTTTCTTGCAGCCACAAGAGTGCCTCCTAACTGTGCCCCAAGAGAGCAGTCACAGAGGTGGTGTGTGGGCTCAGATCAGAGAGAGTACCGGCCACAGGTTCCTGCCTCAGTACCAGCCCTTTGCAGCGCCGTCTCTGGAGTCAAACAGACGTGAACAGAAATCCTGATGTTGCCACACTCAGGAGCTTTGTGACTTTGGGCCAGTCGTCCTTTGGGGCTTCAGTCTCTCCATCTGTGAAATGGGGATGATAATACTTACTTCTGAGAACTGCTGTGAAAACTAGTAGTCAAACAGACTTAAATGTGAAATCCACCTCTCCCCTTCACACCTGCTGATAGCGAGATTTTAGGGAAATCACCCAACCTCACCAAACCTCAGTTTTTTCATCTGAAAAAAGAAAGATATTAACGCCTAACTTGCGAGGTTGTTTTGAAGATTCTGTGAAATAAGGCAGTATCTCAGACATGGGCCCCATTCCTCAGGTTCACATTTATTTTTTAAAGTTATTGAATATAGAAGTCCAGAAGAAATAAGTCATAAAGCTAAACTATTCAGAGAAAGTTCCGGAGAAAGCAGAATTTTATCTGAGTCTGAAAAGAATATAAGGACGGGACGCCTGGGTGGCTCAGTCCATCAAGCGGCTGCCTTTGACCCGTGTCATGATCCCAGGGTCCTGGGATCGAGTCCCACATCGGGCTCCTTGCTCAGCAGGGAGCCTGCTTCTCCCTCTCTCCCTCTGCTTGTGCTCTCTCTGTCAAATAAATAAAATCTTCAAAAAAAAAAAATATAAGGACCTACAGGGTGGGCGAGAACATTGCCATTTTATAAGCAAGTCAGAGCACAGAATGTAATTCTCACCCTCTTCCCCTGACTAATTCTTACTCTCCCCTTAGGCCTCAGTTTAGATACCACAGTCTCAGGGAAAGCCTTCCTCCACAGGCCAAGCTAGCCCCTCTACTGTACATTATTACAATATCCGGTCCCTGCCACCATAATTAGGTAATCGGCCTCCCACACTAGTCACTAAGGTCCGTAATGTTGGGACTGTGTCTGCTTTGCTCACAGTTGTATCCCTTGACCTAATACAGTGTCAAAGTATATATTGGCCATTCTGTTCATATTGTTTGCATAATTTCATGACATTCGATTCAGGACTCAAATGGTCAGGTTTCAAAATGTATTTGAAGTGAGATGTAACTTCCTTCTAAAAATCATACACTAGATGTCAGAATTCCCACTCAACAACAGGAATTACAGAGGGCCAACAGCTCTTTAGAGCTCACAGGAAATAGAAGACCCCGGGCATGAGGAAGTCACAGGCTCACTCTCAGGCTATCGGCATGATTACTGCATCAGCCTCAGTGGGATGAGCATTATTACTGAGGTGTATAGGAGGGATTACTGGAGCACAGATAAAGCAGCAATTTCTTCGTCAGGGAAGGAGTGGGAAGGAAAGCAGGCAGAGCTGCGGAGAAGAGGACAGGTGAGCTGATCGTGAAGAATGAGCAGGAATTAGCTTAGTGAACATCTAACTGGAAGAACATGGATTTCATCCTCGGCAGGATGCGTCAGGAGCACAAATTCTGAAGCGCAACCCTGCCACTTGCTATCTGCGGAATCAGGCAAGTTCCTTACCCTCTTTGGGCCTCAGTTTCCTCATCTGAAAAGGGGATAATAATAGAATGCACTTCACTGGATCTTTCACGTGGGTTCAATAAATTAATATATGTCAAGTGCTTAGGGCAGTGCCTGGCTCTTAGGGAGGGTCATAGAAAAGTGAGTTGCTGCTGCCGCCATTGTTGTTATGGTTCTATGTAGTTGTAGCCAAAAATTATTTTCACCTGCGAATCAAAGTTTGGCTTTATACCCGTAATGGGTTCAAGTCCATTGTGTGTCTGGGCACAGCAATTGGAAACGACCCCATCCAAAGAGAGGGGAGGACACACAGAGGCCATCAGAGGCAGGCAGGTGAGATATGAGTGGACTGGAGTAATCCAGATGGACCGTGGTGTCTTCTCACACACTGCAAACAGAGCAATCGCCTGGGCCAGGGCATCAGGGTGTTACACTGGAGAGAGCTGGGTTAGTGCCACTTAGGAGAAGAGAGGCCCGAGACCTGTCCTGTGTATTTAAGTGCAAGTGCCAATCAAGAGAGGAGTCCTGCTAAGAATGGCTTCTTCTAATGGCTATTTTTTCCCTCACAATCTTGAAGGCAGGAAGATGGCTTAACACATCAAAGAAGCATCATTCATTCTGTATGTGTTGCTCTGAAGTAATCTTCTCTATCAATATTTCATGACACAGACTCCCCAGAATGAGCAAGCAGACTGAAGGTCAAGAGAGGGTTATTTACCACAGACGCTGGAAGGCTCGACTAAAACCCACTGATGTCACATTCAGAGGCTGTCTACAATTGAGACAAAGGATACTACATCCTAGAGCAGAGGTTGAAGCAAAGAATTCTAAAGACATCTATTTTAGAAACAAACAAAAAGCTCTGCCATGTCTTACATTTATTACATGATCCAGTTCCTCACTCCAAATGGTGGTGTTCCTCTTATTACTCAGCTCTTGGTTTTTCTTATCTCTGCTCAATTAATTGTCAGATGATTCTTAGTCATAAGACGATTTTGTCACACGATAAGATGGTCTGTGATTGCTGCACACTTCCTCCTTCCGGCCCAGAATTTCGCCAATGAGACAAAATAATTTTGGTGAAAATCTCAGAATTTATGACAACTTCAATCTCAGCTACAGTTCTGTTTTCTGAGTCTTTTCTGGAATAAAAACAGGAGAAGGTCCACTAGATAAACTGAAGGATGGTCAGTTATCCATTGCAGCCTTTCCCAAGACATCATCATGAACTTCCAAGAGCAAGGAGCCATGTCCAATTAAATGCTTCCTTTGCATAAGCATTTAACACCGTGCCTCATGCATTCTTCTATTTTTTATATTATTTGATGATGAGTGCAATCCTTGGTTCAGAATTTTTTTAGAAAACCTTTATCGAATCTCAAATACCTGAATAAATACCTCTTGTTTTAATTTTGCTTTGTTAATAAATTAGGTCCTCTCCAGGCAAAGAAGCCTTCCCCAAAGCAATAGTTCTCAAATGTGATTCTGGACTTAGCAGCATCAGTATCACCTGGGAACTTCTTAGATATGCAAATTCTCCAACCCTACCCAGCCCTACTGAATCAGAAATTCTGGGGGTAGGTTCCAGTAATCCATCTTCTAACAAGCCCTCTGGATACATACCAATATTTGAGAACCACCACACTACAAGTATAAAAATTAATTTTCAAACAAGTTATACTGAGTCCCAAAGGGTTAATATCAATATGCCCATCTTGTTGAATCTTCCTCTACACATCAAACTATCAGCTTAAAATCCTCTGGACAACCAGACCCTTTTCTGGTGCAATATGATCACATAGCTCTTCTTAATCAGCCAGAGCTACCCGACCATGGTACATCCCCTGGTACCTACATGATAAAACACAAATTGCTTAGCTTGACCTACAAAGATCTTTACAAGTCTCCCCTTCCTACCCTATCCAGCCTTACCTCCCTACCACATACAGCATGCTTCAGACCACTGTGCGCATTCTTCACTCCATGTGATACATGCTCTAGAACTTCTCCCTAGAACACTCTTCCCCTCTCCTCTGCTTGGCAGACCTCTCTCCTCCTCGAAGACAAAGCTCTAATATCACCCCCTTCTCAACTCCCCCAAGTAAAATTAGATGCTGTGTCCTTAGTGTTTCCATACCTTCTTGTTCATATATCTCTATGGGTCATCTATTAAATAATTTTGTAACTTATCTTCCCATGGTCATGTCCCCTGGGATAAACAATAAGCAACTTAAGAACAAAGGCTACATCTTCTTGGTCTTTGTAGTCCCAGAGCTGAGTTCAGGGCCTGACTCTATCAGATGTTCAACATGCTGGTTGAATAAGTGCTTGATGCCATAGTCAGAGGAAGAAAATCCATTTACATATTCTATACTAAGACAAATACAACCAAGGTCAAGAAAAGAGCTCATATCATTAAATTCTTATTACCCGGGGCTGAAAGCCTGTGTGAATAGAGATCTAACAGTAGGAAAGCAAGTGCTTCCAAATCAGAAAACATGGGTTTCGATTCTATCTCTTGCAGTAGTTCAACCTTGAGCAAACGAATCCCTGAGTCTCAGTTTCCTCTTATGTAGAATGGGGTGGATGGTACTTGCCCTGTTTACCTTCCTGGTTGTTGTGATGACATGAGCTATTGTATGTCGTGAAAGATACCATTAATGTATCAAGTTCTATCCATATGTAGTTTGATCTTATTATTAAACATCACATTAACTGAAACATTAAAGTATGAAGACTTCAATGCATTCACTAAACATGAGGTGCTGTGCTAAGAGGAAGAAGGAAAGGAAAAAAGTTCACCAGTTGAAAAACACTCCTTTGAACTTAGCCTAGCAGAGATGTCTCAACCCAGGAAAACTTCCTGCGAATATTTGCTCTACAGAGTAATAATGGGTTTTGTTGTTGCTTTTTTTTTTTTTTTCTACCAATCTCCATGCTCCCACCCTTCAAATATCCTCCAACTTCTCATTTCTGAAGGCGAAAGCAACAAGAGTAGCTTTTTTTTTTTTTAAAGATTTTATTTATTTATTTGACAGAGAGAGACAGCCAGAGAGAGAACACAAGCAGGGTAAGTGGGAGAGAGAGAAGAAGGCTTCCCGCTGAGCAGGGAGCCCGATGCAGGGCTCGATCCTAGGACCCTGGGATCATGACCTGAGCCGAAGGCAGACGCTTAACGACTGAGCCACCCAGGCGCCCCGACAAGAGTAGCTTCTACTTGTGGTATCCCCCACCTCGCTTCCATATTTTCTCTATTCCCATTTTCCGCCTCTGGAAAGCAGGGGCAGTCTGCTAATGAGATTTATCGTCCTTCTCCCACGAGCCTCATGTTATACCTTATGCAAAGCTTCAGACTGCCTACAGTCAGGTTATCGGGCTGTTTTCAACTCCATGCTTTCAGGCTGATATAAGGCATCTGGTGGTACCGGGCAGGGCCTTGAACTCCCAGCCTGCTTGCCAAGTACAGCTAATGCTCAAGTCAAGAGTAAAGGAATTTGAAATGGAGTCTAGCTTTGGAAATTCTGTTTTGGGATGTTAGCAGTTTATAAAATTTAGTCATGTTTTAAATTAAGTTTACTGCTTTTTTTGGTGCTAGTCTATAATCTCCTTTCATTGGCAATATGTTCAGCCTGTTTTGATAGCCCTATTCATACTCTATTAATCATATGCTGTGATGACTTTCCTACCTCTCAATGTTTAAGATTCTTGGAGGAAAGTCTGTCTCCCCAAACACTTCGGTGCTACATTGTAAGCCATTTTTGATATGAGAGAGTTGTAAGATCAAATATGGGCTTAACTGTGCTGATAATGAACACAGATGTGGGCCAGGCAGGCTTGACCTCTTGCAATAAGGATGGTGAGCAAACAGCCTAAGCAAAATTGAGAGGAAATGAAGCAAAAAGAGGAAACAAAAAGGTGAGAAAATAGAAGGGTGGGGGGCAGGCAGGCAATTCATGAGGCCACCACAAAAGAAATGTGTTAAGTGACCAAAGCAAGACCTCTAGAAAGGGTTCATGGGCATAGATAGAGAACACACAGGGCTCTTCTTAAAGTAAGAAAGAGGTACGTGCTGACGAAAGAGAACAACTTGTTCTGAGAGATTTCTTGACTGAGGAAGAGTCCAGGAAATTTGCTAAAGTTTAAATAGCTATGAGACCAGTTTCAACGTGGAATCAAACAGCAGACCCAAGGTCCCTACAAATTTTATGCTTCTTCCTTGACAAGAATGGATTAAAATAACTTAGAGTAGGGATAGGAATAGGGAGAAATTGCAGTCTTGAAGAGCCAATTAGCCTACTAACTTATGCTACCTAAAATAAATAATGTAAGCTACTGTAATTATATCCCCATATGTAGTTTCTTCCATGAATTCTCTCCCACCTGCTATTGTTTTTATCCTCTAATAGGCTGATGATGGATCTGTTCTGCCACAGAGGACACTAGAGAGGAGGGGATCTCTAACACAAGCGAGGGGAAGCCCCCCTTTCCATTGGATGATGATGGCAAAGATATACATAAATACAGTTTGTCAACTAGTGTCCCCCTAATAAATACACAAGGTTTATTCAATTCCCTGTTCCACTAATTGGGAAATTTCCATGGCCTCCCAACATTTCTGAATTGCTAGGACCAAGGAAGTTGAAGCTCTTGTCGTCACTTCCAGCTCTGAGCTCCCACTGGCCCTGAAATGTTCATTTCAAGGATCATCATAGATCATCTCACCTGTGTGGTCCCAATTCCTCCTCATACTGACCCAGATATTGAATTCAACCCCTTTGCTTAATTTTCATCACCCCCAATCAACAAACCAACAAAATAAATAAAACCATCAGAGAGGTATTGGTGAGTATAGAAGACTTGGTCAAAGATGGGGGCAATGGCAGGACATACATGACAGGCAACTTAAAATTCCTGGATTGATATCTCTATTCCTAGGAGTCTCTTCACCCCTTCTCAGAATGGACTGCTTTACCCTCATCTCTCTTCTCTCTCAGTCCCATAATCCAAAAATTCTTTTCATTTATAATGCAGAGAAGGTCAATTATCTTTTTTTACTCTGGTTCTTACCAATCCACTTTATTATGGGCTCATCTTCCACTACAAGAAGCAAGGTGTTGCCTTGTTATATGGAGGCTTAGATCTCATACATAAGCTATTCTATATTCCCAACAAAAATGTCATTTTAAAGTTAATTGAAGAACTATTTGTTTAATGCCTCCTGTGTGCCACAAGTTTAAATGCATAAAGCTGTTCATACGACATCTCTAACAATGCCAAACTAGAGAAACTTCAATTCCAACCAGAAGGGAATGGGTAAATTCACTATGATTCAGTCACTCAATGAAGTAGTATATTCAGTAGGCATCACAAAATATAAATCTCATTTCAACCCGTATATGCAAGAAGCTGTAGTCATCATTTATTTAACCTCTAATTCCTCTGGTTTTACTCCACTGATTAGTGGGGGGGGGGGGAGATTAATTCACTGTCTGATGTGATTTAAAGTTTAGGCTGCATTGATAGTTTAGGTGGTATTCAGCCTCCTTGGTTAAAAGGTTAAATCTCTCACATAGTTCTGCTTCCCTTGCTTCTCTCATTAAGATGGCATCTGACTATATGGGGGCATCCTATCTGTGCTTTTGGCAGCAAAAATGAAAAGGTGTCCTCAAGCACAGTGTTGCTTCCTCCTCTGGTCTCTGGAGCAGATCCAAGGCTGCTCTGTGGCTTGCCAACACTCACTGATGGAGACTGCTGCTAGTTTAGCTCAACCTCATCTCTTGGCTTTGCCAAGGCCCTATGTGCACCTTGGCTGATTAGGCCTTGCCTTGGCTTCTGATGGCTGAACACCCCTAAGCAGCTGTCACAGACCCCATCTAGCCCCTGGCCTACAGTCCACCCCCAGGCATTGCTGCTGGGTTACCTTGTTCCACCACAACAATCCACACAGGCTCACTGGCTTTCAACTCAGTATGGATACCTCTGGGAATAGAGGGGTGTTCCAGAAAGTAGCAACTGGACCCTTTTCTGGGTGCAATATGACCACGCAGCTCTTCTTCTTAATCACCCAGAGCAACCGTATCACGCACAGAAGTCTCCTCCTAAAATCTTAAAGATAAGTGACAGGAGGTGGGAGGTGGGGGACAGGGTAGGTTTCCTGGAGCTTCTTTGCTCCCTCCAGTTATAAAATGCACAGTAAACTGAGACCCACACTTAATTCTTTCACTTTCTTCCCTTCCCCTCTCCTCTCTCTCCCTTACCTGCATCTGGGACGGAAAGAGAGAAAACTTTTACTTTGCTTCCTTTGTCTTAAACATAGCCTGGCATCCACTGGGCAACAAGCTTCATGCTTTGCTGTTGAGGCCCAAAGGAGCATATTCTCTATGCCACAGGAGAACTCTATGGTCTGGGTCATCCAGGCTTGATTGTAACTTTCCAGAAAGGGCTTTGGCCAAAGGAATAGCAAATCCTTTCTCCTGTAGCCTAATCCTATTTGCATGTCAAAGGCTAATATTACCTCAGTCTTGCTCCTGACATCACTCCCACACCGAGCAGGAAGTACCTTGGCCAATGTGAAAAGAAGACAGAAGAGAATGTGAATAATTAAAAATGTATCTCCTTTATAGAGTAACCATTTCAAAATATGCTTATGAAGTTCTTAGCAAACTGAATAAAAATGTATATGTTAGAATGCTATCAGAAAGAAAGCAGGATAAAAACTTATGGGAGAAATGAAATCACAGCTACATTAAAATGTATATAGAGGAAAAGTTGACAGGAAAGATACCAAAATGTTAACGGTGGTAGTCTCTGAGCAACTGGACTATGATTCTTTTTTTTTTTTTAAGATTTTATTTATTTATTTGACAGAGAGAGAGAAAGAGCTCAAGCAGGGGGAGCGGCAGGCAGAGGGAGAGGGAGAAGTAGGCTCCCCGATGAGCAGGGAGCCCGTTGTGGGGCTCGATCCCAGGACTCTGGGATCATGACCTGAGCCGAAGGCAGACGCTTAACCGACTGAGC
>NC_138372.1:83275244-83291548 GCF_054177405.1 Leptonychotes weddellii
AGGAGGGAGATGATAGTGGTGTCACAACGAGACCAGTCCAAGGTTAAATGAATTATGGAACATGGATACAAAGAACTACTACGCAGAGTCTAGTATATACTACAGCATACTGTATACTATACACTATAATGTACTATATTATACACTATTATACTATATAGTACCTAATGATAGCATAGTCTATCTACACATACAGATATATCAAAAATATATACTATAGATAAATATATAATATACAAAATCTTCTGCAGCTTTACATATACTTAAGCAATGATACAGAAACATTTTCAAAATATGATCTTTAGAAGATTGTGCAGAGCATGCTGCACACACACATGCTTGTTTAGGTATATCTCTTTCTGGAGAAATCCATAAGAAGCTGTTAACAGCGGTTGCCCCTGGGGAGGCTCCCTAGGGAATTAGAGGACCGAAGTGGCAGGCAGGATTGTTTGGTATATTTGAATTATTTAAGATGTGCTTGTATTGCCTATTTTAAAAAACAATAACTTAACCATATTCTTAAAAATCCTACCTGGCCATATGAACCATGCAGTTTGCTCCATCTTTTGGGAACATTTAAAAATAATTTTGACTATCCTATCACTCAATTCTTTTGAAGTTATTTCTATGAAAAGAGTGTCAATTTACATAGAACGCTATATTTAGAGAATGCTGCATATTCATTTAGTCTCCCAATACAAAAAAAAAAAAACCAAAAAACTTTTTAAACTCTTAAATTATCTCTGCATATTTTCATTCACCTTTCTTCTTAGTAAGCCAAAACGTTCTGGGGGCGGGGGGGGGGTCATCTTGAAGGGCTTGAAAAACAGAAACTGAGTAGAAGAGGACTCTGCAGGGCATGAAGTCCAAACCTCACAGTAAGAACCCCCTTAACCTGTGTTCTTCTGCTCTTTATACAAATACCACAGAAGTGTACTCTCTCATGAGACAACTCATCCTGTGTGGAGAGAGCTCAAGTTACCATGAAGGCAGTCATGTATTAGGTTAAAACCTAAGGTTGCCAAGTGAGTTTGTTTCTATACCTGGAATATCCACCCTGACGCCCCGTTTTCAGAAGCCTACCAGTTTTTCTGAATGCATGAGGTTTATCACTGATAATCACATCCCCATTAGACCCCAGGTCCCTGAGGGCAAATCTGTGTCTCCTTCTTCTTTGAAGCTCCTGCAACGAGAGACAGTCGGTGCCTGAATGGGAGCTCCCGAACGTTGCTCTGAAGGTGAGCTCACCACTTCCGGTTGCCTTCGGGTCTCGGAAATGATGTCTCAAGCAAACTGCTCGGCAGTGCCGTGAAGAAGGGAGCCAGGAGGCAGTGGGACCCACCCCAAGCACAAGGACCCAGTGGGTGTGACGGACAGGAACACGGTGAGAGCTTGTGTTCCTGGGGCAGCCCGGCCACTCGCCGCTGCATCTTTAGCAGGCTGGGCACATGGGCCACTTTGCTGCGGGGGCCGGCACACCGCGGGCCGTACTTAATGTTCTTCAGCTGTGCAACAGGACCGTCCGCTGTGACCCTGCTTCATCCTTACTGAATCGTCGTCTGGGGCATTAAGCTGCCTTCGGCTGAACCAGCTGGCAACTGCAACAACACCGCAGGAAAGGACGCGGCCCCCTCTTAGGATGAAGCGCGTTGCACTCAGAACCCGCCCGTCTGTAGCTCTGATCAAGAGCTTCTATAACTTCTGTGAGGCTCACCCCTCCCCCCACTCTTGGGGGCGTGGAACTACACCCACTCACTGGAGGCAATTGCTCTTTGAAGTTGCCTGTGCTGCGCTAAAGCGCCATTAGGATTTTAGGTAAAGTTGGTGAGCCTTTTTCACTTGGCAACGTGAAATGCAGACAGCTCATTGTTTAACGTCAGGGCCAAGTTTTCCTGGGCTGTAAGTATTAACGATCCTGGTTTTACTGCAAACAGTGGCTGCCTGTTTGTGGGGTCAGCCTCCCTCCATGGAGAGACGCGGAACCCTTTGGCAGCCCCGAGGCATCTCGAACGTGTTTTTGCTTGAGAGGGCAACTGCCGCACGCCTCTCTTCATCCTCGCCCTCTTCTGCACGTGCTCTGCTTTGCTGCCGGCACATATTTGTGCCTTCTGGCAGCAGCTACTCAAAGCAGGAGGATTCCAGCAGGTGAGGAATGCATATTATGCAAACCGTGGCAACCAGAAACACCAACATCTCCTGTACCTCCCGGAAAATAAACGGCACAGCTTTTGCCAGAAAGCGTGTGTATTAGAACAGTCTGCATCCTAGGAAGGAGCCATGAGCCTTGATGCAGAGAGGCAGTGTGGTGAAGCGGCTAGTAACACTGGTGCGGGAGCCAGACTGGGTTTGGACCCTGGTCCCAAGACTCACTAATTGTTTTACCTTGAGCAAGTATGGAAACACTCTGCTGCCTCGGTTTCTTCATCTGTAAAATAGGGGAAATATTTCAAAGGGCAGTTACGGAGATTAGATGAGTTAATACAGGTAAAGTGCTTAGAATTGTGCCCGGCACAGAATAAACCCTCCTTACACGTTAGCTTGTCTGAAAGACAATCTTATCTATGCCCAAGTAGTTACTATTGATAAGCCCATGATGCCCAAAGCTCTAACTCCAGAGTGGACCTCTCCTGAGTGGCTAATGGAACTTCTCCTCTTGGCTGTCACCCAGACTCCTCAAACTCAGCATATCCAGCACCAAATTCATGATCGGTCCCCATCCAGTACGAGCTCTCTCTAGTTCCCTCTGCCTCTGAGAACAGTACCACCATTCACCCCAGGTGCAAGCCGAGACCCTGGTTCTCCTTCAGTCTCTGCGCTCACCTAATCCAAGCTATCACCCAGGCTCTGATTTAGGCCATGCCAGTCCCCTCCAGCTGGTCTCCCCTCATCTTCTCTTTCGACCCTCTCCAATCTGTTCTCCATGCAGTAGCCAGAGCAATCTGCTAAATCATAAAGCTATGACACAGACACACATGCACTGCCTAAAATCCTTCATTGTCTCCCCATTGGCTTTTGCCTAAGAACTAAAATCCTGCCAAGGTCTTGCATGGTCTGGCCTCACCTTCCTCCCCAGCCTCATCTTGTACTTTCTTTTTGCTCTTTGGGCTTCTTTCATGGCCTTGGACAACATATGCCATCCTACCCCAGGGCCTTTGTACCTGCTGTTCCCCCAATTACTTTACATTTAATTTTTAATTAACTCCTGCTCATCCTTCAAATTACAGCCCAGGCACTTTCCTGAACCCCTGGTTAAAGTCAGGCTTCTTTTTCATATGTTCTCAAAGAACCGTGTACCTTTCAAGCCATGCTTATTTCTAGATATACGTTAGTGTTATTATTTGAATAATGTCTATCTTCACAATAGACAGAAAATTCCACAAGAGAAGGAACTTAGGACAGTAACCAGCCCATGGGAGGTGCTCAGTATTTTTAGAATTAGCCAATAGAAAACTTACATTTATTTAGTGATTCTCCTCCATATATTACCCCCTGTTCACCCTCATGCAGACCTTTGAAGTTCATAAGTATGATTGTCTCATTTTAACAGATGAGGACCCTGAGGCTGAAAAACTAGATGATTTGTTCAAGATCATGCAGAAAGTAGATGGAAGAGCTTCAGGGGGGGGAAAAAAAAAGCCACTTTCCACAAATGCTTTGACAGCTTGTCTTCAATAGTCCTTTTTCATAGAACAGAACCTTTGGTTAGGGAGCTATTCATATCTGCACTGAGATGCTGGACTGGTCTAAACCAGAGGCCCCCTGTAGCTCAAATCACTGCCATCCCTCCGGCAGCCCCACCTTGTTGCACATCCTGGCCCAGCGAGGGAGGGACAAGGAGACAAGGTGGGGCATCTGCTAATTCTCACATCATTGCCCAAAGCAAACAGGTTCCCCCATGTGTCCCCACCCCAATCTCCAGCCTCTAGAAACTGGAAGAGGAAAGGAAACGGGATCTCCCCTAGAGCTTCCGGAAGTAAGGCAGCCCTGCCAACTCCTTGATTTTAGTCCAGTAAGACTTATTTCAGACTTCTGGTCTCCAGAACTGTAAGATACTAAACTTGTATTGTTTATATCACAAGTTTGTGGTAACTTCTTACTGAGGCAATGCACTTGGCTTATCCCTTCTTCCCACCCTTCAGTCTTCCCACTAGCTGAATTCAACAGGGAGCCAAGTGACAGAGAAGCCAGGGAAACAGTCTGCCAGGGAAGGACAAGGAAAGGATCTTGGGGGAGCAGGCCGAGGACCACTGCAATCACTTTACTGCTCCTTTGGGCTGCGCGTACTTCATGGCACATCTGAAACTCATTCTTCCAAGTCCCATTTTAACATACTGTGTGTATAAATCATCCTGTCAAGTCTGTTCTAATCTAAGTGGGGAAAAGACTGACTTATTGAAAACTGTGCAGAGACAGAAGCATGTATATCACAAAGACAAGGCTTATTCTCTCCTGATCTGTTCAAATTCATCATCAATCGTTAGAACCAAGGAAAAACATTTGGTCAAGGAGTAATTTTCATGAGACGGTCTGGTAATTTTATGGACTCCTTTTGATTTTTCCGATTTTATCAGCATGCAAATCAAAACAGATGACATCACTTTATCTTTCTCAACTGCACCAATAGCAGACTACAATCTATAAGATGAAAGTATTCCATAAAAACCACGCATAGCTGGGTTATCATGTGCGCAGGGTTCTGCCCACAGCTCCCGTCTCTGAGTCAGTCCCCCAGTGTGACTTGGCAGCCCAACTCCATCAGCTCTGTGGTTGAAAAAAAATGGGTCATTGCACTGTGACAAAAGAACATTCACTGAAAATACAGCAATTAAGAAAAGTTTGAGCTCCAATGGTCTCAAACGCCCAAAGGAAGCTTGTACTTGCTGTGTGTGGATGCCAAAAGCAGAGAGACTGACAAAGCAACACAACTCCACGAGCAGCCCACCAGGGACACATTTAAGAATTCAATCAGACAGAAGGAAGTGGCCGAAAGCCACTGATGGAGGGGACATGAGGCCTTGGAAAAAGGCTGTTTTCTACATTACGAGCATTTAATTGAAACATTCTGGAACCGCCGATCCCAGGACCTAAAAATAGGGCATCCCTACAAAAGACTCGGTAGTAAAGTTTTCACTTACGGAATTTTATTTTTGCCTAAATGAGATGGAAATACGTAGAGCTCACATTATGTAAGGCAAAGTTTCACTCTCACACACAAACACACAAAACTGGAAGAAGTTCATAAATGAAAGTAGCAAAAAACGGACAGCAGTTGAAGCTGGATGATGGTGACACACGTGTTCATTGTATTCATCTTTGCCTAGTCATTAGGAGTGCTTTAAAATTTCTACAAATAAAGGGGAAAAGGCAGTTCTGATTTCATCGGATGGCAGGAGATTTTTCATAGTTATTTTTCCTTCACACGGCTCATTTCATACAAATTTTCACCAAGTTTTGCCGTGTCGCTAGGCCGTGGGACCCAGAGATATTGCCAGGAGCGCGCTGATTCTCTCCATGCCCGTGTGGAAAGCAGAAGCCTGCTCTGGCAGAGGGCATGGGAAATGAGTGGGCAGCAGGCTGAAGGGAGGTGGGGAGAAGCAGGGCAGGGGCAGCCCCTCCACTGAAATGCGCTGGGAAGATCCACACTCTGGGACCAGCTCAGCTGTACTAGAGGGCCACCAGCAGCCCAACAGACACTTAGATACTAATTCAAGTTCAATTCACAAGGCATTTACTGAACACTCATCATGAGCCAGGTCTGGGTGCTAAGTATGGAGCAGAACACCATGCATAAGCGCCACCATCTGCAATAGCTATAGCTTCATTGTCCTTAAGAGCTGAAGAGTGTTGACTGAATTGCCTGCAAAGTCAGTCACCTTAGCAGCATTAAACTTAAAGAAGAAAAAATTTTAAAACACAAATTCTCCGCATGTTGCGGCTCAGCACCAGCTCCATCTATATGCAGGGCAGGTGAGTTGAAGATGTGCTAGGAGCCTCCCTTGTTAGCATCAATTTTCCAAAAAGCAAGGCCAAACTTTGCTGTTCTAGAGAGTACCAAGATGGGCAAGACATACGTCATGGATGGGCTGGCTGTACATAACAACAAAGTGGAACACAGTGCCAATCCCATTTTGGAACAAAGATATGAAAAATCACAAGAGTTACTATCTCTGGTCTTGCTCAGTTCTGTCACAGTAGGGAATGGGAAATGAAGCAGTGAGGAAATAAGCCAGGATTGATAAAGGACAGTGCAGTGCCTTATCCATCTAAAGCAACGTTCCCTTCCCCCTTTCTTTTCCTTCTTAACAGCTGGCCCAAAGGACCTAAACTTAGCAAGGGCGAGGTGTAGGAAACTAGATAGTGCATTCTGCAGTTGGATAGGAAATACTGGGCTCAATGTGTTTAAGGTTAAGATTAATTCCTCACTTCCTCCAAATCTATTTTAGAAACAGAGCAAAGGATCCATATGCTTTCTTCTAACAAAATGACAGATGATCAAAGGATAAACATGATCCGTATGTCAAACCCTCCTACTGACGTGGCCCTTTGCCTACAGAATTACAAAAAAAAAAAAAAGTATTTTACCATTGTGGTTAAAATGTGGTTGCCTGTGTTTATTCAGAAAATTCAGTATGGCAACAGACAGAAAAATAGTGACTCGTGATTGGCTGGACTGACACAAGACTAGAACAAAGGAAAAATTTAGTGGTATTCTTCTTAAACATCATCTTCACGGCAATAAACAAAGACCACAAGGCCTCTCTCTCTCAAGTCTGAGACTTGGTGTCTGAAAGAAGAAATCTGCCCACTGTCGAGGTAGAGAATCATTTTTTCTGATTTGCTGTAACAATCCTAATTAATGCTGGTTTGTTATTGTTCCCTGTGTTCTGTAAATAAGAGCCCTCTTTCTGCATAGCCACTCATTAGGGCTGATTTAATTGAATTTCAGAAGGAAGGGATGGCTGCCTTGGGAAGCAAAGGACTGAAGGCTCTGAAAGAGCAATGTTTCACAAGCGACTCACAATTCACACTGCATCAGAAACTGCATGCAGAGGGAGAATGAGCTCAGACCCCCTCCCCTCCCCTTTTCTCTGCCGAGTGGCTCATAACTAATTATTTATACCACAGTCTGCCTTTGCCTTGCTCCTCCGAGTTTGTCATTTCTTTTTTTTTTAAGATTTTATTTATTTATTTGAGAGGCAAAATGAGAGAGAGAGAGAGAGAGAGCACATGAGGGGGGGAGGGTCAGAGGGAGAAGCAGACTCCCCGCTGAGCAGGGAGCCCGATGTGGGACTCGATCCTGGGACTCCAGGATCATGACCCGAGGTGAAGGCAGTCGCTCAACCAGCTGAGCCACCCAGGCACCCCAAGTTTGTCATTTCTTATGTCCCTTGAGCTATGGCCCCCTGTGAGCTTTTCAAGATCCCATATGTCCAGGAGAAATGCCATTTAATCCATGATCCTTTATTTTTCTTTTTAAATTTTATTTTGCTTTATTTACATTCAATTAATTAACATAGAGTGTATCATTAGTTTCAGAGGTAGAGTTCAGTGATTCATCAGTTGCATATAACACCCAGTGCTCATTACATCATGTGCCCTCCTTAATGCCCATCATCCAGTTATCCCATCTCCTCACCCCTCTCCCCTCCAGCAGCCCTCAGTTTGTTTCCTATGGTTAAGAGTCTCTCATGGTTTGTCTCCCTAATTTCGTCTTATTTTACTTTTCCCTCTCTTCCCCTATGATCCCCTGTTTTTTCCCTTAAATTCCACATATGAGTGAGATCATGTGATAATTGTCTTTCTCTGATTGACTTATTTTGCTTAGCGTAATACCTTCTAGTTCCATCCATGTCATTGCAAATGGCAAGATTTCATTTTTTTTTGATGGCTTAGTAGTATTCCATTGTATATATATACCACATCTTCTTCATCCATGCATCTGTCCATGGACATCTGGGCTCTTTCCATAGTTTGGCAATTGTGGACATTGCTGTTATAAACATTGGGGTGCAGGTGCCCCTTCGGATCACTACATTTATATCCTTTGGGTAAATACCCAGTGGTGCAATTGCTGGGTCGTATGGTAGCTCTAATTTCAACTTGTTGAGGAACCTCCATACTGTTTTCCAGAGTGGATGCACCAGTCTACATTCCCACCAACAGTGTAAGAGGGTACCCTTTCTCCTCATCCTCGCCAACATCTGTCATTTCCTGACTTGTTCATTTTAGCCATTCTGACCGGTGTGAGGTGGTATCTCATTGTGATTTTGATTTGCATTTCCCTGATGACAAGTGATGTGGAGCATTTTTTCATGTGTCTGTGGGCCATTTCAATGTCTTCTTTGCAGAAATGTCTGTTCATGTCTTCTGCCCATTTCTTGACTGGATTATTTATTCTTTGGGTATTGAGTTTGGTAAGTTCTTTATAGATTTTGGATACTAACCTTTTATCTAATAAAACATTTGCAAATATCTTCTCCCATTCTGTCGGTTGTCTTTTGGTTTTGTTGACTGTTTCCTTTGCTGTGCAAAAGCTTTTTATCTTGATGAAGTCCCAATAGTTCATTTTTGCCCTTGTTTCCCTTGCCTTTGGAGATGTGTCTAGCAAGAAGTTGCTGCAGCTGAGATCACAGAGGTTGCTGCCTGTGTTCTCTTCTAGGAATTTTTTTTTTCTTCTAAGATTTTGATGGATTCCTGTCTCATATTTAGGTCTTTCATCCATGTTCTGAGTTTATTTTTGTGTATGGTGTAAGAAAATGGTCCAGTGTCATTCTTCTGCATGTGGCTGTCCAATTTTCCCAACGCTATTTGTTGAAGAGATTGTCTTTTTTCCATTGGACATTCTTTCCTGCTTTGTCAAAGATTACTTGACCATAGAGTTGAGGGTCCATTTCTGGGTTCTCTATTCTGTTCCATTGATCTATGTGTCTGTTTTTGTGCCAGTACCATATTGTCTTGATGATTACAGCTTTGTAATATAGCTTGAAGTCAAGAATTGTGATGCCACCAGCTTTGGTTTTCTTTTTCAACTTTCCTTTGGCTATTCAGAGTCTTTTCTTGTCCCACACAAATTTTCAGATTATTTGTTCTGGCTCTGTGAAAAATGTTGATGGTAGTTTGATAGGGGTTGCTTTGAATATATAGATTGCTCTGGAAAGCATAGACATTTTAACAGTATTTGTTTTTCCAACCATGATTCTTTGAGTATAAAGAAAAATCAGAAATTGGCAGGCCCTAAGATTCTATTGCTTCCAAGTTCCATCATTAATGTTCCAACTAAAATGCTTTTTCAATCAAAGCACTTTCTAACTATGGATGGGAACTGATCTTTCTTTGAATAGGGTGTAATTATGAAGACCATTCATTCCATCATTCATTCACTTGTTCTGCAAATAGTTCTTGAGCTCCTAATATGGGTTGGGCTCAGCTCTGGGGGTTAGTACTGAACGAAACACAAAAGGTGCCTTCTCTAAGGGAGATTATACCCCAGGGCAGGAAGGCAGACAGTAAGCATGAAATCATATAAATGAACAGAAGGATGGTGCTGCGAAGAAAATAGAGCAAGATGATGCGATTATAAGTGCCAGGTGAGTCACTGAGATTGGGGGGCCAGGGAAGACTCTCTGGGGGAGGTGCCATCTGATTGAGGTACAGGCAAGAACAAGCACAGGAAGCTCAAGAAGCAGCAAGCAGGCCAGTGGGGCGGGAGCACAGGAAGTGTGGTGAAGGGAGGGCTGTCACAGAGGGGGCAATGTCAAATCCTGCAGGGTCTTCCTTCCAGACCATGGCAAGGAGTTTGGGTTTGGATTTTATCCTCAGTGCAATGGGACAACAGTGGTGGAGGAAGGGCCTTAAACAGGAGCATGACATGATCAGGTTTGAATTTTTAACTTTCTGGCTGCTTTGTGGAGAATGTATTGGAGAAAGAGGAAGAGTGGAGGTAATGAGACCAGTTAGGAAGCTATTATAACACACCTGAGAAATAATATAAAGATAATAATGTAAGAACAGCAATTAGTATGTATTCAGCATATGCCAGGCATTGTGCTCAGCCCTTTGTATGAGCTACCTCATTTATTTCTCCTAAAACTCCTATGAGAAGTTAAGAGACATTAAGTGACTTGTCCAAAATCACTAGTGGTGGATCTGGATTCCAACCCAGGCAATATGACTCCCACTTTCACCTGCTTTGGAAATTCAGCAATGAACACTACAGGAACCCTGAAAAGATCCATTTAAGACAAAGATACTTACCCCCTTTTTTATATCTGATGAAATCCTGAAATTAGAAAATATTGGCTCTGACAGTTCTGGCTTAATTATTATTACATTGTGTGTCTGGTTTAACTATTATTATATTGTGTGCCATATCCACAAAGACACACAATAAATAATTTGCACACTTTTCCTGCCTAGGGATAGCCTTAGCTTTGAGTATTTCCTCAAGTGACTTGATTTGAGCCTCTGATGGAACAATCACGGTTGGAAATCTCAGCCTTTTTTTAGCCCAAGCAATCATTGGCTTAATAGTCTCCAGCTGAGGAGCACCAAGACCGCAGGGCCCACTTTGGAGTGTGCTCCAAGTATTCCTGGGGCTCTCTGAGGACAGAGCACCCTCCGTAATCCTTGCAGGGACTCACTGGTCACCTTTCCTAGACATGTGCACTGTCTGGCACTCTCAGCTCTCCTGCTGCTCTCTCCCTTGTCTGTACCCATTTCCCCCCGCCACACACACAGCCATGGGGACCTCAACCCCATCTGAGGGCACCTGGCTCCTATCTGGATTTTCCCAAGAATAATTACTCTAAAATTATGTGACAATTGTGTGACAGAAAATAAGTAGGTGGGCTCCTCTGTGACTGACCTGCTTCTTTGATAGCTAGAAAATGTTGGCATCTTTAAATACGTTCCTCTCTTTAAAAACCACTTCAAATTCCCTCTTAGCAAGCACTCTGCCTCATTTACAACAGAAAAATTCAAAAATACTGCCCAGTTAGCAAAGATTGCAAAACAAATTAGGGTATATACCTTTATAGGAAAATATTAGTCAACCATTTAAAAAATTGTCACAGACGAATATATAATGACACAGGAAGATGTTTATGACATGCTGGAAAGTATAAAAAGCAAGTTACAAAAAAGCAATATACACCCTTTCATATATGTATGACTCCTGGTCACTTATTAATATTTTATGATCTGCAGTTTCTAATATAATGAAAATGCTTTACTTTATAGTCTATTTTAAAAATCAATAAAGTTTTTTTTTTTAATCCATAAAAAAAGCCTCAGCCAGCACATCAAAATCACCAAGGAGCTTAATGAAGACTTATAGGCCAGAGTGTGATATCCACATAGGACTTGGCAGTGCTTAGACCAGTGTTAGTCAATAGAAATATAATGACAGAAGGCACAAACAGGGGCCATTTCGGTAATTTAAAATTTTTCAGTAGTCACATTTATGAAACAAAAAGAAACAAGTAAAATTAATTTTAATAATTTATTTTACCCAATATCTCCAAAGTAGTCTCATGTTTCAATATGTAACCAATAGACATATATTGAGACATTTTATATTCTCTTTTACTAAGACTTGGAAAACATCCACACTTAGAGCACATTTGGTTGGCACATGTGCCCAGTGAGGACTGGGGAGGGTGTGACAGGGACTACAAGAGCCTCAGAGAAAGAGGGGGTTTCTCAAGCAAGTACCAGAGAAAAGACACGAAGTAGCAGAGGGGGGCTGAGAGGATGCTCCTGCTGCATTTCAATTCTTTGGTCCTTGGGGCGGGGCGGGGCGGGGTGGAGAAGAGCGAGCTCTCTTTGCAACCCCTGCCTTTGGCGGGGAGCTGGGTTTGGGTGAAGGTGAGGAAGTGGAGGGAACATTCTGTGACAAACAAGTGTGTGAGGGGGCGGGGGCTGTACAGCTGAATGGGGATTGCAGAGGACACGCTGGGAAGGCCGGCGGAAGGCACAGCAGTGGGAGGATGAGTCAGGGGCTAAAATGCACAAAACAACCCAGGAATAAGCACATGCAAGCCTGTCCAGGAGGGCTTACATTTTGGGTGGTGGCCGGGTCTCACACAGATGAGAAGCAGGAAGCTAACAGGGCTTATGGTTCCAAACAGAACTTTGGCCAGTGGGTCTGGCCCTGTCCTGTTGCAGGAGGGCTCAAGGCTCATGGAAGCCTCTGCAGCCTCTGAGTCTTGTCGCTTACCTGCCACACGATGCTCACATTAAGGTGACACATATAACTTACCCCCTTGAAATGGTCAGATGTCCCAAAGAGCTCTGTATATATAATCTAAAAATTTTGAAGTTGAGTTTTTAGGGCTAATCCCTCTCAAAGCATTCTAGGTCTTCCTCCTCTCCGTAGAGGGCTGTATCGACCAACAATTCCATCAAAGGGCATGAATCTAAACTTAAATTGGAAGATATTACCAACTACACATGATAACCAAGAGCAATGGCATAAAAGGGGGCCAAACATATTTTCTGTTTTTCTAAAATATAGATCTATATAATCGCCATCTTAAATTACCAATTTTCCCAATAAATTCAAGAACTCATGTAGTAACTTAAGGTAATCCTAGTATATATCAAGTGCTCAATACATAGTTGAAAAAGGAATAAAGGAAACCTGTATACGTTTCATGTCTGATTGCATCAAATGACTACGTTGGTGTTATTACAGGCTACTGCCATTTTATTCAGGCACGTTATAGGGGGAAAAAAGTCCAAGTCAAGTAAGCAGCACTTTTGTATTTGTTAACAAACTCCAGTAGAGAACAATGTTCATTGTATGGTTCCATTTTCCTTAAAAGATCCTGCAGAGAATTGTTAAGGAATTGACTCCCCCAAATCTAGAACTTTCTGGTGGGACTGGTATTCTTCTTCCTTCATGATCAGAAAAACCTCCAAGTGAAGGACACGATGAAATGTTTAAGTGAATTGCTGCACAGTGGAAGGTGCACATGAGTCGCCCTGCGGAGGACTGACCACGAGGCCCGGGGTGCCAGGCACCAGCCCAGTGACCGTAAGCAGTTCCCTCACCTTCTCGAAGTTTCAGCTTTCTCATCCACAAACTAGCTGTGTAGTCTCTCCCTCACAAAATGTTGAAGCTTAAATGAAGTAACATATGTGAAAATAAGTAGTAGACAGAGCTACTTCTCCCAGTACCCTTCTCGTTCTATTCCAGCCATTTGTCTACCCTGATTATACCTCAGAACCAAATTCTATAGCCCTGCTCCAGATCTACTGAACCCAAATCCAAGGGTTGTGGCTTAGGCATGTGGACTTTTCATATATTTTCCTAAAACCACCACCAGGATTCAGTGTGTGCCCAGGAAAGGGGGCCACTTAGAAGCCTCTTAATACACATTGTATAGCCCAAAACCCCACAGCAAAATGAATAATGGCTGCTCTTTGGCTCTCTTCAGGACTTCCAGGGAAATGGCATCTTCTATTCCAATCTCCCTCTTGGGGAAGCAAGGGTCCTGAAAGCTGTAGCCCAGCAGAG
This sequence comes from Leptonychotes weddellii, assembly GCF_054177405.1. Classification (NCBI taxonomy): domain Eukaryota; kingdom Metazoa; phylum Chordata; class Mammalia; order Carnivora; family Phocidae; genus Leptonychotes; species Leptonychotes weddellii. The sequence continues at coordinate 83,288,764 of NC_138372.1, forward strand.
GTGTTAAGACCAAGCCCCCACCACTAAGTATCATCGCCCCAAGAAGGACTCCCTGATGGCCCCCTGTGCCCGCCCATCCCATGTACACTAGGTGCCCCTTCTAAGTTCACCTGCACCCCGTGCAAGGTTCTGTCCTCGTACCCCTCAAACCTCACATTCTTTCTCCCTACACCTCCCTTCCCAGATGGTGAGCTCCTTCAGCTAGGAAGGTGTCTTAACTCATCTTAGGATCCCTAACACATGTATTACAGGTGTTCAGCATATGATAAAGAGTCATCCCCCTCCTTCTATTTTTTCATTTCTTATTATCTTGTCTGAGATTACTGGTTATATTCTTCCTGATCTTCTGGAGTCATGGTAAGGGATGCTCCAAAATAGAGGATGAGGTCATTTTTGCTGAGAATTTTGGGAAATGGCAATTAGGAAGAGAGCCAAATGAGGGAAGGAAACGAACATGCACTGAGTGTGCGCTACATGCCAAGAAACATAGTAGGCAGCCTTGCCAGAGTTTCTCATGTATTTCTTCCAGCCTTTCAGTCCTCAAAGCTTGTCTTCTCATTAAAGCATTTACACATTAACCCACACAATGACTTCAAGTCAAAAACTTGACCAAACTTGAGCAAATTACATGAGCAAATTAATTACATGTTACAGGGATACCAAAATAGGTTTTTAAAACAGAATGACACTCATGCTGCTGATCCCTAATCCCAAGAAAGCAAATCTAACATCAGAAGTCAAGAGCCCATTATTTGTATCTGGATCATCCACCCCTGGGCAATAGGTCAAAGAAGTGAGATAATTATATGCTTTCTGGTTAATTATCTGAGATGAAACATCCTACAGATATGTAAAATGTCAGTGGATCCTGCATTTTGGGGCATAGGAATCTTTGACAAATTTCCCTGCTGCTCAGCAAGTCAAGCAGACCACATATCAGGGTACGTAGGACTAGAGAATTCCGAGACTCTGCTTGCAGCCCTTCTCCTACTACCATTAGTTTCAGCCTCCCTCTCAACCTCCCCCTGGGCCTCTACCCATTCATTATTTCAGTGTGGGTCCCTGTCCCTTGCTTTTTTTTTTTTTGAGAGAGAGAGCATGCATGTGCTCAAGCAGGGGATGGGGTAGGGGTAGAGGGAGAGGGGGAGAGAGAATCCTAAGCAGGATCCACGCCCAGCACGGAGCCCAACACAGGGCTCCATCTCACAACCCTGAGATCATGACCTGAGCTGAAATCAAGAGTTGGATGCTTAAACAACTGAGCCACCCAGGCGTCCTTCCTTGTCCCTCGCTCTTACATCACATCGTCTATAGGCTCAATCTCACCTTTACCAGTGGCTATCCAGGGTCCCTGAAAATTAAGGATAGTGCGCTAAAAGCATGAAGGGAGGGGCACCCCTATGTATGCACTTGTGAACAAAATACCTTCTATGCCTTCCCTTCCAATTAGAGCTGTTGTCAAATTTTTGGCCAGAACAGATGAGGTAGACATTACTGACTGCCTTCTCAATGTGTTCAGACCACCCTCTACTTTGCTAACAGAATGTCCATGAATCCATGGACTCAGGGATATAACCTAGTTATATCCTTGAAGCTGGAGGCTTCAAGGAAGGATTTCCTCCATAATAAGAAGAGGGTAAGTGGAGACGAAGGATCTTTCTGCCTTTGGACATTGTCATGTGAGGACACTATGCCTGTAGCTGCTGTAGCTGTTCTGTTCCCAGGAAGGGAAAGCCAAGAAATCTGAAAGAAGCTGACCTGGAGCCCAATTAACCAATTTTAACACTATGGGAGAAAATTAATTCTTTATTGGTTAAGCCACTTTTAGTTGGGTATTCAGCCAAAAGCATCTGCATCTGTTCAATGGAAAAGCCTAGAATGTCTAGTCCATTATTCATACTCATGGCCTAGATAGAGAACAAGACGTGAGCAACAGGAATACATCTCTACTTCTGGCATTTCTGGTTTCATGGCAGGTATGAGAGTTGTTTGAGGGAGAAAACCATCCTTAGACCAGGTCCCTCCAGTGAGCTTGGGGAAATGGCCCCAAAAAATCCTGAGATGTATGTTAAGATGTATATTGACCATGACCAGCTTCTGTCTGGCAAACCCAGCACCTTAGAATCCTGTGCAATATGGAAAAAAAAAAGGTTCATGTGACTTACAACATATTTTTCAGTTGGGAACGAATTCTATCTCATAAGGACCAATATATTTGAACCTATTGCTCTGGGGTATAGAAATCATGACAGAGACTACAGAGTCCTATAATTTCAAAGTTGGAAAAAAGTTGGAGATCATCCATACCAAACATTTTATTTTGAGAAAACAGATTGCCTGACCTATTTCCTACAAACAATTACTGAGATCATTAAAACTAACAAAATTATCACTTTTTAATATGAGGGAGAATTTCTTCAATAACTTTCAGACCAGCTATTTCAAACAAGACAGTTTATTTTCACTAGGTGCTTGGCACGTAGGATTCTGTTTTAAAGTGTCTGTTGAATAGCATGGAAAGAATGAACTCATGCAAAAGGAAAATAATCTGGCTACTACTGTATGTTCTCAAGATGTCATATGAAAGCTGGGGCGCCTGGGTGGCTCAGTTGGTTAAGCGACTGCCTTCGGCTCAGGTCATGATCCCAGGGTCCTGGGATCGAACCCCGCATCGGGCTCCCTGCTCTGCGGGGAGCCTGCTTCTCCCTCTCCCACTCCCCCTGCTTGTGTTCCCTCTCTCGCTGTGTCTCTCTCTGTCAAATAAATAAAATCTTTAAAAAAAAAA
>NC_138372.1:83292048-83310521 GCF_054177405.1 Leptonychotes weddellii
TGAGGTTTTGATTTGTATTTCCCTGATGCCGAGTGATGTTGAGCACTTTTTCATGTGTCTGTTGGCCATTTGGATGTCTTCTTTACAGAAATGTCTGTTCGTGTCTTCTGCCCATTTCTTGATTAGAGATTATTTGTTCTTTGGGTATTGAGTTTGGTAAGTTCTTTATAGATTTTGGATACTAGCTCTTTATCTGATATGTCATTTGCAAATATCTTCTCCCATTCTGTCGGTTGTCTTTTGGTTTTGCTGTTTCCTTTGCTGTGCAAAAGCTTTTTATCTTGATGAAGTCCCAATAGTTCATTTTTGCCCTTGCTTCCCTTGCCTTTGGCGATATGTTTAGGAAGAAGTTGCTGTGGCTGGGGTCGAAGAGATTGCTGCCTGTGTTCTCTTCAAGGATTTTGATGGATTTCTATCTCACATTTAGGTCTCTCATCAGTTTTGAGTCTATTTTTGGGTGGTATAAGGAAATGGTCCAGTTTCATTCTTCTGCATGTGGCTGTCCAATTTTCCCAACACCATTTGTTGAAGAGTCTGTCTTTCTGTTTTTCTTATTTCTTTCTTTTTTTAGAGAGTGGAAAGAGGGAGACGCAGAGGGAGAGGAAGAGAGAGAGGGAATCTCAAGCAGGCTCCACCCCCAGCACGAGGAGCCAGACATGGGACTCGATCTCACGACCCTGAGATCATGACCTGAGCTGAAATCAAGAGTCAGATGTTTAACCAACTGAGCCACCGAGGCACCCCTGTCATTCATTTTTTAATGATCTTTAATGTTCATGCCGAATAGTTTCCTAGAATCTAAGACTAGGAAGAGATAATAATGATCATGATATCAAGCCTCCTACCCAAAGTAGGGCTATAATGTTACTAAACCATTTAAAGATCTGGTCATCCAACCTCTTGAAAAACTCTAAACAATTGTCCTATTTCATATGGTGACCTCTCAAGTGTGGTGGACGCTAAGTGTTAGAAATGTCTTCCTTCACACCGAGATGAATTCTTCTTCCTTTGAATTCCTACTCTCTGGTCTGCCTTCTGGAGCTAAATGCAGTAAACCTCATCACTCTTCTACAGGACAGACAGCCTTTCAGTGGGACAGTTGTCAGAACCACTCAAAAGCTTTTCTTCTCCCAGTTCCCAGTTCCTTCTTTCATTCCTAATGTGACATGGTGTCCTGAATCCAGCCTCCTTTCTCTTTACTCTCTCAAGACAGGCCCAATTTCTCATGCTACTTTTCAAATGTAGCACCAAGGACTGATGACAGAACTCTACAAGTAGCCTCCCTCCCGGTGGGACATAAAGCTGGGGCCACCCCCTTTCCTGTCCTTCCCCGGCACCAGCATCCAGCTGCAGGCAGTGACAAGCTGCTCTGCACCTGAGCCCTGCTTCATGTCCACCTGCCGGCCACGGGCTTCAGCTACAGATCATCAGGCTCCCCAGATGCGGAGGCCCCACTATGCATCCTGCGCGCTGGGTGCCAAATGCAGGTGCCACTCAGCACTCACCCCCACCTCCAGGTTCTAGAGGCCCATGTCAGCTTTAGCAACAAAGCCCTTTTATGCCCAAGGACTCCTTGCTCATCAGTGATCCGCCTTTACAAAACAGTGCTGCGGTGCTCTGCAGATGATGCTATCAGACACTCGGACAGAATTGGACTGGCACAGGACTTGGCCCAGTGCATTTTCAAAGCCTCCCGGGTGTTCTAATGGGCAGCCAGGGTTAAAAACCACTGAGGAAATCTGGATCCTTCCTAAGCCTACTCCTTCCCATGTGAAGATGTTTTACCTCCCTCACCCCACTTGTCATTGAGTCAGTAGGTGGCTCCCCCAGTTATGCTCCGCTGATACCCCTGGTCATGATCATAGGTGCTTAATATTGAGCCTTAAGTGAACAACCCCTTGTTCCTTTGAGACCCATACAGTCCAAGAGTGACAAGCTCTTCTCTTCTTCTCCCCTGCAGTTTTCCCATCTCTAGTCCACTCCCGCATGTTCATCACAAACTTCAGGTTGTCATCTTTCTCACCATCTTGCCATGGTCTGCTTGAGAATCAATAGACTGTGTTTCCACATACGGGCCTACACTTCCTTGACCTCAACTCCAGTGACTTCATCTTGTACCCCTCAGTCATCCACTCCCAAGTCCTCACACAGACCTTGGCGTCACTCAAAAAAACGCCCTCAGAGATTTTAAACCCCACTGTCCTATTCTGACTATTCCCTGTTCAGTTCCCATACTCTTTCTCACTCCTATCCCAACTTTCTCTTTTCTTGCACAGCCAAGCTTTTAAAAAAGCACAGTTTTCACTCACCAACACCCATTTCCCTACCTCTCAACTACTCCCAATCCACCTCACCCTGGCTTCTCAGCCCAAGGTGTCACAGAAAGTGCTCTTCCTAGGAATACTTCTAAGTTTTCATTCACTTCAATACTTCACAACGGATGGTGCTTCTCTTAAAACCATTTCGTCCCTCAGTTTCTAGAACCACACTCTCCTGGTTCACCTGTTACTTCAACTGACCACTGTCTTAAGTCTCCTTTCAGGCTCCCCTTCTCCTGGCAGACTCTTAAACATTGCTGGTCCCTACCATCTCCTAATAACCTTTAAACTAATTTAAGCGTGCCCATTGCCTCAACGACTGCTCTTAACACAGGTGACTCCCAAAACTAAATCCCCAGCCTAAACCCCTTACCTGATGTATGAATTGAATTTCAGTTTTCTACATATCCCCAAAAGAACATCCCACAGTCTCCTCAAATTCTGTATATTCAAAGTAGAATTCATTATCTTCTCCCCACTGTCATAGGATTCTAAGGCCAAAAGGAACTGCAAAGTCTGTCTGGTTCAACCTCTAATCCCACAGCTTCGAGAATCTCTACAAATACAAGCATTACTGCACAAGAGCTGCCTTGCGGTTCATTCAACTCAATATCATCCTGGGAAGTACACCCCAAATTGGTCCCCTCCCAGATTCCCTATCTTAGAATATGACACCAAATTCACCCAGTTGCAAAAGGCAAAAAAATATGAGGTCTGCTAGTTGTACCCATCTCTCTTAATTCCACATTCAGGCAATCACCAAGTCCTATTAATTCTGCCTCTCAAAGTTCTCTTAATATTCACCCTCTTCAGCTGTTTCATTTAAAAATATTTCTTGAACATCTATTATGTTCCAGGCACTATTCTAGACCCTGGGGACACGGTGGTAAATAAGAAAGTCACAGTCTTGGGGCGCCTGGGTGGCTCAGTTGGTTAAGTGACTGCCTTCGGCTCAGGTCATGATCCTGGAGTCCCGGGATCGAGTCCCGCATCGGGCTCCCTGCTCAGCGGGGAGTCTGCTTCTCCCTATGACCCTCCCCCATCTCATGCTCTCTCTCTCTCTCTCATTCTCTCTCTCAAATAAATAAATAAATAAAATCTTAAAAAAAAAAAAAAAAGTCACAGTCTTGCCCTGACCATCTTCATACTCAGTATCAGTCAGAGTTCAGTCAGAAAAGAGAACCACTCAGAGTGAGGAGACCTATTCTAGGGATTTGACTGAGTGCAATTTTGGGGAGCTGGTTAAGGAGTTTATGTACAGCTGTTGCTTCATTTGTTGTTGGCCTGAAGTCAGCAGGGCAGGCAGCTGGTAAGGAAAGGTAGACAGGGAGTGGGGGAGAGGAAGGACAAATTGGAACCCACAAGGGTGGGTTGGAGCCCAAGAAACTCTGGGCTAGAGTTTCTAGCTGAAACTCTCCTCATCTCCCAGCACCTCTAAGCTTTCATCCTTTATCCAGAATCTAAACCACAGCTGGCCCAGAGACAGAGAAGCTGAAAGAGGAGATCAATGATAGTTGGACTAGATGCAGGCCCAGCTGCTGCCTGGAGCCAAGAATGTGAACCAGCAGATTCCCAACTATGCATGAGCTGCAACAGCACCCAACCCTACATCCACTTTTCATTTAAACATTGCTGCTGCTTGCCTCTTCCCCTTCCAAATCCTGTGAAATTTCTCTTGAGGCCAGTCCTAACCAACAGGGAAGGGAAGTTTAATTCCAGTGTAGCTCGTTTGACCCAGTACAAAGCCACTGCATCATCATCGAGTGGCTCTACCCACCCCTCACATGTCCCACTCTAATCCATCCTTCACAGTGTCCTCAGGAGATGGTTGTCTTACGCGACTCTGGCGATGATGCTGTCCTAAATTGCAGCAATTCCCCATCAAATTTCCCACTACCTCTCCATCAGCAGCAGCACAAAATCTAAACTCCTTTGCATAATGTATTAGTTAGGATTAAGTATGTTTGCAAGAGACAGAAAACTCAAAGTAATAGTTGTTTAAACAAAATAGAAATGTATTTCTCTCTCTCAGGTAGAAATCTGCGTAGGTGGTCTGGAGCTGTAAGGTTACCCATGGCATCAATGACCCAGGCTTTCTATCTTTATCTGTATGGTTGACATTATTTGCTTTCCAGAATCTAGATGGAGAAAGCGACAAAGACAAAACAAACAAAAAGGATGCCCTCATGCTCACTATCTTTAAGGGCCTAAGGGCAGACTCCCTGGACCTGCCTTGCGATCTTCTATTTATGGAACTTAGCCACCGGGCCACACCTAGCTTCAAGGAAGTTTGGAAAATGTGCCCAGCTAGCATGTCTATGGCTAACTGAAGAAGGGAGGAAACAAATATTGGAGGAAAATTAATAGTCTCTCCCACATGTGACATATGAGACCCCTCACCACCTGCCCCTGACTACTCCTCTAACCTCATTTCCTGCCCATCCACTTTCATATTTTAATAACAAAACTAGAATACTCGATGTTTCACCCAACACTTCATGAACTATTACAATTTCATGACTTTGCACATGCTGTTCCTTTGCCTGGAATCTCCTCATTCCCTCATCTGCTGGGCAAATACTTATTTATCCTCCAAGAAAAGCTCATTGGCTCTTTGTCTGAGGTGTTCCATCTCCTTTAACACCTCCTGCCCTTTGAACAAATATCCGTTAAATAATTATAGCATCATATGATAACTACTTGCTGCCATATTTGCCTTCCTTATGTCTGAGTTCCTTAAGTGTGGGAACTGTCTTTTCAGCCTTGAATCTCAACATTTGGCCAGGTGTCCAGTGCATACTGCATAGGAAATGTCTGCAGATCGAAGAATTGCAGAGTATAAAGGGATTGGCATTTTATTCTGTCCATATGCTGCATTTCTATTAATGCATTCTAAAGTTGCTGGGGTAGCAGCCAGCCACAGGCTTCTATGGTGGTGGAATTGCTACATTGTCTCTACTATTTACTAAGGAGAGATCAAGGCAGAGGCTTCCTGACAGAAAATGAGCTTGCCTGAGGAGAAAAGTAATTGTTTATCTCTTAAACACAGTATTGAGGGCAAGCACAGATGATTCCCTAACTCTCCCTGTGCCTTCAGAGAAAAAGACAAAAACATCACAAATCTAGAGCCAACATGCTACAGGGTGCATAAGAAGGTTAGAAGAAGGTCCCAGGGGACAAGCTAATAGCCAGAATGACAAACATCACACATTATTAGGACATAGTATTCTTCTTAATGCTACAATCTGATGGGGGAGGTAGCCAGCTCCATCCCCACCATGAAATACTTCCTGACCTCTCTAGGCATCTCCCCAAGAACAGGAAAGCCTTTGAGATGCAACTTTGTCCCCACCCTCACCCCACCATATTTGCTGTTCTTTTGGAAGGATATAAAGGCTCTTCTTTTGACACACAAATACTCAGAGCATTAGGGAAAACACTTCCTGGCAATTATTAGTCTTACAGCTGTCATTATGTTTTGCTGAAAAGCAAATATTAAAGATATATTCAATAAAAGATATTTTGAGAGAGAGCAGTTAACTGTACTATCTAGTTTGTTATTCAGGGACTTGGAAGTAGCTGTTGCATGTGAACAATTCTAAGCTTTGATTGCATTCTCTTATGGACCATTTAAAAGAAAAGCCCTAAGAGAATGTCTTCTGAATTATTTCCTATGACTACTGACAGCCCTTTGCAAAACCCCATATGCTTCTGGTGTTGGAGTACACTGGAGTGCCCTTTTACTCAGCAAATTCCACTTCTAGGAAATTATCCCAAGGAAATAATCAGTGGTGTACCCAAAGGTGTTTGTAAAAGGATATTTATCTCATCACTATTCAAGATAGTGAAAAAACTGGAAATACATGTCTCAAATTGTTATAGCAAGATGTTCATGAAGTTAAGTAAAAACATGAAGGTCATAAAAGAGAATATTTGGTGTGACCCAAATTTTGTTTTTAAATCAAATTATTATGTCATATATTACAAGGTACTTTGGCTGGACATGTTTTGGCCCAGACTCAGGACGATGGCAGATTTGCATAATGCCCCTCCTAATATATCCATTTGTGTTAAAGCTTAACAATTACTGAGAGTCTGACCACAATCTTTATGTACCCATAAATTAATAGAGAGAGTAAAGACTTCTGGAAGACCCCAAATCCTTCCCTTTGAGATTCAAAGTTTTTGTAAATTGTCTGATGGGTTAGAAATGAGAGGGTCTGAGTTTGAACTTTAAGGAAGAATAGTGAGAATCCTAAAAGGAACTTACCATGTAGGTGGGAGGAATCAAGAGCAGTGGGCTGGTCTTGGCACCAAGGGCTAAGGATTAGGATAGTAGTATCTGTCTCAGAACTGCCCCCAACTCAGCTACCTTGGAGGTGGACTTGTATTAGAAGAGTTTTAACCCTTGGGGCCCAGGCATATTTCTGTGGGACACAAAAGGTAAGGCAGAGAGAAGACAAGTTGTCCCTCATCCAGGGAGATACCACTGCAGTCATCTGTCCTACTGGTGGATGGATAACAGAGGTGGGCAATGAGGACAGCAGGAGTGGGAGTCCAGTTAGCCAGACCCATACAGGTCTGCCAGGGTCTCCACAAAACTGGCAGTGACCACCCAGCCTGTCCCAGTGGTAGGGTTAAGAGCTATAGAAACAAGATGCCTTGGGGCATAAACAACCTTGCTTAGAGGCTCCCCTCCACCACCACCTGATTCTCATTTAATTGAGCCTATCATAAAAACTTTCCCTATGACAGTGAAATTTGGATCTCTCTATTAGTAGGCAACACCAACATTTCCATCCTGCCAACTTCAGAGCAAGCTATTCTCAGTTGGTGGTAGACTCTCTGGAGAACCAGCCCCATGGCCAACAGTAGCCTCAAGGTCGCATCCAAGTTCCTATACTAACTGTAAGTAGTAGAAGGATCAGGACAATTTTTAGGAACAAATTAGCCCCCACAGTAATTCCAGAAATACCAGGGAAGCCAATGGGATCTGGGAGTCATTACCACTTGAGGTATCAGTGTAAGGATGACTGTGGGGAAAGGGGACAGGGCACTGTCCAGAATGATAATGGACCTTTGCCCAGTATATACTTACTCCACAGACTAATTATCTAGAACAAGAATTATGTGATGTTGGGAAAAATTGTATGTACTTTTAAGTGTGCAGGAAAGAGTATAGACTCTCAGAGGTGACTGGTAGACGCCAGTGAAAATGAAATTTAAGGAATATTACTGACTTTCAAAGGTTTACTTATAAGAGGTTCAAGGAAAAACAAGGATGAAAGTTAGCCCTATTAGAAAACTAGAGGGGATTTGGTACTCTAGAGGGCTCAGTTGCAACAAATGACCATAATTTTGAAATCATCCTGATGACCACCTAAGCCCTTCCTGTTGCAAGCGTTGTATGGATTAGGACTCCATGGCCAAGTCCAAATACCTACTTCAGGTGTGTGAAGTGGAATCTCCTGAAGAAGGGGTGGGGATAAAAGGGATATGGTTACATGTCTGGATTGGGGATAGGATGGTTCACCAACAAAGTACAACCCCAGCCCATCTGAAGTGCTTGCTCAGTACTATAGGTGAGAGGCTGGGGAGCTTCTGAATATTCTCATCCTTGTCTTAAGTGCAAATTCTGCCAAAAGACAGAAACCACTTCTTTTCCTGAAGCTTTCACAACTGAGACACCTTGTTTAAATCTTGAAAACTTTTGATTTAAAGACTCTTCAATCCCCAGACTGTGGAAGAAAAGACAGGAGGAAGATACAAATAAGGAGTAAGGTTATGTCCTTCCTGAGTGTAATAGAATCTGCGTTCAGAGTAACAGCATAAAATAGAGATATAAGAAACTTGACCCTGAAAATAACACCGTAAAAAGAGTGCTCTGCCTTAAGTTAACATCTGGTTAGAGCCAGCAATTAATGACATCATCTCAAGGGTAACCATACTTTATTATCTAAATAAGAATAACTTAAGCATGAAAGGGGACCCTATTAATGTTTACACCCAAATAATAGGCATAAAACCAGGGCTGTCTTAGACCAACCAGAATGTATGGTCATCTAATTGTTTCTAAGTCCTATCGTCCATATGTTTCTATTGGGTTATTACAGAAAATCAAGGCAAAATTTGAGATAAATATGAACTACTGCATTCTGAATGCACCAAAATAGATCTGTGTACCAAAGCCACAAGACCAGAAAACTCTGGACAAAATGCTAGGAAGCCAGGGGCACCTGGGTGGCTCAGATGGTTGGGCATCTGCCTTCAGCTCAGGTCAGGATCCCAGGGTCCTGGGATTGAGTCCCGCATCGGGCTCCCTGTTCAGCGGGGAGCCTGCTTCTCCCTCTGCCTCTCTCTCTCTCTGTCTCTTATGAATAAATAAATAAAATCTTAAAAAAAATGCTAGGAAGCCAGTTGTTTTCAAAAATTGTTTGAAGAACTAAGTATTATCAAATGCATAGGACTAACCAGGATAAAGAAAAGATAGTGTTCTTCTGTCCCTTAAGAGTCCAATTTAAAATGACGGCCCAAGGGATCTTGGAATAACTGTTATTTTCTAGAAATTGATGGTAAAATGATTAGTGACATAAATTATATGAAAGTTTGTTTGTATGACCTAATTTTATTTAGCAAAACCTTGGAGGATCATGAACATAATCACTCTCCATCTGGGAGACACAGGCTTACAGTTATACCTTGACAAATACCAACCCTCCTGGGTCCTTAGTTTAAAAACATGTAAGACATATAGAATTGCAGCAGTGATAAAAATATCTCTGCCATCACTGTCAGCCTAGGTCCATCAATGATAGAAAAGGAAAAGCCTTCTTCAAGTTCAAGGGTCTGAGTCAAAGTGATAGATCAGAACCATGGCACTATTGCAGAAAGGTGGGCAAAAGCGACAGCCCAAGGCATTTCTAGAAGCCTACTTACTGCCCTAGTCTCCTGGAAGAAGCACTGTGGGGAAAGATCTGTGAGTGTGCATTCAAGGCTGTGGCCAACTTCTAAATCTGAGTACATTTTTTATTTTACACCCTCATACTACCTCTGAGGTTTAGGAGCTGTATTTTGTCCAGATAATTCAAAGGAAAAGAAGCCCAAGGTTTCTGTCAACAAGTCTTTCCAAGACTGAAACTCAATATGCTCATCACAGATTAACCTTCCTGCTGCCAAAGTGCACGTACAGCTGAGAGTCGGGAATGTGTTAATGGAGTGCTTCTCTGGACGTGGAATGATAATAGTCCCCTACTTATTACCAGTGTCAAACTAGATATTACTGCAAGATGGCAGAACACACTCCAGGTAAAAGGTGAAGAAGCTGTTTTCATAAACACAAAGGGAAAGTAGAGTCTGAAAACTGCTTCAGGACTCAGCTAAGAATGTATGATGCCACGGTGAGGGAAGGGATTCTCTCCGCTTCACATTAGACTAGATGGACTGTTGCCTCATGGACACATGAAGGGCCTTAGCACAATAAGGCTTAGGCGTGAGAAGCAAGACGACAGTGGGAGACAGTAGCACAGCAGCAGAGAAGTACCTGCCCAAAGCTTGCTGCTCACCTGCAGCCCAGGCAGCAGATCCAGACCCTTCCCAGACCCTGGGAAGCCAGATCCAAAGCAGAAGAAGAAAATGGCCTAAGGGATTCTATAGATTAAATGTTGCCCTCCCCAAATTCATACATTGAAACCCAATCCCCATTGTGATGGAATTTGAGGGTGGGGCCTTTGGGAGGTGATTAGGTCACTTTAAAGGTTAGATCCTCATGAATGGGATTGGTGCCCCTATAAAAGAGACCCCAGGGGCACCTGGGTGGCTCAGTCCATTAAGCGTCTGACTCCTGATCTCAGCTCAGGTCTTGATCTCAGGGCTGTGAGTTCAAGCCCCACCTTGGGCTACACACTAGGTATGGAGCCTACTTTAAAAAAAGAGAGAGAGAGAGACCCTAGAGAGCTCTCTTGTCCCTACTGCCACGTTAAAACACTGCAAAAAGACAACTATCTATGAACCAGGAAGTGGGTTCTCACCAAACACCAAGTTGGGCAGCACCTTGATCTTGGACTTCCAAGCCTCCAGAACTCTGAGAAACAGAATTTTGTTTATAAGCCATCCAGTCTGTGGTTAAGTTGTTACAGCAGTTCAAACAGACTAAGACAGGGGACATGGCTGCTGAGCTTGCTGGGTTCCCAAACAGCTATGAGATGTCCCAAGGACTCCATAAACAGATGTAACCTTCTTTCAAACAATGGAAATTCTGAAAGAGCAAGAGGGGTAAGTTTTAAAATGTTGTGCTGATGTGGCTTGCTAAATATATGTTCCACAAATAAGACACTCTGTTTTCTTTCATTTTTCTTCAACTTGTGTGATTTTATGAATGATGTTTTTAGTTACAGTTAGATTCAAAAGAATTCTGTTTTCATTATGGTGCTTGTTATTTTACCTCCTATTGCCAAAACAAAGACAGAATACAAAACAATATGTGCACTGTTATTACAACTGTCTAAAAATACGCAAGTATAAGGGCAAAGACCAAAAGGTAAGACACAGAGAAAGAAAAAATTGCTTTTTAAAACTTAGAGACATGATAATAAAACCAAAATTTTTTGTCAATATATATATTTCTAGTTGTAATAATTCTTAGTTACTGATATTTCAGAACAAGTTTTATTCAAAAATCTCTTATCAAAACGGTTTAGAAATAAATAAGATCACTTTTGCCATAAAAATGTCAGATTTGGCAATTAATTATATACTAATATTTCAGTGAGTCCTCCCCATTTTCTAAGTGTTGGATTCTAGCTTAAAATGTGTTAGGAAATAAGATATGCATCTGAGTGAAGAAGCAGTGGTTCTTAGAGGAAAAGATGAGGCGCCTGGCTGGCTCAGTCAGTAGAGTGTGTGACTCTTGATTTCAAGGTTGTGAATTCAAGCCCCACATTGGGTGTAGAGATTACTTAAAAATGAAATCTTTTAGGGGTGCCTGAGTGGTGCAGTTGGTTAAGCATCCGACTCTTGGTTTCGGCTTAGGTCACAATCCCAGGGTGGTAGGATCAAGCCCTGCATTGGCCTCCTCACTCAGCAGGGAGTCTGCTTGAGATTCTCTCTCTCTTCCTCTGCCCCTCCTGTGCTCGCTCGCTCTCTTTCTCTCTCTCTCTAAAATAAATAAATCTTTAAAAAAAATGAAATCTTTAAAAAAATTTTTAATAAAGGAAAAAGAAGCCTCTCTCTTAGAATGTTATCAGCTTAATATTGATAGTTAGAAAAGTTGTCTTTAGAAATTGGTTTTAAAAATGTGACTCCAAGTCCATTGATTATTAAGTGAAAGGGCAAAGCTATAACTCTGGCCTCCTATCTCCTTGCCCAGCATCATTCCAAACCCCTTCACTGCTTTGAAACATAGCTAAACTCCCTATTCTTGTGCTATCAGAGCAGAAACATCCTTATTTCAAAAGATGTATACATTCCTCATTGGACCGTGCCAAACTTGATAGCCAAATAGTACACAGGAAGTTCTTGTGCCTTCAACAATGGGAGGCTTCTTGAAACAAAACATATCCATTCAACTCTAGTAGACTAACTCCGATGAGAATGGATGGACAATTTTGGATATTAGCATATTTAGATGTATAGGAATTCTCCAGAGATGGTGAAATGGCAAAAAGACTTTTCTAGGAAATACATCTGCTTATAACATTAGGAATCCAGGGCACTGACCTCATGAGAAGCACCTTATACCACTTCTCACTTTAGCAAAGAGCAAGGCCCAAAGGTTGGGTCAACAAGTGGGACTCCAAGGAATTATTTTATATCGATGCAAGGTCAAGGCCTGAAGACAGCAAGCAGCAGCAGGATGTTGCACTTGGAAGTGTAGTATGTAAGCCAGCATGAGTCCCAATTCCCTTGCCAAATAATACTACATGCTCCTTCCCTGATAGTCTGGGTTCCTCTGTATCTGTTTGAATATCCGATTCAGGAAATTCCCTAAAAAATCAAAAATTTAAGACAAAATAATAGATAAATGAACTGTATTTCATTGTGTTTAATGAACAAACACAAAACCTTAAAGAAATAAGAAAGCATTCCTATACGAAGGGAATGCAAAATTGGAATCAAAATTATTTTCAGGGATAGTGAGTGTCAAGGCCCACCCTCCCTTCATTAGATAAGTGAGCAATGACCCAGAAAGGCAGCTGGAAGGATGGGGGAGTGAAAATATTTTTATGTTTATGTATAAATTAATCCTAAACCTCCTCTCTATCTGAATTCCCTCTCTTTTTCTTTCACCATCCACCAATATAAAAAGAGACAGTGGAAGGAAGTTAAGTAGTAATCTTTATTATACACCTATTAAGTGCCAGAAATTCTAATAACTGCTCCATTCATTCACTCAAAAATATTATGAAGTATGTTCTGAATGTGAAGCTTGATACTAAGGACACAACCATGAATGAGACACAACCAATGGCCTCAAGAAGATTACATTGGAAATCGGTTAGGAAGTAAATAGGCAATTACCATACAATTAATGGTTGCTCTTTTGGAGGTATATACAAACCATGGTGGAAGCATAGGGAAGGAGTACCTGAACTCTAATAATAATTAAAAGCAAAATTGATTATAAAACACCTAGAAATAAATTTTAAAAGATAGGAGCATAATGTTTATTAGAAAATAAAAACAGGGGCGCCTGGGTGGCTCAGTTGGTTAAGCGACTGCCTTCGGCTCAGGTCATGATCCTGGAGTCCCAGGATCGAGTCCCCGCATCGGGCTCCCTGCTCGGCAGGGAGTCTCCTTCTCCCTCTGACCCTCCCCCCTCCATGTGCTCTCTCTCTCTCTCTCTGTCTCTCATTCTCTCTCTCAAATAAATAAAATCTTTAAAAAAAAGAAAAGAAAAGAAAAGAAAAACATAAAATTTTGCTAAAAAATATAAAGGAAGACCCAAATAAATGGAGATTCAAGCCATGCTCTTGGTTAGAGAGCTGTGATATCATAACAATATCAATTATCCCCAAATTCATCTATAAATTTAATGTAATTCCATCAAAATCCCAGTGGAATAAAAGGGGATGTGTAGAGACACTAGTTTTCTACCCCAACACATGTTTTTTAAGGTCTCTTTCTTAGTAATAAATCTTCCAAATTTAGGCTGAGCACCTGGCCATACAGAACAAAGAATAAATTTCCAAGCTTTGCGACCATTAGGTACAGCTATGGGGCCAAGTTTTGCCAATAAGATATAAATATAAACGCCATATCGCAGCTACTAGGAAACCCCTACAAAGGCAGTTAGCATGCCTCTTTGCCTTTTCATCCTCACTTGCCTCTCCCCCCACATGTTGTGGTAGGAACTTGAGCACTCATTTTAGAACATGAGGTCAAAGCCAAATATTGAGGATAGTGAAACAACAGGATGGAAAATACTGATATCCTATTAATCATGTAACCACCACAGTGTCCCTAGACCAAGTTTTGTTTGATAGAGAAATACAATTTCATCTAGTTTAAACCACTGTTGGTTTTAAGTTTTCAGCTAAATCTGGTCCTAATCAGTAGCATGACCAAGAGTGAATGAACATGAACAGCCAAAAAAACTCTGACAAAGATGAATGAAAGACTTGTCATCTCAGATGTAAAATATACTCCAAAGTTCTAGTAATTAGACAGGGTGGCATTGGCACAGGAATAGACAAAAGCTCAATGGGACAGATTTTAGAGCCCAGAAATGGACCTGTGTGTGTGTGTGTGTGTGTGTGTGTGTATGACAAAGTAAATGTCTCCAAACAGTGGGGGAGAAAAAATAATCCAATTCAAAAATAATAAATAAATAAATAATCACTAAATCCCCATCTCACATCATACAAAAAAATTTACTCCTAATGGTTGAAAAAAAAAAATCCCTAAGTATAAAAATAAATGATTATAAGAAAATATAGAACATTTTAAATTGTGAGACAGAAAAGGGCTCTTTCAACAAAACCTTAAACTCAGAAGTCATAAAAAATAAAGATATCACAGTATAATTTTTTAAATTCTATATGGCAAAAGATGCTATAAACAAAGTTACTAGACAAATGACAGACTGGACGTAAGGATTTGGCATATGTTTAATAGAGAGTTCATATCTACACTATATAAGAGTTTCTGTAAGGTAATAAGGAATGGTTCAATAGAAAAGTATACACAGTATTTAAAAAGGAAATTTATGCTAAATAATGGTGGCCAATAAATCTTTGAAAAGATAATCACTCTTACTAATGAGACAACTTTATAACTGAATGTGATATTTTTTGCCCTTCATGTCAGCAAATATTTTTTAAAGATTGACAGTAATCTGGAGAAATTAGTGCTTACACACTATTGGTAGTAGTGTAAATTGATAACCTTTTTTTGGTTTTTCCTTTTAAAATGTTCATATTTTACTCCTATGAATTTATGTGTCAGAAATACTCCCACAACTGCCCAAAAATATACACTTAAAACTCTTCTTTACACCACTATTTATAATTACAAAATTTGGAAGCCATGCTAATATTCATCAGTATGGAAATGATTAAATACACTTGAGCTCACCCACACCATGAGCCATGTGTTCTAATGTAGAAAGATGCCTGGGAAATATTACTTAATTTAAAGAAGCAAGCTACAGAAAAATATATACATAGCATAATTATTATAATATGTATAGAAAATATGTATAGAAATTATATGTATAGAAAATAATTGGAGGAATGTAGGCTAAAATGTTGACCATGGTTATTTCTGGGGTTGGATTTGTTGAGATTTACTTGGCTATTTTGCTAATGTTCAAATATTGCCTATGTACTGTATTTGTAATCAGAGAAAAAACAAATGTCACAGCTTAGGAGACTCTTCATGATCTGGAAACTTTCTATCTCTCCGATTATCTTCTTCTCCCTACCTGTCAATTTATGCTCTAGGTCACATGGAATTATATACAACTTGTTTCTTACCTCCTTGCCTTAGTTGATGCAATAATTCCCACTCCCTGAGCCACAAAAGACTCAGACACAAAAACATACCCAGTTCTTATTCATCACTTCATACTCAGCTGAGCTATCTCCATCTCCAGAAACCCTCCCTTTGACCTCCACTCTCCAGTCTGGCCGGCTTGGGTGCTCCTCGTCAAAGATATCACAGCACATACTTCTTTCTTATAGTCAACATTGTATTGTAATTATCACTTAACATGTCAATCTCCCCCATTAGACTGGGAGATCTTGAAGGTAGGGATTTACTCAGTGCTCAGGGCTCTTAGGTTATAAATTCTATGAAGGAATGGGACATGGCACCATTATTCACTAACCCAGTATCTGATAGATAGTGGGCACATTAACAAATGAATAATGAATCATGAATGAATTAACCGTCCACCTACCTGACTGTACCTTTGTAGTCATCTCTTCAGTTGGCCTGAGTCAATGCCCAGCCCCTATTCAAGAACTTGAGTTTCAGGAATTTATGTCATAGACTTAATTCAGCAGAGGTGAAAAAAATGGATGCACAGTTGTTCACAGCAATACTTTAAATAGAGAGGGAAAGTGCAGGTAACCAGACAACCAAAGTGTCTAACTTTAAACATGGGTCTTAACCAAGGAAACATTAACCAAGTATCTACTCTCTAGTAAAAGAAAAATGAGATTTAGTCCCTGCTATAGGTTGAATTATATTGTCTAAAAAGATATGTTGAAGTTCTAAACCCCAGTACCTCAGAATGTGACCTTATTTTGTATGAGGGTGGTTGCAGATGTAATTAGTTAAGATGAGGTCATATTGGAGTAGGGAGGATCCTTAATCCCGTATGACTGGTGTCCTTAGAAGAGAGAGACACACACACAGAGAAGGCCATGTAATCCCAGAGGCAGAGATTGGAGTGCAACAGCTGCGAACCCAGAACACCAAGGACTGGAAGCCACCAGAAATGAGGAAGAAGCAAGGAAGGACTGCCCTACAGGTCTCAGAGGGAACATGGTTCTGCTGACACCTGGATTTCAGACTGCTTCCTCCAGAACTGCAAGACAATCCATTTCTGTTCTTTTCAAGCCACCCAGTTTGTAGTACCTTTTTATTGCAGCCCTAGGAAACCAATACAGTCTCTATCTTCAGAAACCATAATAAGAGACACACAGACAAAGAAATATTTACACCATAGAGTGATAAGACAAAAAAAAATTATGTACAACATTCAAATGTAGTAACAAGTAGTGGTCAACTCTGCTGGGGTTCTAGGTGGGGAGGGGGGAACTCATGGAAGGCTTCACAGACACAGTGATGTGGATTTGGGGTGTGGATGATGGCTACAGGAAAGCAAGGTGGGGATAGGGAATGGGAGGGTGTTCTTCCAGACATAGGGACCACCCTGTGCAAAGCCTATGAAGTGTGAAATGGCATTGTGGGTCCAAGAATTGCAAGTAATTCATTACTGCTATAGTGCAAGTAGAATGACAAAAGAAAATACTGACCAAAGAAAAAATTGCAAGAAGCAAGGACCAGATCGCGCATCACCTCGTATGCCTTGTCAAGGAAACTGAAATTTATCCATTCCATGATGGGAAGCACTGAAGTTTTGAAGGGAAAAACAGGGTGAGATTAGAAAGGTCACTCCATGGAGCAAAATGAAGAAGGAATTGGGCAGAATATGGAAAGTCACAAGCCCAACAGAAAGACAAATTGGAAGGGGACTTTTTTTCTATCCCTCATGATGCCCTCTCTTTCCCCACACAGCTTCCACCCCTTACCCACTGACAGTCCTGAGTGACCATCATACAACAGGTTTTAATGTGGAAGGGAGATTACTCATTTTTCTCAGTGGCTCCAGGTCACAATGAAGACTAATTGGTGTACGTGTAACAAAATATAAAAATATAAATTTTTACAAAATTACAAAATACAAATTTACAAAAATACAAATTTCTTTCATTATAAAGAGCTTTATAATTAGTGCAGCATTTTCCAAACATGTCTTCAGATCACTTCTATGAAGAGGTAGAAGTTCCATGGCCAAATGTGGGGAAAATTTTGGTTTAAACAAAATAGTTTTCTCCCCTCCTGATCTTTGCAGAGCTCCTGTTACTCTAATTTATAAGATGGCTCTCCAACAGGAGGCAATTTTGTAAAATGTTTTCCTAATAATGCATTTGACCTCAGAACCTTTTTCTGCAAATTATCACTTTCCAAAATGGAACACATTTTGAGAAACGTTGAGTTAGAATTTTCTAATGAGGTGGCAGTCCCTGCTTGGCTACATTTTTTTATGAGAGCTCAGCCCTCTTAAGGATGATGTAAAAGGAGATTTCTCCACTGAGTGGAATGTTAGATTAAACTATTTCTGAAGTCACTTTCAACTCAACATGCCATTATTCTGTGGCTATATCTGATGATTTCCTCATGCCTGAAATCTGATTTGTACTATCCTCAAGACTTCATTGTATTATTGATTTTTTTAAAAAGGGAGGAAATTTCACCCATTAATTAAATGGTAAACATAACTGGGCAATGAAGATTGGATTTTTTCCCTGCATAAGGTCACTTACTCCCAGGATCAGACCACAAGAGCTTCCTTAGTGAAGAAACCCAATGCTTTCCGCCCCAGAGAGCCACCCAGCTCCAACACCATGCCCAATTGTGTGGCTTCCTTTCAGACATGCACCTCCAAGATTCCTAGTAACTTAAGCTATTCTTGATTTTTCCCAGGGAAAATGAGATTTAAATACTTGACTGCTTCAAAGGAATGTTGTCATCAATAATGTGAGGAGAGCTGAAAAGAAACAAAGAGAGTCACTGTCTAAGGGCATGCTGGCAGGACTTACCTGCTGCCACCAGAATAAACAGACAGGCTGTGTGGAATGGAACTGAGGATGACAGGCAGGAAGAAGGGAATGAAGAAATCAAGGAGGAAAAATAATTTCTTTGCTGACTGAAGAAGCTGCTGCTCTATCACAATCCCGGTCAGCCCAGGGGAGGTTTCAGACACTGATCCTTTTCCCACTTAACTCAGTTCTAAGTTACAAGTGCATCTGATTGGCAAAACCTAAATTACAACCAGAACCTTAAAGAAGCCTTAAAAATGTGATTTCTAGCTTTGTAGCCTCTGATGTACAGGAGGACATGCTAGAAAGACATTAAGATGGACAGGGA